>NC_056672.1:79280000-79580000 GCF_018350195.1 Panthera tigris | reverse complement strand
GTGAAGTCATGTGGGCTCTGTCCTGAGGGTAGAATCAACATGGCATTAGCAGGAAGGCCAGATGACCAGCAAAGTTTCTGCCAGACTTGGATTCTCCTCTTTTAGAGTTGCATATTTGTGTAAAAGCTAAAAACTACCCCCGAAAGGCAACATTGTGAAGAAGAATCCACCTCTGAGCCATGTTTAAAAGGCAGTTAAAAAGTTTCAAACACACTTGAAAATCTGTGAATTGAATTTTGGTTTTAGTGGGGACCTCTGAGATCCATTATTTTAAAAAGTGTTTTCGGGGTGCCTGGGTGGCTCAGTCAGTTAAGCGTCTGACTTCGGCTCAGGTCATGATCTCGCCGCCCGTGGGTTTGAGCCCTGCGTCGGGCTCTGTTCTGACAGCTTGGAGCCTGGAGCCTGCTTCAGATTCTGTGTCTCCCTCTCTCTGACCCTCCCCCATTCATGCTCTGTCTCTCTCTGTCTCAAAAATAAATAAACGTTAAAAAAAAAATTTTTTTTTAATTAAAAAAAAATAAAAAGTGTTTTCTTTCACAGAAATATGCCAATATGTTTGGAAATGTTTGGAAATGTTTGCAAATATCATTTATCACTATTGATTCTATAATACAAGCAAACTTCCTTGGGCTTAAAACACAGATATCTACGATGATTTGAGTATTCTTGCTTTCTCCTAAGTATCTTTTCCCGAAAATGATGGCAAAAGGACTTTGTTTGTTTTAACTTGACCCATCTTTCGTAACCCAGTTTAATCATTTCACAGATTCCCTTTTGAAATAAATGTACTAGATTGTCAGACAATCATGGAAGATTTTTTTTTTATCACCTCAATAACATGCAAGAAATATCTTTAGTGAAATTTGTATATCAAATTCTCTTTTGTGTGACATTTTTCTAATGAGTTTAGTACTAAAATGTTGGTAAGGTTAAAACCTTATTAATTCAAAGCAAGGAATGCCAATGTGACCCTAAAACATCTGAATAACTGAAAAATGTCTAGAGAAATTGGTTCTGTTACTTTAGAATAAAGTACCTATTAGGTACTAAGGTAGATGAGTACAAATATAAGGAAGATTGTACATAAAATTTTTTCTAGCAAACATAAAACATACAAATCTCAAGGATAAAATTTTATTTCATTCTAAGTTAATAGACTTGTTTGTTATAGGAAGCTTTTTTTTTCTTCAGCTCTTCTATTAAAATTATTAAAATCTTCATTGAAAGGTATAAACATAAGTTTATTTTTAAAAAAAGATATTCTGCATCTGAATGAATGCAAATTTGGAATTTGTGTCATATGAATTAATAGATATTGGAGGATATCCATTCCCTGCTAAATAGAAAAGTATTTGATGGGTTATTTCCTAGAAAACAATGCCAGTGTCCTCAGCATGGCATTTTCATTGCCTATCACAATCTTTCCTCTACCTAATGTTCAGCATCTTCTGGACTGGGACAGACCAAGGAACAATTCCATAGAGCTTCTCTGAAGACCTGTCTTATCCTTAGGCCATTTCCAGTGCCAATGACACGACCACTCAGGATTTCTCTAGAAAGATTACTTCATGAGCCTTGTCTAAACCAGACCTATCCTAAAATCATCTCATTTTGAAACTGAATCCTGGTGGGTCTCTGTCAGTATCAGAGCATATAGATTTATCAGAGGCATGCTCACAGATTGATACAACTTCAGAGCAGGTGTCCTGGTCAAAAGGGATAAGGCCAAAGGCAAAGAGATCTACTGGCTTCTAGCTTTGAGCCATTCATTCTACTGTCAAATTCCCATGTTAGAATCTCCTTATTTGTATTAATCAAAATAAATCTCTAGGTCTAAATCCCTTTCTAAAAGATCTCCTACCTCTGCATCTGGGCATTAAAGGGTGTTTTTCAGTTCTGATTTTAGTTTTCCGACTTAAAAGTCCCTCTTTCTGACATTAATAATTAACCAGTAAACTAATGTACCCAAATTCTTCAATCTCAGTTTATTTAAAAGGAGAGTAGCTTCAAAAAGGTTATATCCATGGTTTACTGATACCTCCAGCCATGGGCCTTTGGGGCATACTTGTTTTTTTAATCTTCCTGGGTAAAAGTTGGGGACAGGAACAAACGTAAGTAAAAGAACCCATCTTCATTTATCAATGCATCTTAGTTGTGATGAGTGAAAAATAAATTCAGTAGATGGTGCTAATTTGAAAATAACTTTCTACTTCCTAGAGCACCTGGTGAATAGTCTCACCTCTGAATGAGAAAGTCATGGAAGCATTTTGATTTGAGGAGTGGCTTACAACACAGCAGCTTTATGGGATTGTTATTTATAAAAATCTACATAAGTGATTGTTTGAATTCCTCTTCAGAAGAGCAGAAAATAAACTCAAGAGAATAAACTTTCTTGCCATTGATTGCTTATTTCTATTTGGTTCATAATTTTCTTTGTATATTCCATGTACTTATTGTACATAGTAAAGCACATGTTACTTTGAGGTCAATTCTAATACTGTGATTTGAAAACCTATTGTAACTGTTTCTAAATTTATGAATTAATTCTTCACAAATTTTGGTGTTATAGAAATATTGTGCATTTTAAAGTATTTCTTAAAAAATACTGGTTTGGGGGCGCCTGGGGGACTCATTCAGTAAAGCATCTGACTTCGGCTCAGGTCACGATCTCGAGGTTCATGCGTTCAAGCCCCATGTCGGGCTCTGTGCTGACAGCTCAGAGCCTGGAGCCTGCCTCAGATTCTGTGTCCCCCCTCTCTTTTTTCCCCTCCCCTGCTCATGCTCTGTCTCACTCTGCCACTCAAAAATAAATAAATGTTTAAAAAAAAATACTGATTTTGGGGGCACTTGGGTGGCTCAGTGAAGCGTCCAACTCTTGATTTCAACTCAGGTTATGGGTCAGGCTCTGCACTGACAGCGTGGAACCTGCTTGGGATTCTGTCTCCCTCTCTGTCCCTCTCCCGCTCGTGCTCACTCTCACTCCCTCTAAATAAATAAATAAATGAATAAATAAATAAATGATTTTGTATCTAGAAATAGCATTTTAGTACTGAAAAGGAACTGGAAAGTATCTAATTGAACCTACTTATTTCACATATAAGGATAAACCCAGACAGAGGGGAAAGTGACTTGCCAAAGATCATGCTGCTGGAGGGAGACAAAAGCAGGGCTTGTATTAAGGATTCTTTTTTTTCCACTTTGGTTTGCTTTTTCTTTTTTTCATTTTGTCATAAATGTATACATAAATATTGAAAATATAAATATAAATGTATACTCAAGATGTCATAAATTTACAACACTCTCCCACCCCTATCTGATTTTCTCACATGGCCACAGTCTTACCCCCTTCCCTTGGTAGTTTTTATATACTCGCTTTTGAGAGGCAAGTGGCAAAAGTTCAGGGAGATTGAGATTAAGTGACTTCAAATTAGTAGTAGAATTAGGACTAGAACCTGGGTCTCATGATTCTGAATTCTTTCTACTACACCGTACTGGCCCTTAATAAGCATCTCCTTTCTTTCTCTGAAAAAATGACAGTGTGCTGTTTACAGCATAGCAAACAATATAATTAATTTGATTGATTGATTCAACAAAATTTATTGAGCACCTACCATGTGATAGGCACTGGGGATGTAATAGGTGGTATAAAGCTTGCATTCTAGTGGGAGAAGCAAATGATGGGTGGATGAATGAACCAATGAATGAATGAATAATATTAGGTGGCTATCAGTACAAGGAAGAAAAAAATAGAGTCAGAGGATAAAGAAATGATGGGGCCTTACCCCAAAGTTGTAGAAAGTGAGAGGAAGCAAATTATGCAAATATCTGGAGAAAGAGTATTCCAGGTAAAGGCCAAAGTCATATTTTTGCCTCTCTGCAAGCTCAGTGGCCTGATCTTCTTTTCTTTTTAAAATATTTTTAATTAATTAATTTATTTCCAGAGAGACAGAGAGAGCGAGTGGGGTAGCAGCAGGGGAAGAGAGAATCCCAAGCAGGCTCTCCACTGTCAGTGGAGAGTCCAACGTGGTGCTCAAACTCACAAACCATGAGATCATGACCTGGGCCAAAACCAAGAGCCAGACACTTAACCAATTGAGCCACCCAGGCGTCCCTGGCCTGACCCTCTTAAACTGTTGAAAGAAAATAAGAAAAGTAGGATATATTTTTTTAAGAATGATTTTTTTATGTAAATAGATTGTGGTACTGACAAGCCAATAAAGACCAGAATCTGTATGAAGGGTGATTCCAAAGCCATCTTTTAGGGACTTCTAAATACTGAATACTTTATGTCTTATCACCACCACCACCACCACCACATGGACAATTCAAAATTAAAACAATATTAAACTGAAAAAGATAAAACTTACGAGAATGCTGAAATTAAAATAGCGTATTTTTCTAGATTTTTCAGATTGCATAACTCTTGCTATCTAGTCTAGTATAGCAATTGAAATTGTTAACCCAGGAAACGGGCTGCTTGGGTTCAATTCCTAATTCTGTAACTTAACTGTGTGACCTTTGGCAAGTAAATTATCAGTTTCTTCATCTGTAAAATGGGAGTAATAATAAGATCTTCCTCACAGAGTGGTTGTAGCACAAAGTGAGTATATCTATCTACCTATCTATCTATCTAGTTGTTAAAACAGTACCTAGCACAGATTTCAGGAAATGTATCTTATTATCAGCAAAACTTAACTTTTCTCATTTCCTCCTCTTCCTGGGTAAGCATTTGAGGAATTCAGATGACGGTTGGAAATCTGGAGATCTTTCCCCTCTTTTACAATTTGTTTGCTGCCAGATGCTTTAAAAGGACTTAATTGTTTCCAAATTAATTTCATTTGTTACCAAAGACTTCCTGACTTTTTAAACGTCATATTGTTGACAGGGGCCCGCAATAATTCTGCCAGGTGCCGTGGCAGGTGGTCTCCAGGCCTGTTCGGCCACTTGAATTAGTCCGTCACTGTGACCTTTTGGGTTGGAGCACACTTTTCTTTTCCTGTGTAATCACACATATGGCTCTCGCTATCCAAATTAGCCACTTTCATGAAATATAACTAAGAGTTTATATTTGTAAGTGTTCTTTTAATAAACCAATGAAAATACACACATTTAAAAAATTTATTTCAAAAATCTATATAGACTCATTTGCATTCTTGTATAAACCATGTGAAAAACAATACTGGGAATAGCTTTTAACTCATTTTAGTCAAATTAATGAAACTTAACATTTATCGAGTACTAAGCACGCTAGGTGTTTTCATATACATATTCTCATTTAGTCCTTACTGCAAGCTGGTAAAGAAGGTGTTATTTTCACAGGTAAATTATTTTGGTCTTAGAAAGGGTTAGTGACTTTACCATGGTCACTCAACCAGTAGATGACAGACTGGAATTCAATCCCTGGTGCCTTTGTCGCCTTCTTCATTGAGTAAATATATTGACCTTAGGTACATATTCCAGTCAACAGCATTCAGAGTCTCTCTTTGCTGCAGCGGCTCAGGGAAAGTGTTATTAGTACCTTTCTAAATGCTAACTAAATCTCCAGCTCTGTTTCTCAAGTCTTAATTCCAAGCTTCTTCTTCTTGGAAGCCATGCCGAAATTATCATAGATCACTAATAAACTTTGATTTAAAAATACCACTTTTGAGAAAATGTGCCTATTTGAATTTCTCAAGTGAGATGAAAAAATAAGAAACATGACGAAATGCAATCACCTAAAGATAACGGCCCTTTTTTTATCCTGTTTCAACAGGTATGTCATTTCAGCGCCAAAAATATTCCGTGTTGGAGCATCTGAAAACATTGTAATTCAAGTTTATGGATACACCGAAGCATTTGATGCAACAATCTCTCTTAAAAGTTATCCTGATAAAAAATTTAGTTACTCTTCAGGCTATGTTACTTTATCCATGGAGAATAAATTCCAAAACTCTGCAGTCTTAACAGTATGTATTTATTCTTCATTTTCTTTATACATACAGAATATTCTCAACAAAATGTGTACCAACTTTGAATGTTGTAGAGATTTGGCCATTTATTATCACTCACCACTGTGTAATTATTAAATGATGTCAGTCACCCCTGATAATATGGATGAAACAGAAAACTCTAAATAGAAGAGTTGTATCTGATTTTTGAGCAATGCATGTAAATTGTAATGATCGTATTGAAAAGTAAAATTGTACTAATGCAAAAATATTTGGAAATGAAGTGAAAATACTAGCTAACTGTGAAAATTACCATTACAAAGAAATTGAAAAATATGAATGTGCATCTTGATCTGTAATGCACTGCCTACAAAACCCCAACGATGCTATAGAACATTTGTTAGCTTGAACTCCAATATTCTGCAATTATAGCTTCCCAAACTAATAAAATTATTGGTTACCTGAGTAAACAGCTCCCATTGACAAACTGTATCATTCTGGATCAAATAACTTTTCCTTCTATGAAGATATTATAGTGTACCTTGGTTAGAGTAGTGTTTGCAGCCATTTCTTATTTAAAATTCTAACTAAAAATTACTTCCTGCTCAAAATGCTGTTTTAAATTCTGATATAGATTCTAAAGTAAACAACCAGAAAATCAAAGACAACTAGACGTGGAAGGGGCTCTGAAGCTCATTTAGACCAGTGTTTCTTTAAAATGAGCTCCTTAAAAAATAATTTATATTTGAAATTTTAAAAGAGCTTAAGATTAGAGGGGTGCCTGGCTGGCTCAGTCGGTAGATTGTGCGCTTGTGATCTCGGGGTTATGAGTTCAAGCCCCACGCTGGGTGTGGAGATTACTTGAAAATAATAAAATTTAAAAAAAATAAAAATAAAAAGCAAAAGAGCTTAAGATGAGAATTATATTGATATTCAGTATTTTGAATTTATTTCATAAATCTGTTTTGGTTTTATAATTATATAAAACTCATAAGCATAAGAAGATTACACTGGTCTGAGGTTTTACATATTTAAGTAACATTGTAATAAAAATAAATTTTTATTATATTATAAACAATAAAAAGTCAGCACTGAGAGTCCTCCAGAACATTTTATCCGTTATAAAAATTTTTAAGTTTATTTATTTATTTTTTGAGAGACAGAGAGAGTGAGAGGGGGAGGGACAGAGAGAGAGGGAAAGAGAGAATCTCAAGCAGACTCCGCACTGTCAGCACGGAACCCGATGTGGGGCTTGAACTCACAAACCATGAGATAATGACCTGACCCAAAACAGAGTTGGATGCTTAACTGACTGAGCCACCCAGGCACCCCACATTTTATCCTTTAAATGGAGTCTGTATATTATTCAAGTTTGAGAAACACTGATCTAAATAAATTGTAACCAAATGTAGGAATTTTTTCATTAATGTTCTTGATTGCAAATCCTCTAATCTCTTAAATACTTCCAGTTACTAGGTTAATTAAGAATTAAAATTAATTTCCCAATTAATTTCAGTAGACACTCTTATATCTGATGTCACTGGCCACACATGTGTGGCTGTTACCTTTAAATTTAAATCAATCAAATTTAACTGCAATAAAAAATTCAGTTCATCAGTCACAATAACCACATTCCAAGTGCTCAAATAGCCACATGTGACCTGGCGACTACCATATCGGACAATGTAGATATTGAACATTTCCATCATCACAGAAAGTGCTCATGACTTGAGCAGACTTAGATAGTTAATTCAAAGAGTAGATTAAGTAGGCAATCATAAAATTTGATGCATATCTTCGGCATTTAATTTTACATCGTAATGTGTCTTTGTTTGCCAATTGTTTGATGTTGTGCCAAAGTCTTTTCTTTAAGCATGGGCACCCTGGTTGGAGTGTCAAATCTTATTTATTATGCATTGAACCTTTAACAAATCATCTTTGTTTACAGTTTCTGTTTCTTTAAAGCGGAGAAAGAATGTAAAGACACTTGTAAAGCAATCTGAGTGCAGTCTTTATAGGTTTTTACTGTCTTCCAAACTTTGACAGTGATCTCACAGATTTAATTCCACGGGTGTTGGTTTTAGGGATTAACTTTTACCCCATGTCTCCAAAGCCTGAGTTTTCATAGAAACACTTTTCTTTCTTTTATTACTCTTTATGTATTATATTTGCATATCATGCAAACATACGTAAAGTAATTACAATTACATACACCAAATGAGAAAGCAGGCAGATCAACCCGTGGGAGCAGAAGGATAGAGAGAGTACAAAGTGTCCTGAACATCAGGCAGGATGTGGCACTGAGGGACTGGAGAGCACGGGCTAATCCAGTGAGCTGATGAAATGAACGTTTGTTAAGAAGCTTCTATAGTAGCAGCTTTATTAAGGGTATATAAAATTTAGGAAACATGGAAACCAAAAGACTTTTAATTGCTTAAGGCTAAATCCTGACTATGATATTTGACATGACACACTTTGGGTAAAATTTATTCAGTATTCTGTCTCCTCTACGACTTTTAAATGGTTAAATACTCATACCCATTTTTTTGTTCTATTGAAATGACAGTAGGACTCAGAAAATCAACAGTTTTTATAACCTAAAAACTATAGTCCATCAACATTTTCTTTAACAGGTACAACCCAAACAGTTGTCTGGAGGACAGAACCCAGTTTCACATGTATATTTGGAAGTTGTATCGAAGCATTTTTCAAGATCAAAAAAAGTGCCAATAACCTATGACAATGGATTTCTCTTCATTCATACAGACAAGCCTGTTTACACTCCACAACAGTCAGGTAGGGTATAAGATGCCTCTTCCTCTGTGGTGGAGAGGGGGGGATTAACATTATACTGTAGAGTTTTTTTTTACACTTGAAATTAAATGGACACAAGTTTCCCACTTGATCAAAAGAGTCTCAATTCCCAATGACTTCTATATTTATAAATAGCATTTTAATCTAAAATTTATATAGAAATTACTAAATACACCATTTAAGTATAACTTTTAAATTCGTATGGAAAGTACAAAATGAACCATTATATAATCTGCCCCATTAGTTGTTTCCATGGAGAAAAAAGCTTTTTTAAAAATTGTGAAATATTGTGTTATATTTTATTTATTAAACAAGTAGAAGATGTAATTGCAAATATAATTTTGGAAATGAGAAAATAATTTATTATGGAGCCATGTTCATTTTTTAAAAAGTTCCTTTGACTTTGGAGCTATTCCTCAAATTCAGAAAACAAATCCAACCCTAGGGAATCAGATGATTCAGCAAAGAATAAATTAGATAACAGATATATGGATATTAATTTTCTGAGGGACTCTACTTAAGAAAGTTTCTAATAGAATATTGCTTCATATTCGTGGTTCCTCTGTTAGTGGGAGAAAGGGCAGGATAGCAGGCAACATTCTATGACTGATGGATGACTGGATTTATTCCCAGTGAACCAAAAGTAAAACTCAAAAAAGTGTAGGGGTGCCTGAGTGGCTCAGTTGGTTGGGTGTCTGACTTTGGCTCAGGTAATGATCTCACAGCTCGTGAGTTCAAGCCCCGTGTCAGGCTCTGTGCTGACAGCTCAGAGCCTGGAGCCTGCTTCAGATTCTGTGTCTCCCTCTCTCTCTGCCCCACCCCTGCTTGCTCTCTGTCTCTCAAAACTGAATAAAGGTCACATGTCTGCAGTCAGTTGACTCCTCTGTATCTTCTTCTCACCATCGTTAACTTTTGAGTACATCAAAGATAGCATTATAAGAGAGCTACATGTGGGAGGGGAGTTTATGGACTTTCAATAATGTTATTGTTGGTGAAGGACAGGGGGAAGGGTAGAGGGACCAGCCAGCTTTGTGGAAATGCTTTTCACACAGTGCATACTTGCTAAATGTTGGTTGATGTTGGTGATGACAGTAGTAGGAAGGAACAGGCCTAACTGTGACCACTGCACTAGGGGTTCCTGTTCAGACAAGCTCAGAAAGGAAAGGCCTAGAAAGGGTGGGATATTGCTGTCAGCTTGGACAGATGGTCATTGGCAGAGTAATAGCATCTCTTGACTCCAGGAAGAGGACTTAGTATGTACATAGAGCCCATAAAGCTTGGGCCCTTTAAAACATAATCATACCTTGGGGTGCCTGGGTGGCTCAGTCGGTTAAGCGACCGACTTCAGCTCAGGTCATGATCTTGAAGTCCGTAAGTTCGAGCCCCACATCTGGCTCTGTGCTAGAAGCTCGGAGCCTGGAGCCTGCTTCGAATTCTTTGTCTCCCTCTCTCTCTGCCCCTCATGCACTCACACTCTGTCTGTCTCTCTCTCTCTCTCTCTCTCTCAAAAACAAACATTAAAACATAATCATACCTAGAAACAGACATATCTTTGCCCTTGTCCTCCTCTTATATCAAAGGACTAATTTAGGAGATTAGACACTCTGGAGCCAGAGTGTCTGGGTTCAAACCCCAGCTTGGGCTGTTGTGAGCTCTATGACCCTGCACGTGTTACTCAACCTCTCTGAGCCCCACTTTCCTCATCTGTAGAATAGAGATACTACTAGAACTTACCTCACAGAATCGTTGTAAGAGATAAGTGAATTCATATGGATAAAGCACTTAAGACAATGCCTAGCTCAGAGTAAGCACTAGGGAAGTGTTTTCCATTACTATTTGATCTGTGGAATAGCACAAAGCCTCATTTACACAGAAGAAAAAAAATTACTTAAAAGTAATTCTCTTAGAACTGATTAAATCTTGTTATTTCTAGCTCTCATGTCTTGATCCACACATTTAATCTGAAGATCCTTGAGGGATTTAGTGTAACCATCTTTAAGGCTAAAGGCTTAAGTCTTCAAGGCTTTGTAGGTTAAGGACTTCAGAATATTAACCAAAATCCTTCAATTCCATACAACCTGTGTCCTGCCTTCCCCTCCAGCCTTATCACCCACCATGCTCCCCCTCATCTGTGGAAACCAGTCAAACTGACCTCTTTCTAGCTGCTTTCTCACACTACGTTCCTGCCCATATTAAAGCCTGTATATCTCTGCCTGGTACATGCATGCCCCCCCGCCCCCGCCTGCCTTATTAACACCCACTCGATTCCCACATGTTATCCATAGAGCACGGCCTTCTCTGACCTCTATGACTGCTTCAGATCTCCCTCTTCTATGCTCTCAGAAAGCCAGGCAGTGTCTTCGTAGTGCTTCTCACCCTGGATTGCACATACACTTGTGATATCACGGGTTCGCTCTCTCCTCCACCCCATGTCTGATTTTCTTACCGCCCTATCTCCAAGTCTAGCATCGTGTCGACACATAGAAGGCATTCAATACGCTTTTTTCAAAACCTAAGAAGCCATTATCTTTGGTACTAAAGAATTATATTGATCTTGCCTCCAATACACTGTTGCCATGAAGACAAGATTAATTTTCTAATCTAGACTCCAACTGGGTAAAAAGTAGATATGTAGCAGTTGTAGAAATAACAATACTAAAATAAAAGTAATAAGCACTCGTTGAGTAGTTATGATGCACCAGGCTGTGTAACAGCTTTGTCTCATTTGGCCCTCACAATGCTACAGAATGGATACCAGCAGTTCTGTTTTACAGATGAGGGAACTAAGATTTAGAGGGATTAAGTCTCTCACTCCAGGGCATGCTAGGAAGCGACCTTCCCAGGAATGAAACCAAAGTTTTGACCTCCAGAGTCTCCAGGGCCTGAGCTCTTAACTTTTTGTGACATACTGCATCTGGCAGCATCCCAGTGACACTCAGTCTGAACTGGGTATGTCCCTAATGCAGAAGGGAGGACACGAGGCAGAAGGGGGATGAGGGCAAGGGGGACAGCAGAGTGTGCGTGGCGGGGGGAGGGGGGGTGGGGGGTGGGCAGATTTACTGAACATTTTGCTTTGACCTTATTGAAACCAATTTTAGAGCGCTTAATGTGGCTTCTTTATGTAGAGCTTTGCATAATACTAACCCTTTAAAAGGATTATGGCTCCACTTCAATTTTATTTTGTGGCTAAAGTTTTGGTCATGAAATGATTTGAGCATCAGTAAATGAACATCAGGGAAATTACAATATGTCGTATTGGAAGGAACTAGATCAGCAGGTCTCAAGCAGTTAAGAGTTCAATTCTAAGCAGATGCATTTGCTTAAAAGGCAGGGAGGGATCTATTAGCTGGCGAAAACAAATGAAGAGAACTAATTGTTCCTGAGCCCTTGCCATTACACATTCAACAATGACAGAACAATGGTAGGATCTGGCTCAATGAATCTAATACCACACAATTCAAAGCTGCCATTAGCAACAATAAGGGATACTTTGGGGGCCTTGCTGGTTTTTATAAGTGCAAAAGTATATAATGTTGAAATCAAACTACCTAATTTTCCACTGAAATCTTCAACTCTTATACGAGACATTATATTCCCATATAACCATATGGTAGAGATCACTATGAAATTCTTTTTTTATTTACCATGAAATTCTTGGTAAACAGTGGCCTAATGTGTGTTCCCCAAAAAGTTGTATGGATATACATTTTAACAAAATGACCTGTACTTTACTTTCACTAGGAAAAGTAGCTCTTTAAAGACATCCAAGAGAATTCTCTTTAAAAGAAAATAATCTTCAGTAATGTATATGTCTGTAAACTAACTTTTTCTTTCTTCTAAATATGGATTTTTTCTGTGTAGATTTTTGTGATTGAGTTTTTTTTAATTATACTCATCTCTTTTAAGGATGATTATTGTAAAAAAAATCAAAATACTCTTGTGTTTAATGGAGGTTTTGATAATATCAATTATTCTTACAGTAAAGGTTAGAGTTTATTCACTGAATGATGACCTGAAACCAGCCAAAAGAGAAACTGTCTTAACTTACATCGTAAGTATGTTATTTATTTAAATAATAATTTAGCTCATCTTCAGGATTAGGTATGTGGTTCCATAACTCTGCCCTAACCCCACACTAACTCATTCAATGTTTGGTAAACGGTTATTGAACATCTTCTGTAAGTATAACATTGTAAGTCTATACCTCGACAATAGATATATGTAAAAAAAACTCATAAAAATTAACTTTCAGCAGTTATGACTTTGAGCTAAACGCTTTAAATGTATCCTTCATGATTCCTTTCTTAAAATGCATCAATCAACCACTAAGAGTTGGTTGACTATTAATTGAATATTACATCTGAGATGTTTTATTTGTACCATTCAAGATAAAGAATTATAATCTGGGCCACTTACACTTAAGAAACTTAGAGTTTAGGGGCGCGTGGGTGGCTCAGTCAGTTCAGCATTCAACTCTGGATTTCTGCTCAGGTCATGATCTCTCGCGGTTCGTGAGATCGAGCCCCACGTCAGGCTCTGCGCTGGTAGTGGGGAGACTGCTTGGGATTCTCCCTCTCACTCTCTCTCTGCCTCTCCACAACTTGCTCTCCCTCTCTCAAAATAGATAAACATTAAAAAAAAAAAAACACCTTAGAGTTTAGTAACATACTAACACATGCGAAAAATAGTGTTAAAACATGAGATAAGTAAGGATCAGTAGTTATCAACCCTTTATCAGCCATAACATGCATAATAGAAGACATGCCTCCTGTGGTCTTACCAGTTTGTGTCACAGCCCTATAAAACTTTTGTGAGGAAGTAACACTCACCCATTAACAGCAGGTATATTAGTCATGGTCTTTCACAATAGGCTGCAGCCCCTTTTCTCCTACTAAAAAACCCTGTAAGATGAAAACCTTACCAGAACACAAGAAGGAGTGAACTACAGGGATAACTTGGAATGCTGTATAGCTTACAAAAATCATAAACCTTTAACAAACTTTAACCTCTGACTATGTGATAACGATTTACTTGTGAAACATCAGAGTGTGCCAAGAATGTGGCTGATAACTATTGATATAGACTGTAAACTCCAGCAGTCCAGAAAAGAGTTTAGGATGGCCAAGGGATGGGTCAAGGAAGAAGTGAGATTTGGACTAGGCCTGTAACAATTGAGCCAAATTGAGAGTGGTGGAGAAGACATGGGCAGGTTGCTAGAAAGGAACAACCGAGAACAGAATCAGAGGTGAAAGGAATTGGACAGGAAGAAAGCAATCTGATTCCAGAGCAGAGGCATCCCTGGGAAGAGAGGGGTCAATAAGATCTGAAAGTTAGAACAGGGCACCAGAGGCTTGAATAACCAGACCTGGAAGTTGAGAGTTGATGTAGCAGGTTGTAGGGAAGAACCCCTGCGGATTTACTGAAGAGACCAGGGTAAAGAATGGAGGGCAAATGTGTAGTCATGAGCACCACTACAGTAGAAGTGAAGGGATGTGCAGTAAGGGAATCCCATGCTGGGCTGCTGCAGAAACCTAGGTGCAAGGAGAGGTGTGGTAGCAGCAGCAGAAGAAATGCAGAGAGAGGCCCCTCAGACTGCCTGAATGAGGGTGAGGAGAGGAAGCCAGTGAGAGTGGCATTGACAGCCACTAGGAAGCCAATGTGAATTTACCAGTTTATAATGGGTCTGTGTGGGCTGGCTTGTCCTAAAACTATGAGCCTTTTCCTCTGGAACCAAGACTTGAGTTGAGGAATAGCTATACATACTGGAGTAGATACTACAGGACAAAACCACACTGGAGTATAAACCAAACAAATTATACAGTAGGGCCAATGGCACATGAGATCAGAGGGAAGGCTAAATGGAGGTGAGAGGGAGGGCTGAAGCGATCCTTTTCTGGAATAGAACAGGTTTCAATTAAAAGAGTGGACACAGATTTGTAAAAGTAGTGGAGAACTTCCTATGTAGGGAACAGGATGAGTTTTCCAATGGCAGCAGGAGGGAGTAAGAAATGAGATCGCAAATAAACTGGCCAAGTGGTATTGGGAGTCTGGGAGGGGACAGAGTGAGGAGAGGCAGTGTCAGCTCAAATGCCCTTTTTCTGTCAGAAAACACAAGAGGATGTGGACAAGATGCTTTTTATTTTATTTTATTTTATTTCTCCCAGTTGAGCTTCAGTGCTGAAAAATCCTGGCACAAGGGAGACTGGATGCCAGTCATCCCATGTATAAGCTGCCCCAAGAAGAGAGGATTGAGGAATCTGATCCCAGAGCCACAGAGAATCTGTATACAGGAAGTGTCCCGAAAATAGTGCTCAAGAGAGATCATCATGGAAGCACTGGGTGGGACGAACTCCAGGGATAAAGAACAGCACAGAAGATATTTAGCTGCCATCCTGATTCTTGTTCAGAATAGGCCTTTGTACCTCGAGGGAAAAACACCTTAAAATCCTGGCCGTGAATTTCATAGTCATGGCACATGGTGGTAAATTTCTGGATTAAGGTCAAAATGGACCCCTACATGTAGTCCAAAGAAAATAAAAAAACCCTCCTTTCAATAATTTTCAAACCCACACATAGAAGGAAATTTATGGGGGAAGCTTTACGAAAACTTTCAAGTTTGATTAACCATTTTGGGTGTTTAATCAAGTTCAAAATGTCCATAGGGCACAATTCTAAAATGTCTTGCTAATAAAAGCATTTTATAGCATGTTTGCTTTGGAAAACTTCACATGAACAGATATGGAATTTGGGTTGTGGTACCTATAAAACCTGTAAGTTCACATTTGGTTAGTTATAACATCAGTTATTGTTACACTTCTTTTTTTAGTTATTACAACAGAAAGTTGAGTCTCTTCCAGATAATTGAGACTAGGATATGCCGAACACCAATATAAACCCCCCCCCCCCTCTCTCTCTCTGTCCTCCCTCCCTCTTCTTTCCCTCCTTTCCTCTCTCTCTTTGACTCTCTCTCCCTCTCTCTCCCTCTCTCTCCCTCTCTCTCCCTCTCTCTCCCTCCCTCTCCCTGTGGCAGGACATGGAGGAGAGGTTAAAAAGAGGGAGCTTAAATGAACCATATTTGCCTTTCACAACATTTAAGTGATCTTCCTCCTTCATATTTAATTTGGAAACATAGATATTCGTTAGTAAATATTTCCATAAGTCAAAGATAATATAAATCAATTGACTTGTTTAATGTGGCTTATGTGATTTGAGTTTGTTTGTTTTTATTCAAAGGATCCTGAAGGATCAGAAGTGGACATTATGGAAGAAAATGATTATACCGGAATCATCTCTTTTCCTGACTTCAAGATTCCATCCAATCCTAAGTACTTTAAAGTATTTGTTAATATAAGTTTTCTCTAAAAAGCACATCTGGAACTTTTGGTTGTGAGGCAGATAATCAGTCAAATGGAGCCACCTAGTGCTAATAAATGGTGTAAGCGTGAAAGAAAGGAGGCTGTGCAAAACAGTGCCCTTGTCATGAGCACCGGGTGATGCATGGAATGTTGAATCACTATATTATACACTGAAACTACTATAACGCTGCGTGTTAACTAACTGGAATTAAAATAAAATAAATAATGAAAAAGTAGAAAGACCCTAAAAAATGTTCTTAAACAAAAAGGGCACAACGTAAGTGTGAAACAAAATGTAAGTCTAATGAGAAGTGAGGCTCAGTTTCTGGCAAACAAAAACCTCCCACTTCTCATCAATCCTCTTTATATATAGAAATAAAAATTTGGGAGAGACAAAAATAGTCCCCAGGATTTTTTTTTTTTTTCATTAAAACCATCAACCCTCTACCCTTCAAGGAACCTAAGAGACTATCAGTCTAAAAGGCTGGTATGGTCCCATGCCTTGCTCTGAGAGTTATAAAAATATTGGTCCTCTGTAGTCTTTGTCTGTGTAGACTACCAGAAGACAGATTTCAGGAGGGAGAGTGTTCTCAGAGCCATTTCTTTTCTTTTTTCTTTTCTTTCTTTATTTATTTAGGCCTCCTGTGAAAAGGATTTAAGGTGGCTCCTAGGTGGCTCAGGCGGTTAAGCATCTGACTCTTGATTTCAGCTCAGATCATGATCTCATGTTCATGGGTTCAAACCCCATGTGCAGAGCCTACTTGGAATTCTCTGTTTCTCCTTCTCTCTCTCTGCTTCTCCTCCCATGCTCCCTCTCTCTTTCCCTCTCTCAAAATAAATAAGTAAACATTTTAAAAATGGATGTAAGAACAGTTTAAACTGCTCAGTGTAATAAAATGAATTCAATGTAATAAATATTTAGTGAGCATCTTCCTGGTATGTGCAAAGCACATAGGGAATGAATACACAAAATGGAAATGAATAATCTACAGTCCGTGTCTTCATGGAAATTATAATAGAGTAAGACAAATAAGTGTACTTATATCTACCCTATGACCCAGCAATAGCACTGCTAGGAATTTACCCAAGGAATACAGGAGTGCTGATGCATAGGGGCACTTGTACCCCAATGTTTATAACAGCCCTTTCAACAGTAGCCGAATTATGGAAAGAGCCTAAATGTCCATCAACTGATGAATGGATAAAGAAGTTGTGGTTTATATATACAATGGAATACTACTTGGCAATGAGAAAGAATGAAATATGGCCTTTTGTAGCAACGTGGATGGAACTGGAGAGTGTTATGCTAAGTGAAATAAGTCATACAGAGAAAGACAGATACCATATGTTTTCACTCTTATGTGGATCCTGAGAAACTTGACAGAAGACCATGGGGGAGGGAAAGGGGGAAAAAAAAAGTTAGAGAGGGAGGGAGTCAAACCATAAGAGACTCTTAAAAACTGAGAATAAACTGAGGGTTGATGGGGGGGAGGGAGGGAGGGGAGGGTGAGTGATGGGCATTGAGGAGGGCACCTGTTGGGAGGAGCACCGGGTGTTGTATGGAAACCAATTTAACAATAAATTTCATATTAAAAAAAAAATCAATTTGAAAGTTAAAAAAAATAAATGGCTAAATACAACTTTAAAGCAAAATCTCCTTATGGTCATTTTTCTGACCTCTGGAAGGGAGTTTGCAGTTAATTTGCTGTTTGCAATTAATTCACTGAAGATGTTCTAGAAATGTGAGTGAAGTTGGGGATTTAATTTTTATAATGCATACTTCCTTGAAAATATTACATGCTCTATCACACGGAACTGATCTTATTATTTTATAACTATTATCATTTCTCCAACTTCATCTTGTGCCATTTGCTCCCTAACAGATTTTATTTATATGAGACATGGTAGCCCCTCACGATCACTACTTTTCTACCCCAGTACCTTTGCACATGGTGTTCCCTCTGCTTAGAATGTGCTTCACCTTGCTCTTCACAAGGCTGGCTTCCTCTCATTCTTTGGGACACAAAGTAAATGCTCCCTTTTCAAAGAGGCTATTCCTGGATGCACCATCTAATGTAGTCCCTCTCTCTTTCTCTTTTTTTTTTTTACTCTCTTATTTATTTACTTCATGGTACTTACCTCAATGTTACATTTATTTATATGCCTCTTTATTGTCTGTTTTTGCCCACTGTTACATCGTTAGCACTTCAACATAACAGGCACTTGGCAAATATTCATTGAATTGATGATGATGATGATGATGATGATGATGATGATGATGATAGTCACAATATTAAGTATATTGATTGCATAACCAACATGCAAGATAAATAGCATTTTTCTCATTTCACAAATGAGGTTAAGCAACTTGCCCAAATCCAATTTGCCAGTAAATGGAAAAGTGGGAATTACAAATCTCTTGGACTGTAGCTCTATGAAGACAAATTCTTCCATTTTGTTCATTTTTATCTCCAGTTGTTTCTCCAGTGCTCAGTAAATATTTTTAAATAGAGGTTGTTAATTAAACCCAGGTCATTTTCCTCTTTAAATGAACCATGCTGTGTCTCTAACCATAACTTCTTTTATGTGAGGTGTGCGCTGTATCATCTGGGTAAGCTCGACTTGTATCTTTCTACAAACATTGTCCTACTATAGTGCGGATTTTAGTATTATGTTAGTATAATTATGGTTTAGATTAATTAAGTTAATCCTCAAGTTTCACAAGCTCTTCAAATCAAAGTCATTGACTAGATTAAGACAAAATTCCTGAAAAAAATAACAATATATGAAGAACTAATTACCAAACAATTTCTATTGTCCTGAAAATGCTCAATTATTTGTTTGTTACTTAAAGTTCTACACAAATAAAATACATTATGTAGGCTAAATGCATCCATCTCTACTTACTTTCTCCTCTTTTTTTTTTTTTAACATTTATTTATTTTTGAGACAGAGAGAGACAGAGCATGAGCGGGGGAGGGTCAGAGAGAGAGGGAGACACAGCATCTGAGGCAGGCTCCATGCTCTGAGCCCTCAGCACAGAGCCCCACGCAGGGCTCAAACTCACAAACCGTGAGATCATGACCTGAGCCAAAGTCGGACACTTAACTGACTGAGCCACCCAGGCGCCCCATTTTCTCCTCTTTAAAACACGAATCGATTGGATTTCCTCTGGGCAAATTAAAACTACTTGATGACTTCCATAATTTTAAATATTTTGCTTCCACAGATACGGTGTGTGGACAATCCGAGCTAAATATAAAGAGGACTTTTCAACGACTGCAACCGCATATTTTGAGATTAAAGAATATGGTAATTTGTGATAATTAAAAGCTTACCTGTAAAAAAATTAGTGTTTGTGCACTAATGCTTTCCATTAGTGAACTTACGGCAGAATCAGTCCCAGATGAAGAGGCAGCCCGGCTGGCATGGTTGTAAACAGTGGCTGGGGGCGGGGACGGGGGGAGGGGGTGTGTGCTCATTGTTGGAAGGCCTAGGCTCTGGCTCTAGCATGCCTTTGTTACCCTCCAATAAGCTCACAAACCTCTCTGGACTTGTGTTCCTCATCAGAGAGCCAGAAGAGACCTAGTCCTCCAGGGAGCTTGACTAATGACGGTCAAAAATTATGATTTTAGGAGAAGCTTAAGTAGGCTGAGATGAAGTGAGCAGAACCCAGTAAGACGAATGATTTACTCAAGTCATTAAAACCAACTGGTGCGAGAACGAGAGCAATTGGGTTTGCATCCCCCAAGTTCAGTGCTATTTTCCTTCTGGCTCACTAATCCCTAATATATTTATCTGAAAACTTAAGATATTCTTATTTCGAAATCAATCGTATTAATGGACTAATAATTAACATATAAATAGCTTATCTTTCCATTCTTATAGTTGTTTACTAGAGTATTTATGTGCTTTGATATCAAATTTAACTTTGTTTTGCTTGAAGTCATTTTTTATTCCTCCAGGAGACTCATAATAATATGGAGAATAAATCCACAGATGTTAACGATTGGCAAACAAAACAGTGACAAAAAATAACTTGTTATGCTGAAACAATTTCAAAGGTTCTAGCCTCTCAATAACCTATAAGCCTACCTGATCCCACTCCCTCCAAGTATGTTTGCTGCTTCTCGTGTATATCTAGAATTCATCCACCTCTTACCATCTGAGACCATCCTCATCCATTCATCACCAGGCTCCCCCCCTCCCCGGACTACTGCAAAAGTCTCCTAATTGCTGTCCCTTCTTCCAAGCTATTCTCACTTGGTATTGGCCAAAATAATCTTGAAATGCAAATCTCATCATGTTATTTCTCTACTGAAAAGTCCCCAATAGCTCCTTGTTCCTTTGCTAATCAAAATCAAAATCCTTATTTTGAGCTGGCCCCTGCCTACCTCCTCTGCAGCCTCATTTTATACCATTCATCCTCTTATTTCCCTCCAGCAGTGGTGACTTTGGACACAATGTTCCACCTGCCCAGAACATTCTTCCCCTCCCCCACTACCTAGCCAACTCCTACTCATGTTTCAAGTCTCAGCTGAAAAGCCATTTATTCAGCAAATCTGTTCCTAACTTCTCTTTCCTGGGAAGGATTCTCTGTAATGTATATTGGTTTTCATAACTGTGGTATAGGTGTTTTTCTGTGTAATTATTTGCTTACCACTGTCTTTACTGTTTGACTAATGAGCTTATTAAGGACAAGGTTTGTATCTTTCTGTTCACTGGGATATCCTTGTCAATAGGAGCATGCCTGCCACATAGCAAATAGGTATTAGATGAAAGGATGAAATGTTTTCCTCCATGTCATATCAGAGAGAACACACCTGCCTTCATCTTTGGTAAAATAGGGAATGCACCCTAGAGCAACAAAGTGCATTCCTCTTTATTTCCATTTTGTCAGCACAGAGCCCAATGTCAGGCTCAATCCCATGAACCATGAGATCATGATCTGAGCCGAAACCGAGAGTTGAACACTTAACTGACTGAGCCACCCAGGCGCCCCAATTACCCAATTTTCTATTAACAGTTTCGGTGGTTAATAGAACTAGAATCTATGGGACCCCTGGGTGGCTCAGTTGGCTGAGCGTTGAACTCTTGATTTTAGCTCAGGTCATTATCTCATGGTCATGGGATCAAGCTCACATTGGGCTCTGCACTGGGCGTAGAGCCTACTTGGGATTCTCTCTCTCTCTCTCTCTCTCTCTCTCTCTCTGCTCCTCCCCCACTCGAGCACTCTCTCTTTCTCTCTCCCTCAAGAAAAAATTAATAAAGAATCCATAAGCCCTGGTACACAGCTTTAGTATAAAGAGAAGGCAGTGCCCTTTTGACAGGTGAAATTCTTTTTTCTTGAGCAATCAGGATACCAGAGAGAGACAGAGAGAGACAGAGAGAGGGAAAGAACTCCTTCCTGTCTACCCTAATTTTAAATTTTGCATGAATGTTCTTTCTTTTAGCTAATTATAAGCTTTCTCTTCTTGACTAAAGTCAAAGTTTTATGTTGGAATTTGGAGACTGGATGGGTTTATCTACAAGACAAAAAAGGGAACTGTTAAATCAGCCAGAATTTTCCTCTTCTATTTTAAACTTAACAAAACTCATGGAGCATATACTATGTCTAAGGCTCATGAGAAGCGTGGGAGGGGGAGAGATACAAAGATACATAGAGTATAGCCTTTTTGGTTTTCAAGGAGCTTATACTTTAGTGAATAAATGCTGTAATCAAAGTATAAGCAAAGTGCTTCTGGTACACAGAGCTGGATAAACCTCTGATGGGTAGAGTAGGAGGTGTCCCAGAGATATTGCTGACAGTGATGAGAAGGAGGATGACGATGGCAAGGTGGATGTTGTATTGATGTCACAGCTTGTCTAACTATACCGGAAAGAAGGCTACTCTAATTTAAATGGTAAAATTGCCTCTTTGTTTTTATTTTCAGTGTTGCCACATTTTTCTGTCTCAATAGAACCAGAAAATAGTTTCATTGGCTATAAGGACTTCAATGATTTTGAAATTACTATAAAAGCAAGGTAAGAAAGTTTTCTTTTTTCTTTCTTTTTTTTTTTTTTTTTTCCAGATCATCCAGTTAAATTGAGTGCTAACTCTTATTGGTGATAGTTGCCCAAAGTGAGAAGTGTGATTCCTCCATCCACTTTATTGAGATATTGTTGACATGTAACATTGTGCAAGTTTAAGGTGTACAATGTGTTGATCTAATCTGCATATATATTGCAGAGATCTGTGATTTACTGGCAGTGTTTTTCGTGACTTTGGGATTGACTGAGGAAACATTGGGCTTATAGTTTATTTGTTTTGATTTTTTGCTGATTCTGATTTTAGTTTTGTTGGTTACTCAACAGCAAAAACTCCTAAGGTTTTAAGTTCAATGTGTGTGTTTAGGAACCAGCATGACATAAGGATATTGGGGTTGAGATGTGAAGAGTTTACTTCTCATCATTTTTTAATGGCTTAATCAACCAGCTAATGCTGCATGACCTCTTCAAGACCCAATGCTTTAAAACCACAACCATTTACAACACAGCTGGGCAGTTCTGCTGATCTGGGCCAGGCTGAATGTAAGCGGTGCTCCCCCGTGTGCCTGGGGTCAGTTGGCAGCTCACCTGGGGGCTGGCTGGTCTAGGGAGGTCTTATTTTCATGCCTGGCAGTTGACTTAGATTGACTGAAAGTACAAAGATAATTGGACTATGTGTATCTTTCATCATCCAGCAGATCTGTCTGTAGTAGCAGCAATGCTCAGAGAAAGAATATGGAAGGCATAAAAGTCCATCACTTCTACCACGTTCTTTTGTCCAAAGCAAATTACAAGACCAGCCCAAAGGAAACAGATTTCTTTTACACCTTTTACCCACAAGGAGCTCCAAAGGTGGTAGATATATGGGGCAGTGGAGAACTGGAGTTAGTTTTGCAAGCAATCTCCCACAAAAGCTCAGGTCATTTAAAAATGACAATATAATATCATTATTAGTAACAATAACCAATTTGCATAACTATATGTGTTGGGCATCTTTCTAAGTACTCTGTATATATTAGCTTACTTAATCTTTATGAAATCGCTATGAGATAGTTACTATTTCTGTCCCCATATTACAAATGAAGAAACAGAGGTACATGAATGTTAAGTAATTTGCCCAAGATCTCACAGCTAGGAAGTCCCATGGTCTGTCTGGTTTCAGGGTTCAGGCCTTTCAACCCTATCCTACACTGCCTTTCTTAGTAGCATTTATTCCTAAAATAGAGTGTTACTTAGTCTAAACCAACATAAAGACTCATCTGACAGAGAATTAACAAAGTGACTTCTTGTAGTTTATTTTTTTTAATGTTTTATTTATTTTTGAGGGACAGAGAGACACGGTACGAGCTGGGGAGGGGCAGAGAGAGAGGGAAACGTGGAATCCACAGCAGGCTGCAGGCTCCGAGCTGTTAGCACAGAACCCTATGTGGGGCTTGAACCCATGAACTGCGATATCATGACCTGAGCTGATGTCGGACGCTTAACTGACTCAGCCACCCAGGCACCCCAACAAACTGACTTCTTTTAATGGAGGAACTTACTTTACGTGTGCAGACCACGGATAAGGGAGGTTAACTCTAGCTATAGTATTGTTTTCTATGCAGCAAGTTTCCTTTAGCCTCTCTTTAGTTCTAAACTAAAAAAAGGAAATACAAAGTTAGAATGTTAAAAAAGAACTTATCTCCTCTAACAATGAGATTGAGCGTGCTGCTTCCAAAGGTGTCAAAGAAGGTAGGGCACAGTGCTTCACTGATACCAAAATCATCAAGGAAGCAGTGTTTCCTGATCCCGGACCTGAGGTCTTTTGATCTCCTCAAGCAAGATCCGTTTTTTTCATCTAGCACAGAGTCATAAAAATCCGCACTTCGGCTTTATTATTATAGCTTTATGAGGATGAGATATAATAGGGGATGGGAGACACTTTAAAGTGTATCGAGTGCTTTATGTAATTTCGAGTTGTTACATTTGATCTGAATTTTATTATTGTAACCATGTTAGCAAAACAATTCTATGGCATTATTGTTTGGCAGATATTTTTATAATAAAGTCGTCAATGAGGCTGAAGTTTATGTCACTTTCGGAATAAGAGACGACTTAAAAGATGATCAGAAAGAAATGATGCAAGAAGCCATGCAAAACACAATGGTAAGATGTTAAGACACGTGCGTTCACTTGTACCTAAAGATGCATCACAAAGGCTGGAGAAAAGTCACTTCCAAATCATCGAGTCCAACCCCCCATTTTACACAGGTGTGCAAGTCGAAGCTAAAATGCTCTCTTGGCTTCTCCTGAGCCTCAGGATGAAGTCCACTTTGCGTGACATCAGCCTCCCTCACCAGCCTGTCTCCTGCTCTTTCCCCTTTCCCTCTCTCCTATTCGGGTCACTAGTTCCTGGAACTCTCACTAGTCTCTCTTGCCTCCAGGTGTTTGCAGTGCCGCTCCTGCCTGGGAATGCTCTGTCCCTTTGTGGCTTCTGCCTCTTTGTGGCCTGGCTAATCCCTTCCTACTCTTTAAGTCTCAGTGTTAACACCCTTTCTCTGAGAAGTCTTCCCTGACTCCCGTAAATTAGGTTGGCTGCCCCTGCCAGCTCTCGAGCCTCCCTTACTGGAGTATGTTTTGTACTTTATTACAGTGTTCTCAACCAGAGACATTGTTTACCCCCAAGGGCACATTTGGCAATGTCCAGAAAACATTTGTGGTTGTCACAGCTGGGAAGGAGGGGGGTACTCCTGGCATTTAGTGAGTAGAGGCCAGCGTGTTGCCAAATTCCCACAATGTGCAGAGCAGCCCTAACAACAAGTTATCCTGTCCAAAATGTCAACAGGGCTGATACTGAGAAGCCCTTCTTTACTGCAATGGTTTACTTGCTTCTCTCTCATCCTCTACACTGAACCCTTTGTGGGTCTGAATTGTTCCCATTATATGCCCAGAGCCAACCTGGTTCCTGGCAAATGGCAGGTGCTCTATGAATATTTCTGAGTGAATGAACTCATTGGGAAGTTATTTGTTCATGGTCAAGGGCTAGTGGTTGCCGGAGCTCAGACTAGAGCCCTGGTCCCCTTATCCCTTGTTCAGTGTTCTTGACACTATACCTCAGATGATAAGGGCTCATGTCATTCTACTGATTCTTGTATATTCTTGTATACATTCTACTGATTCTTGTATATTCTTGTGGTTTGTATCATCTTGTGGTTTGTATTTAGCCTATAGTTTTCCAAAGAGTTCTATTTATTCAAGTTATAAATCAGACACCTCTTTTTAATGTAAGATTTTATGCTGGACACTGAGATTTGAAGGTAAATAAGACAAAAGTCCCTGGCCTCAAGCTACTGGATTTTAGAAGAAAAATAAGGCCACATCTATTTCACTGTTGTGGTTAATAATTAAATAATATGATATGACTTAACTCTATGTCCCTTTACCCATTGGGTGTTTTTAAGTTAGTGTTTCCATGTGTACGCAGTGAAGTCCAAATTAAATATCATAGAACCCAACAAACTCTCAGGAGCAAAAGTGAACTAAAAGCAGGCCCAGAAACATGGGTGACAACTCAAAGATTAGAAGAAGGAATCTGTGTCAGCTAGTATAAAAAACAAAAAACCAACAACAACCAACCTTGTTGAACCATATAGTGTTTAAGACTCTTCCTATACATCTACCCAAATTAAGTTAGAAAATAGTATTCTGGGCTCAACTGTAGACTCAATCATTGACTCTACTGGTGACAATAAACTACTCCTCTGACAGTTGCCTTCTATTTAGAAGGTAATAAAGGCAGATTTTGTTAATTTTTCCCTTCTCTGATGTCGGACGCTTAACTGACTGAGCCACCCAGGTGCCCCAACAAACCGAAATACCTCTTTCTGAAAATACCTCTTTCATTTTCTCTAAAATACCTCTTTCTTCTCTGAAATACCTCTTTCATTTTCCCTTTTCAAAAAGTTGATCAATGGAATTGCTCAAGTCACATTTAACTCTAAAATGGCAACCAAGGAACTGTCCTATGAAAGTCTGGAAGATTTAAACAACAAGTACCTTTATATTGGTGTCACAGTCATAGAGTCTACAGGTAAGTTTTTTTTTTCCTTGAATAATATTTAGACAGCATATTAAAAGTATAAATAATTTCTAAAATTCTTTCATATTTTATTTTCTTCCATAGCTAAATATTCCTTTTCATATCATTAAAAACAGATTAGAGTAGAGCTCTGCCACTCTATCATTGGGTCTCTATCACCCCATGTGCAAAAATGGGATAGCACTGCCCAGTTGACATCTTGAGTAGCCTAGCAGGCTATGTGACTTGAACATGTAGCACCCCAATGTTCTCACCTGGTAAGAATACAAATCTAAATGACATTAGGTATGTACAAATGTGTGATAAAATGCTATGCAAATGGAAGATACTGCATTATCATTTAGTCTCCTTATCCGTACAACGAATATACCACCTAAAGCCCCTCTCAGCTGTAATATTCAGGAATTCTATCTAAAATCAGAGATAATGGTTTTAAAATGGGTACAATAATAGCATACATATAGGGTTGTGGTGAGGATCAGAGAGTCAATATATGCAAAGCACGTAAAATAATACCTGTCAGCTAGTGAATACCATATAAGGTATTAGCCCCCTCCTCCCCCTTCCCCTCTATCTTCTTTTCTCCTCCCTCCTTCCCTCCCTCCCTCTTCCCCTCCTGCTCCCTCTTCTCCTTTTCCTCCTCCTCCTTCTTTCCACTTATTACTTTCTTAGCATCCTTAAAACTATTTAGTGCTCTCAACCCCGACTCCAGTGGTTTGTAATAGTCATTAAATATTACTCCAAATTCGGTCAATTTGTCTTACTTCTGGTGTCTTGATTACTGATGTTCTTTATATTTTCAGGTTTGTATTAAACCTCCAAACTAACTTGAACAAGTTATGTAACCACACTAGCCCCTCCTTTTTGTGGTGAAATGAGAGTTAGACCACATGATCCCTAAGGCCCCTTCCGCCTCTTTGTATTTGTCCTTGAAGGGTAGTAGAATGAAGAATGGCGATAATTATCCAGTTATTGAGTACCTTGTATTTATCAAATGGTTGATAGATGTTGGAGAATGATACTCCTTGCCCAGGATATTACTTTCGACATTATTTTAATGTTTGTTTTTTACTTTTATTTTTTCTCAATTTATTTCAAATAAATTCAGTTTAAGCTACATTTATGAGATATTCAAAGAGTGTTGCTAAACATACAGGCTTACAAATATGAATGTGTGTAATCCCAGCATTCAAGCGGCTTACAAACTAGCATTGGCTGTAAGGTAAACGAAGAATTCTGTTATAAGCAGGAATCCTATTTGCCCTCTAGGCAAAGTACTTAATGCTACTGACCTTCAGAGGTAGGTGAGCTCCTAGATGATTGCTGAGCAACCAAGTATAGCACCCTGAATGTAATCAGTCTTGAAGGATAAGTAGGGTTTTGAGGCAGGGATGGTAGATGGGGAGAAGTGGGACACCATCCATAGAGAGGACATACCACAGGTAGCAGGCAAGACTTGATCTTTGAGATTATCTGGCTGATTATCCAGTTGGCCGAAGTATAGGATATGCATATGGGTGTTACGGATGTAATATTGGAAAGGACTTTGGGGATACTGGAGCTTTGTATGTTATTGGGCCCCTGCCAGTGGACTCTCAGGGCTCCCTCTACCTCAGGCACTCTTTTTCTGTTTTCCTCTCCATATCTCTCCATATCCCTGTGCTCTACAGGTGAATCCCTGCAAAGCTTAGTGCCTAGTCCTTTCCCTCTCTCCATAATCCCTTGTACATATTCAACTGAAACTCAGGCCACTGAGAAAAAGTGGTGGCCCTTCCTCACCTTCCTCCCCAGTCCAACCCTGTAGCTCTCCTTGCACAAGCCTTGGATATAAGGCTTTGGAAAACACCTGAGGTCTAAACTTTTCTCTGCACTACCCCCTTTGAACCAAGACTACTGATAAATGAATGAGTGCAGGAATGGAGCAAGTAAGTGAATAAGTCTGTGGAGACATATACAGGTCAAACAGATCCCCGTAGGGATTGGCATATTCTTAAAAAAGGTCAACGTGATGCATGTCATTTCTTTAGGTGGATTTTCTGAAGAGGCAGAAATTCCTGGCATCAAATATGTCCTCTCTCCCTACAAACTGAATTTGGTTGCTACTCCTCTTTTCATGAAGCCCGGGATTCCGTATTCTATCAAGGTAGATGAAGGAGGGAAGATTGCTGAATATGGTTCTCTTTTTCTGTTTACAGAGAGCATGGGGATGGCAAACAGGGGAGGGAAGCTGGAGAAGGGAATCACAGAGGGAATTCATTTGTAAAACCTGCTCCTTAAGATGCAAAAGGAGGTGGGAAACTGCTGGCCAGCTTCAGCCTCAGAGTGATTTCAGCCTGTAGGGCAAGTGCCGGTATTTAGCAAGTAGTCAGGTAGCCTGTGCTAGGCATTCCCTTAAAAAGCATTACATTAAGTTATATGTAAATAAAACACCGTAAGTTTATAGTTAAAAAAAATGCCAACGTTTGGGGCGCCTGGGTGACTCAGCGTCTGACTTTACCTCAGGTCATGATCTCAGAGTCCGTGAGTTCAAAACCCACGCCAGGCTCTGTATTGACAGCTCAGAGCCTGGAACCTGGAGCCTGCTTCACATTCTGTGTCTTCCTCTCTCTCCTCCTCCCCTGCTCATGTCCGTTCTCTCTCTCTCTCTCTCTCTCTCTCTCTCTCTCTCTCTCTCCCAAAAATAAATAAAAAGTAAAAATTTTTAAAAAGTAAAAATAATGCTAACATTTAAAATTATTTGGTGGCATGTTCTTCAAAAGCCTTAAAACAGAAATATCACTCCTTGAAAATAAAACCCCTTTCTCTCCCCATTTTCTACTTCCCATGTGTCTTATCTGAGTTTGCATTTCTGTGCTTTTCAGTCTGCCCCTGTGGTCTTTGCATACACCTGTCTCACCTCTCTCTGTGTTATTCGCCATGCTTTCCATTTTGGCTCTTTCTGTTCTTGCTTCTCTGTTTCTCTCTTTCTCTCTCTCTCTCTCTTTGCTTCCTCCTTCCTTTTTACTATTTTCTCTCCTCCCTCTACTTTTCCTTTTTAAAATATTGGTAGTATAGCGTTAATGTGTTCATTTGACTTTCTAATTATATTTTATTTAGTATTTTATATTTCACTATATATAGTACATGTTATAATTTATAACATAAAAAAATAATCATTTTTAAGATGAAAATTTTTGTTCCCTGTTCTTAACTTAGAAAGCTAGAACAGAGTGTTTTACTTTTTTATTCTTTGGAAATGTGTTGCTATTAAAACTCAACTTTAGTATAATTAAAATGTGTTACTTAATATTCACTGTGGGTCACTGGCTTTTAAGAGAGAAAGATTTACCAAGCTAAAGCAAGTTTTGTATGTGCTTAAAGTATCTAAATAGAATTAGGCCGTTCTATAATCTAAGGCCATGCCTCTCTCTACTGAGTTAAATGTGAATAATTTATACTTTGGTGGGGAAGAAGAAAAATTATTTCAGAATTGTTCCGCTTTAAAAAAAAAAGTGATGAGCTGCTGAAATGGATCTGGACTGTTCTGGCAAACAGGTGCAGGTTAAGGATTCATTTGACCAATTGGTAGGAGGGGTCCCGGTGACCCTGAGCGCACAAACGGTCGATGTAAACCAAGAGATGTCTAACTTGGAGTCGAAGAAAAGTGTAACACGTTCCAGTGATGGAGTAGCTTCGTTTATGGTTAATCTTCCATCTGGAGCAAGGATGTTGGAGTTTAACGTGAGCTGAATTCTCCTGTTGGACTTTCTGGGACAATGTGTGCTTTTTGACTGTGTGTTTTGGCTAGTGTGCAGAACAGATGCAGCAGATTTTAAACATGAGTCCAGAGAACAGATCCGCAATTTTGCATTCAAAGGGGGTGGGGGGGGGGGAAGGCACCAGAGGCAATATGCTAATCCATTGCCTGGTTCTTGAGGAAGATAAATCTATCATTTTCTATTTGGGAATTAATGATTTTCTCTTACATTAGCAAGACTTTATTAGAATAGGTATAGCTTTGGAATAAGTATAGCAGTGGAAGTCAGTGGTAGAAACATTCTCTCCCTCACCCTCACTTCTTATCTTTTTTCAGGGACACAAAGGGGTCACACATGGAAGTCTCCCTTTTTCCTAGCTGCATGAGCCACTCTACTTTAGAGCTCAGTTAACAGGTTTCTCTCTCAGCAACTAATGTTTAAGTTCCCAATCCGCCCCCCCCCCCCGCCCCATAAATGATTAGTTAATGCACATTAATGACAGTGACATGCATACATTCACTATCATCTACTAAGCACTTAGGAAATGCTAAGAGCTTTCTGTTGAACACATTTAATACCCAGTTAGTCAGCTCTATGAATTAGAGAATATTATTTTTGCCATTTTGCAGCTGTGGAAATATAGGCTTCTAACCTCTCTTGTGATTAACTTATCCAGAGCTAATAAATGGTGGCTCTGGGATGCAAACCAATGCATAGCTCACTCCAGAGTGTGAGCTAATAACCCCTTTGCTATCAAAGGGGTTATTAGCCATGATATCATTTCTGCCCCGTTCCATATTTATAAGTACACTTCCGTGCTGCTCCTTTACAATGAAACTGGACCAGAAAGTCTGTGCGATGTTCACTCCTGTCCCCAGTCCTCAAGGCCTCCTCTTACCACCCTTCTCTTACCCCCAATCCCTGCTAACCCATGGGAAGAGGAGTCCCCAACTTTCCATGACATTTCAGGAAAGGTGCCAATATTTGTTCCAGAAGCATCTTTGCCTCTCCTCTTCACCAGACTTTCCCACCATAGCTCATAACCCCATATTATTCCAATTATTGTCCATAGTCTTTGTAAAGTTACTTGATATCACAGCTGTACAAACATTGGAGTAGTGGAGGTTTGTTTTTTTTTTCCTCTTTAGCATCTGGTGTTGTGAAAGTTAGAAATTTATAAAGCAAAGAAAGAAATTTACAAGGTATGTTTCATAAAAAATATTTCATCACAGTCCACATGTCTTTTTTGAAATTTCCCTTTTCAGGTCAAGACTGATGACCCAGCTCTTCCGGAAGAAAATCAAGCTGGCAAAGTTTACCAAGCAATAGCGTATTCATCGCTCAGCCAAAGTTACCTTTATATTGACTGGACTGGAAACTATAAACCTCTGCTTGTGGGAGAATATCTGAATATTATTGTTACCCCCAGAAGTCCATATATTAACAAAATAACTCACTATAATTACTTGGTAAGTACAGGAATGATAGATTTAAAACTATCTATTCCCCCACCTTGAACATTTCTCTTTGCTTACAGAGGAACATTAGAATGACCCCTTATATTTGTTTTTACAAGGTACTTTCAAGGACATAATTCAATTTGATAATCAGTGTTTTCTAAAACCTTTGAGATGGGTCATGATTTTCATGACCATTTCCCAGAGGAGGAAACTGAGGAACAGAGAGGTTAAAACGCTCACCATGGTCACTCAGCTTGGAAGAGGAATATTTTTTTTATTTGAACTGGGAACCTCTGACTCCTTATCTGATACGCCCTTCGCCTAAGAGAGCCTGATTACTCCACAGAGACTGATTAAATTTTCACATTACCTCTGCTCTATTTCATGGCCAAAGATTACAGGCCTAAACCTATTTCAAATATGTGCATTTCACTGGCATAAAAGGGAGACTCAAATCCTGCTCTTAAGAGTTGAGTCATATGATATCTACCCCAATTCTACCCTTTAGCAACATCCCTATTACATCCCTTATATTAAACAAAGGTGGCCAATCAAGCCTATAGGTGAAACCTAGGACAGAAGGTGGGGGAAATCTTAAGGGCTTCCTGACATTGCCAAAGAAATGGAATGAATTATTCCAGTGGCCAGGCCAAACAGGTGGTGATAGCTTTTTCAACATTTTTGAGAAAGAAGTTTAAAAAAATAAATGAGGAACACAGATCATATTGATGGATGAAGAATTATGGGACCTGTTTAGGAACTATGTACCAAAACCACATATGCAGTCTATTTAAGTTTGAGGACAATTTAAGTTTGAGGACATTTTGGGTTCATGTGGTTTGTAACTTGTTTTTTAACCATATGTCTCCAATACAGAACCAAATCTCTGGCTTTAAAACTTAATTCCCAGGGGTGCCTGGGTGGCTCAGTTGATTAAGGCTTCGACTTTGGCTCAGGTCATGATCTCACGGCTTATGGGTTCGGACCCCACATCAGGCTCTGTGCTGACAGCTCAGAGCTTGGAGTCTGCTTGGGATTCTGTGTTTCCCTCTCTCTCTGCCCCTCCACTGCTTGTACTCTGTCTCTCTCTCTCTCTCAAAAATAAATAACATTAAAAAATTTTTTAAAAAGGGCGCCTGAGTGGCTCAGTTGGTTAAGCATCCAACTTCGGCCTAGGTCATGATCTCACCGTTCCCGAGTTCCAGCCCAGCATCAGGCTCTGTGTTGATAGCTCAGAGCCTGGTGCCTGTTTCAAATTCTGTCTCCCTCCCTCTCTTTGCCCCTCCCCTACTTGCACTGTCTCTCTCTTTTTCCCAAAAATAAATAAACATTAAAAGAAAAAATTTTTTAATTAAAAAAAAACCTTAATTCCCAAATAAGATGCACTCTATTCATCATCTATTTTGTTTTAATCAATAAAACAAAAGAGATTTTAGTGACAGCATGATGACTTTAAATAGATTTGGGATCAACTCTTAGCTCTCTGATTTCCTAGTTATGTGATTTTGAGCTAAAATCAGTATGACATTTAGTTAATTCCCAAGCCCCAGTCCCTTTATCAATCTACACAGTGGGCGTAATATTCCTATCCAACTGACTTGTGAGAAAGAAAAGAATTAAGTAAACGGAAAGGTTCCTGACCTTTCCTGGTTCCTGTTAACCAGGAACCTTTCTTTCTCTTTAACATACTTTCTACTCCGTCTCCAAGCTCCATACTGAAAGCAAAACTTTTGTTTTTTAACATGGTCACTACTGCTGTTTATTTTTAGATTTTATCTAAGGGCAAAATTGTCCACTTTGGCACAAGAGAGAAACTTCCAGATTTATCCTATCAAAACATAAACATTCCAGTGACACAAAACATGGTTCCTTCAGCCCGTCTCCTGGTCTATTACATCGTCACAGGAGAGCAGACAGCAGAGTTGGTGTCTGATTCAGTCTGGTTAAATATCGAAGAAAAGTGTGGCAATCAGCTCCAGGTAAGCCACAAATTATGAGTCACAATCAAATTTTCTTCTGAATAAAGGAGACTATAAATATAACTATTTGTGAAGTTTTGTCTCATGCAAATAACCTTGTCTTTTCTTTTTCAAATGATCTTTTAGGTTCATCTGTCTCCAAGTGCAGATGCGTCATATTCTCCAAGCCAACATGTATCTCTTAATATGGCAACTGAGTCAAATTCCTGGGTGGCTTTATCAGCAGTGGACAGTGCTATATATGGAGTCCAGAGAAGAGCCAAGAAACCTCTGGAAAGAGTTAAGTGGTGCATGGCTTTGGTTGCTGGGTCTTGGGGTGGCTCTGTATAATGCTTCACAAAGTGTGGCCCCAAGGGTAGGTTGTGGGGAAGAATTAGGGAAGACTGGATCTGCTCTTCTGTAAATATACTCAAAACAATGGCTCTTAGGAAGGTAAGCTATCCTCATGTTAGTCTCTAAAACATTGATTCATCCTTTTTTGTTTTTCCAAGTGTAGCATATGACCATAATGGCAATTATATTCCTGGGACAAAAGTGCCATCAATTTGGACGATTTTGAGATTGAACCTGGGGGCGGGGGGCTTTATAAAGTGGCAGCATAATGGAAGACTGGATAGGCAGCCTATGGAGACTTTTCTGTTTTTTGTTTTCTTTTTTACTCTCATTAAAATCTGGAACAAAAGAATGTGAGAATTATTCACTTCCCCTAAGTTCCCATTTATCTCCCCTATGCCCTGCTAACTGTTTTGTAGGCTTGAATTTCTTTGAACAAAAAAGAAAGATAACTATACAGTTAAAACCATTCAGAAAAGAAAAAAAAAAAAAAACATTTGGGATCAAAATTAAAACTGGAATAAGCTTCCCCAAACAAGTTCTCACCCACTTAGAACCTAGAGCCTTCTTCCTCTAAACATAAGAGGTTGTGCTCATTTCTTTTTAGCAACTTAAAAATTAATTTGTCTGTTAATTTAGTCATTCATGCATTTATTTATTTGTTTGTTTGTTTGGATCTTATATTGACCACAGCATTCGTTCTATGTCCAACACACCATGGGTTAGTTCCTAAGAATCTTCTCACCAAAGTGTAAAACTTAGTTCTTGTTTTCATATTGAATGTGTGTGTATTTATAAATATAAAAGGACACACTAAAATAATGAAGTTGGGAAATCTGGTCTTTGGCCGTTTGACAGATGAACGATGGCCTGATTTGTTCTACCCATGTGACAACCAGTACCTGTAATTCTTCGGGGAAATAATTTATACATCTAAGTAGACTCCACATTTTGCCTTGAGTTAATTCCTAAGAATTATTAAATTAGCTAACCACCTCTGGACAGGTATTTCAAGTCTTAGAGACGAGCGACCTGGGCTGTGGGGCAGGTGGTGGCCGCAACAATGCAGATGTATTCCATCTGGCTGGACTCCTCTTTCTCACCAACGCAAATGTAGATGACACCCGAGAAGATGGTAAAATGTTCAGCTTTTTTTTTTTTTTTGGTTTATTCTTCAAAATGATTACTGAAATTTACATTGATCAATTTACATTGATACCGTTTTTGTAATTGTCTTCCACAAATTCTCTATGCTCATCTTAGAGAGACATGACTACGTAACGCCCCAGTACAAAATGTTTTACTGGCCATCAAGATAAAGTACAAAATCTTTAGTGTAGTCCTCAGGGATCTTCCACAGTCTTCTCCCCAGCTCTCTCCAGTTATCTTTTGTCTTGCTCTATCTTACCTGAGGTTTAAGCTGTGCAGACCCAAGTGTAGTTCTAGGGGTGGCTCTCTGCTATTTTATTTTATACCTTTAGGCCTTTCCCCATCAGGACTGCTTTCCCTTGTATTAGCCTGGAGAAGCCGATAAAAGAATCCCCTCCTCAATAAGGTTTCTTCCCCATACAGAATTGATCATTCCCTCCTCCTTTCACAGAGAGAATACTGTGGCGACTAGCTCTATTTATAAGTAACACAGTAGCAGGGCATCACTGAATATTCTTCCATTTCGTTATGTATTTTGCCTCAGCCAATGCACTGTGAGCTCTTGAAGGACAAGGACCACATCTTAATCATATTCTTTCTGTGGCTATAAAACTGTTCATAATTATATTTGACCTGTTATTCATAATAACAGAGCACAAAGAGCAAATGATAAAAGTAGCATACCCAACAAAAACTTTGCTCACTTTAAATGCTTAGATATTTCTCTGTAATCAGTGGGTCAAAGAGGTTGCAGGATTCAAAGCCAAACTTGGATCAAACAAGTCAAACTAGAGGACACTAGATCATGAGCTCCTCTAAGGTAAGATAAATGTTAAGATGTGTTGTGCATGGTGCCTAGTCAAACACAGGCTCTCAGAATTTGTGGAATACATGAATGACTTATGAATGTTTTAAGTACTTAAATAATTTCATGGAATTTTCTTTTTTGTCATTTTAACTCTTTTTTTCCTTCTTCTTCTTCCCCTCCTCCTTCTCCTCCTCCTTCTCCTTTTCCTTCTTCTTCTTCCTCCTCCTCCTCTTCTTCTTCTTCTTCTTCTTCTTCTTCTTCTTCTTCTCTTCTTCTTCTTCTTCTTCTTCTTCTTCTTCTTCTTCTCTTCTTCTTCTTCTTCTTCTTCTTCTTCTTCTTGTCTTCTTCTTCTTGTCTTCTCTTTCTTCTCCTTCTTCTTCTTCTTCTTCTTCTTCTTCTTCTTCTTCTTCTTCTTCTTCTTTTTCCTCTTCTTGTTCTTTTTCTTCTTCTCCTTCTCCTTCTCCTTCTCCTCCTTCTTCTCCTCCTTCTCCTCCTTCTCCTTCTCCTTCTCCTTCTCCTTCTCCTTCTCCTTCTCCTTCTCCTTCTCCTTCTTCCTTTAACAGATAAGCCCTGCAAAGAAATTCTCAGGCCAAAGAGAATGCTGAAAAAGAAAATAGAGGAGAAAGGTACTCTAAAAGTTTGATGCAATTATAAAAAGGTTATGATCCTATTATTCAAAAGCTGGAGAGAACAAACCATTATCTAATTATTCCTAATCCAAATGGAATGGATGAAAAGAAAGATATGTACAGATGTCTTAGCTTACCTCTCTCAGAAATATTAATCCAAATAACTCTACAACTTCATTTGGCATAACCTCAGTCTGAGGAAAATAAGTATTATTTCTATCTCTAAAGTTAAAAGGTTAACTTTTTACTTGTTACAAATATTTCCTCTGCATAGACTTCATTTGGCAATTAAAATTATATTCTTCCATTTTCTTCTGACCAAAATCATGATTCGATTAACTTTGGAGTGTACCTAGAAACGTATTTCTTCTATTCCGTGTATTTAACAGCTGATAGTATTTTGGATTATTCTTTGGGAAATCAGTCTAACAGAAATTATTTTTGAACAATTATTTAAATGGAAATATGATCACTGGTGATATTAAAAGAGGACGAATGTTGAACTGAAAGTCGGTGGCCAGAGTTCAACTAATAATCATGCTTAGAGTAAGATAAGAATTCCTTCCATCTATATAGGAGTTATTTTAATTCCAACCCTAGTTCTAAGTTCTAACAATATGAAAGACACTGAGTAGTTTGGGCACTTATGATAAAATATGAGCACTTATTGGGATGCCTGTGTGGCTCAGTTGGCTAAGTGTCCAACTTCGGCTCAGGTCATGATCTCATGGTTGGTGAGTTCAAGCCCCAAGGCGAGCTCTATGCTGACAGCTCAGAGCCTGGAGCCTGCTTCAGATTCTGTGTCTCCCTCTCCCTCTGCACTGCCACCCCCCCCCCCACCTCATGCTCTGTCTCTCTCTCTCAAAAATAAATAAACATTAAAATTTTTTTATTCATATTCATTTTTATACATTCAAATTTATATTCGTTAAAAATATTTTTTTAAATATTAGCTCTTACGATGCCACCAGTGGAGTTCCACAAACCACATCCTATAAGAAAAGTTTTAAAAAGCAGGATATGTGGCTTAAAGAAGGAAGCACTTATACAGTGCTGATAGCCATCTTCAAATATTTGAAGGCTTCTCCATTAACTTATTTCACTCAAAGGGTGCTGAACCCAAGGTGCCAGTGTCAAAAGTCAGTATTTAGCTTAATTGCAAGAAGCTCTTTAAACATTTAATATGAATGAGAATGATCTGCCTTGTGAGACCACATTCTCCCCATTCCTGGAGTACCCAGCTGAGTGTGGGGGGTCACTCACCTAGCCTTGGCTGTTGCTACGGGTCCCGGGGATGGGGGCAGTGTCATGTGGCCGTAGACCCAAGGACCCCTCAGGATCCTTTCTGAACCTGGGGTGCTACGACTCTGTGCATAATCAAGGACATTTGCATCATTACTATTTCAGTTGCTAAATACAAATACACACTATTCAAGAAATGTTGCCTCGACGGAGCCTACCGTAACGATGATGAGGACTGTGAGCAGCGTGCTGCCCGCATTACGCTAGGTCCCAGATGCATCAGGATCTTCAAGGAATGTTGTCTTATAGCAAAGCAGCACCGTGATGAGGATCTTAGTAAAAACATCCGGCTGGGAAGGCTGCGTGAGTTTGACATTTTCTATCAGAATTCTGCTCAGTATGGGGAATTTTGTGTGATCCTGTTCTGCTAAAAAAGGACAGTTTTCATGTTCTATTTAAAATTGAAATTAGACTGGGGCTCCTGGGTGGCTCAGTCAGTTAAGCGGCCAACTTTGGCTCAAGTCACTATCTCACAGTTCATGAGTTTGAGCCCCACGTTGGGCTCTGTGCTGACATCTGGGAGCCTGGAGCGTGTTTCAGATTCTGGGTCTCCCTCTCTCTCTAACCCCTCCCCTGCTCATGCTCACTCTCTCTCTCTCTCTCTCTCTCTCTCTCTGCCCCTCCCCTGCTCATGCTCTCTCTCTCTCTCTCTGCCCCTCCCCTGCTCATGCTCTCTCTCTCTCTCTCTCCCTCTCTCTCAAAAATAAATAAACATAAAAAAAGAACAAAATTTTTAATTGAAATTAGGAAAAAAAATGCCCATTAGAAGAAAATCAGTTATTGTTTTGGGGAATCAAAGGAGGCATATGTAGTAGAGAACAGAGCGCACGGGGCCACAGTTAAGACCCAAGGGCAAGTGTAAGGCCAGCTCTTTCTATAAACTTGAATCATTATGTATCTCCTCTGAGCCTCAACCTCCTCATTTTTAAAGCAAGAAGTGTAGGCTTAGATGATCTCCAACATGCCTTTGAGTTCTAGAATTCTAGGGTTCTGTGATATTACAACCATTAAAAATTTTGTTGATGCCTATGTTGACCAAATATAGCAAACAATTTCTAAACCTAGCATGAGGTTAAGTGTACTTACACAAAAGATTAAATCTTCCATTTCAATAAAATATATTTTCAGGATTTAGAAAACTCTCATTGATATGTTTCCAGAACTTTCAGGACTTTCATTGCATCTATATCTAATCAAAACAAAAGGAACAAAAGCAGAATGACAGCTCCTGTTTTCAGAATCTGTTTCTCTTAACAGTGTGTCTTAAACAGCGTCCATCCGAATGGATATATTTCTGCAAACGTAAATTTTTGTGGTCATTTCTTAAAAACCATGTTATTAGATATATTTAGGTTGTTTTCAGATGTTTGCTTATTTCAAGGAGCATTTTCACAAGCCACCTAGTACATATATTTTTCATTGTCCGGTTTTTCAACTATAATCATCTGGTTTGGCTTCCACTGCATGGAACTGAGTTTCTGCTATTGCCCCCAATCCACCCCACCTCTCTGGTGCTCCGCTCTGCCCCTCATTCTAGACAGGTTGGCCTCCCAAAACTCCTACAGGTTTTGCAACTCTGCAAAGGTCTACATGGGTTTCTTTCCCTGTTCTGCAGCCTGAAAACTGCCTGCAGACAGTAAACCTGGACAATTTCAGGGTTCAACAAACCAGTGTCCCTTCTCTCAGGAATCATGGCCCTGGGTCACTTATGCTCTAATGTCTGAAAACTGTTGTTTTATATAACGTGCCTGGTGTTTTTAGTTCCTGGGGTTTTTTTCTTTCTTGATTTTTTTTTTTAAGGCAAAAGAGTAACTCTTATCAGTGCATCTTGGACAGAAGCAGAAATTCTGTCCATTTTATTAAGGGAAGTAGAAATAAATTTCCCTTAGGTAAACCTTCTTTATTTTATAATATAAACACAATTACTGTAATAGAAAAAATGCAAATAACTTTATAGATTGATGAGTATCTTCTATAATCTCAGGAACACTAAACATTTAGCAATTTAAGAAACAAATCATTGAAGATATTTTTGTGCTTTATTTGTTCTCTCAGTACTATTAGTGGAGAAATTCCAAGACCTTTAAAGTTCTATTTTGTGGGGCGCCCGGATGGCTCAGCCCATTAAACGTCCAACTTCAGCTCAGGTGACGATCTCACAGTTCATGCGTTCAAGCCTTGCATTGGGCTCTGTGCTGACAGTGCAGAGCCTGCTTGGGATTCTCTCTCTCTCCTCTCTCTCTCTGTGCCTACCCTGCTTGCACCCTCTCTTTCTCAAAATGAATGAATGAACTTTATTAAAAAATAAATAAAGTTCTATTTTGGGGGGCACCTGGGTGGCTCACTTGGTTAAGCGTCTGACTGGCTCAGGTCATGATCTCACGGTTTGTGGGTTCAAGCCCTGTGTTGGGCTCTGGGCTGACAGCTCAGAGCCTGGGGCCTGCTTCAGATTCTGTGTCTCCCTCTTTCTCTGTCCCTTCCCCGCTTGCTTTCTGTCTCTCTCTCTCTCTCTCTCTCTCTCTCTCAAAAATAAATAAGCATTAAAAAAAATTAATAAAGCTCTATTTGAAAATCACTAAACAAAATGTTTCATTGACCTTTCAGAAAATATTTAAGTTATAGATTAATGTCTGTCCACGTTTTAAAATTTGGCTCTAAATAAAATGCGTGTTGTTTTTTCATAATCACATATACTTTTTCCCCCCAGATATAAAGACCCTGTTACCAGTGAGCAAGCCAGAAATAAGGAGCTATTTTCCAGAAAGCTGGTTATGGGAAGTTCATCATGTCCCCAGAAGGTATTATACTTCTTTGACTTTCCTCTGAAAAATGTGGGAAAATGCAAATATTATGGCCATAAATCTGGAAACTACCCATTTCCCAATAGTTTATTTAAGAGTTAAGGCAATATTACCATTTGGTTAAATTTTGTTTTATTTGCTTTACCTTTTTTTTTTTTTTTTTTTTTTTTTAATGTGTGCTTTGCTCTAGTCATTACTTCCAGGACAAAATTAACTCTTGGTAAGGAAGGGTACTATTCTATTTAATTTCATCCCGCTTCAGTAAGCCTTTGCTCAAATGTGTGCTATATGCTGCAGTGAGCAGCCATCATCTTGTCTTGTCTTTTCTTTTCTGTTCTTTCTTTCTTCTTTTTCTTCTTCTTCTCCCTCATCTTTTTTTTTTGGGGGGGGGGGTGGGCGGGGAGAGAGCAGGGAAGAGACAGATAGTGAAGGAGAGAGAGAATCCCAAGCAGGCTCCATGCTGACAGTGCAGAGCCTGACACGGGGCTCAAACTCACAAACCCTGAGATCAGGACCTGAGCTGAAATCAAGAGTCAGATGCTTAACTAACTGAGCCACCCAGGTGCCCCATTTTATTTATTTATTTATTTATTTATTTATTTATTTATTTATCTATTTATTTATTTATTTATATTTATTTATTTTTGTGACAGAGAGAGAGAGAGAGAACAGAGGAGAGGCAGAGAGAGAATTAAGCAGGCATTTTCATCCTGAAATATCTGTATTAGAAAATAAATACTGATTAATAAGAAGAAAGATTCTCTTCTTGTTTTTCAACACACTCTTAGGGAATGCCTACTCTATCCCAGGCACTGGAAACAGTGATGAACAGTGCTGAGTCCCTGAGCATCACTGTCCCTTGGGGGCTCTAAGCATCGACTTTTCAAGCCCCAAGGCCCAACACTGGCATCAGTCTTAAAATGGGTCTCCTCGTCTCTACCCTCGTCTCCTCTAAGTTTTCCTCCACAGTGTCACCCATTTCAGCTGACATTCCCCCGGGGCTAGCACTTCCTCTGGTAAGCCTTCCCACCACTCTCCCCCACCCTATCAGTGACTGGGGTAATTACCCCTCCCAGTCAACCCTGTTGCCTATATCATACAGTGTTATAATGGCCTGTTTACCTGCTGTCTCCCACATGAGAAGGATTCTTTCAGGGCAAAGACTAAATTCAGATTACTCTTTTATATTCCAGACCTGGCATAGGGTCCAGCTTGTTAGAGGCACTCAAATAAATCTGTTGAATCAATGCACACTGGCTCTGAACTTTTTAGATGATTTATTGGTACAGTTATTACAATGAACTACAATGTATTTACTTAACTGTCTCTTCTACTAGACTATAAACTACTTGAGAATAGGTTTTTATCTCGTAAGTGCTGCATATTCAGTATTTAGTGCTATGCCTGACTCAAGGTTGGTGGACAACAGCTATTTGTTGGATCAAAGAAATAAATGTATAAGCTTAATCTTAACCAGAATTTTTTCATTATGGGGGCCCCTGGGTGGCTCAGTCGGTTGGGCATCTGACTCTTGAGTTCAGCTCAGGTCACGCACGGTTCAGGATGGGGCCCTAGTCTAGCTCCATGTTGACACAGCAGAGCCTGTTTGGGGTTCTCTCTACCTCCCTCCCCCACCCCGCCCTCTCTCCCTAAATATATATTAAAAAAAGAAATTCTTAGTTATGTTGACTTTGCTATGAGCACCGTTAAGATGCATTACCTTTCTGCCCTATTTTAGAACATAGCACACGAGAAATATTTTTTCTGTATGTTTTGAGTTTGCGGTGTTTCAAAGGCATCTTTCTGAATTTGAATTCTCATACAAGTGAAATATTTAAAAACAAGCAACAAGTAGGAGACTTAATGAATATATTTTTCTGGTTTGATTTTTCCTTAACACCTGACGTCATTTTGCTTTATTGTGAATTTTTTCTTTCTTCTAAAGTAGTAGGCAGCAAACATTCTGTTTAGTGAATGGGGGCAAATTGGGCTACTCAATGTTTCACTGTATTTGAATATTAACACATTAATTTTCAGAAGCCAATTGCAGTTTGTGCTACCTGATTCTCTAACTACCTGGGAAATTCAAGGTGTTGGCATTTCAAATAGTGGTAAGCAAACTTAAGTTGTATGCTCATTTAAGGAGTGATTTTGTTAGCAAAATGTGGTTTTTTTGTTATAATTTATAAACTCACCCAGGACTTCAGTGGTGTCATTTGTTAAATATCTTTTTAATATACTACAAAAAGACTTGGATATGCCCATATCTCTGACCATATTGACGAGCATTTTATAAATGCTAATGTCCATTTCCCATTTCCTTTGTTTTTCTCAGTGACTGGCAGCTTGAGTAGAGTTAGAAGCAAATGTATTACTTTTCCCTTGGGCTAATTCCCTTTTGTGGTGATTTAGTGGAGGTACTTTATAAATCACTTCAGGGTTGGTTTCATCTGTTTGTATTTTTTATTTCTTTAAAATCGTGGTTTCCACAATCAAAATTTTATACCTATTAAATAGAGCCAATAATGCATATCCAAAAAGAGATTTGGCACTTCAGTTGATAAACATTCTCATGCCTTAAATAGAATTAAATATTTGTTGGAGAAATGAAGTTTTCTGTTAATACCAACAATTATTGAAATAAAGATCAATGAGTGGAAAATTCAAGGACATGACAGTACACAGAAAAATATGATACAGTATTCCTTTTTCCTTGAAGGACAGCAATTCTTAGGTGTAGTAGTACTAACAAGGCATTAATAGGAATTCCCTAATATGCCTCTACTTTGCTTTCCCTTTGGACCGAAGGTATATGTGTTGCTGATACTCTCAAGGCACAGGTGTTCAAAGATGTCTTCCTGGAAGTGAATATACCATATTCTGTTGTGCGAGGGGAGCAGATCCAGTTGAAAGGAACTGTTTACAACTATAGAATGTCTGGTATGCAGGTGAGTAGGTATTTATGGTATGTTCAGATAAATGGAAAAAGGAAGAATTCTCTGATTTTATATGAATTCTATTCATGGAATGATCACGTACACACACAAAACACAAAAATTCAGCTCAGTGAAGGGATGAAGAAAGGCAGACTTAAGACATGTATTCTTATAACTCCAATTTAAAGAAGAATACAAGTCTGTAAGATAATCAGTATACTGTGGAGGCTCAGAGAAAGGGCTTCACAGGCAGTTCATTTATGTCCCTGGATTCTGAGTTTCTTCATCGTCTTGCATCTAACAGCCCTTTCCTTCTCTCTGTCTTTACCAGTCATGCTCATCTTTGCTTTGTAGATGTCCGGGTCCCCTCTGAAAGTTATTTCAGACATCGCACCGTTACTTTGTAGCTACAGGTCTGCACATCACTGAAACCTCCAATCCCTTGACTTCCTCACTCCTCTGTTATCCATTAGCCCTCTGCTGTCTTTACTTCGCTCCTTGTTCAGGTTAGAATCCATAAACTACCACTATAATAATAAACCACACTAGTTAAAGTCATGTTAATTCCCTTAACTCTCTCTCACTCCTGGGTACACTCCCTGAAAAACTCCAACCATGGTTGGACCCACCATTTCTCTTCTTTTTGCCGCTCACAGCTAAATAGAGAATTATGCAATAGGGTGACTGATTTCATTTGAAAATCACAGTCACAAAACTTTATATGGGAACTCAGTGTGTCCAAAAATCTAACTATAGTTTTTATTTATTTTTTTAAATTTATGTATTATTTAATTTACATCCAAGTTAGTTAGCATATGGTGCAACAGTGATTACAGGAGTAGATTCCTGAATGCCCCTTACCCATTTAGCCCATCCCCCCTCCCCAAACCCCTCCAGTAACCCTGTTTGTTCTCTATATTTAAGAGTCTTTTATGTTTTGTCCCCTTCCCTGTTTTTATATCATTTTTGTTTCCTTTCTCTTATGTTCATCTGTTTTGTATTTTAAATTCCTCATATGAGTGAAGTCATATATTTGTCTTTCTCTGACTAATTTTGCTTAGCATGATACCCTCCAGTTCCATCCACATAATAACTATATTTTTTAAAAAGCTCTAATTTCATTCTCAGCGGTTTCCAAAAATTTTGCTTACATGCTCTCTAAATGCTGAGGGGAAAGCTATGTACCCCATTGGCATATTTTGAATTAGCTTCTAAAATTTTTTATCATAAGTTCAAAAAATATGCTAATCTATAACTTTTGGAATATTTAAATATTAATATTTTAATGAAATGGTTATATCAAATTTCTGAATGTATATAGCAGAATCTAAATGCCATAAAATTCCATTTTAATATACCCAAATAAACTGTAATTACCAACAGATTAAATACCAATTCCTCTGTGAATACATATTTCCATTTCACTCTCCTAATGTTGTATATGCTATGCTTGAATGTTTTCTATTGATCACCCTCATACTATGATGCAAAAAAAGTAGATATCTGAAATCAAAATATTTTTTTAAGTTTATTTATTTATTTTGAGGGAGAGAGAGCATGAGCAGGGTAGGGGCAGAGGCAGAGAAAGAGAGACAGTGAGCACAAGCTGTGGGGGAGCAGAGAGAGGGAGAGAGAGACAATCCCAAGCAGGCTCCACACTGTCAGCATCGAGCCCAATGGGGGCTAGAACTCATGAGCCATGAGATCAAGACCCAAGCCGAAACGAAGATTAACCAACTGAGCCACCCAGGTGCCGCTGACATTGAAATATATTTAAATTCTATGATTATAAGACCCCAAGTGTCAAGTAATTGCTTGAGGATTTAGTTTAAATTGTATAAGGATTTTGATACACATTTCTCCTCTGCCTTAGAATCTAAGGGATTATTTAACACTGTAAAAATATCAGGGAGAGTTTGTATCCAGACAAACATGGTCCAGGCATACTTTCCTTATCATAAAGTGTTTTAATGTAACTGTTTACTGGTGATATTTCAGTTCTGTGTTAAAATGTCTGCCGTGGAGGGAATCTGTACATCCGGAAGCCAAGCCATTGGCCACCAGGGCATAAATCCCTCCAAATGTCTGTCCCAGAGAGTAGAAGGTTCCTCCAGTCATTTGGTGACCTTCAGCGTGCTTCCCCTGGAAATCGGCCTCCACAACATCAACTTTTCACTGGAGACTTCACTTGGAAAAGAAATCTTAGTAAAAACATTACGAGTGGTGGTAAGAAAAATATGCTTTTTCTGATTCTTTTTAAAAACACTTTTTTCATAGAAAGGGAATTAAGAGTACACTTAACCGTGATGAGCACTGAGTAATGTATAGAATTGTTGAATCACTGTATTGTACACCTGGAACTAATATAATGATGTATGTTGATTACACTGGAATTAAAATTTTTAAAAAGAAAGGAAAAGAACAATAACAACAAAAAAACCCAACTTTTTTCAGTCTGAAAAAAATGTCAGCAACTTATCACTAAGTGGTTCAGAAAGAACACAGAGAAGAATAATGTAAATGTAATAAAATGGTAACATTTGTGGGAAACTGGGGGGGAGGTTATCTCAGATTTTTTTTTTTACTATTATCATAACTTTTCCTTAAGTCTGACATAGTGTTTTAAAATTTAAATAAAACAATGATACTTGCTTATTGTAGAAAATATAGAATACTGAAAAACCACAGAGAAGAAAATTAAATCACTGATAACTCCCACACCCAGAGATATACAGCTTTAACAATTTGGTATCTAGCCTTTCAAGCTTTTTCCCCCTAGCACATTCAGAAGGTCTTAAAATCTATGTGCCAGACATTATGCCAGGTATTGGAGATATAACAGTAGATAAGATACAGCCCATGCATTTACAGTTTAGGATTTATAGTCTACAGAAATTTTCCATTTACAAATGAGTAAACAGGGTAAAAAAGAAAACTATCATTTATTAGAGTACTATTTACCCACATAGTCTGTTGAGTGTTTTCATGTTATTTTACTAAGATTAAGATTCTCACCAAGAGTCACATGGCTAGTTAATGACAGAACTGGGCCTTCTTGGGTCTTCATTCTCTGATTTCTGTTTTAAGCCATGAAATCACTTCAGTAAACATGTACTGACCTATTTTGTCCAAGGCATGCTCTATGCATCCTTGCATGGTGTTTCCATGCACAGACTCTGAAGACAGGCTCTCTGTGTTTGAATCCTGGCTCCACTGCTTACAAGCGGTGTGACATTGGATAATTTTCTTGATTTCTCTATGTGTCATTTTCCTCATCTATCAAATGGGAGTAATAATATCATCTACTTCATAGAGTATTTTTTGAGGTTAAATGAGCTAATACATACAAAGCACTTAGATCAATTACCTGGCTTATAATAACTTCTATTTAAGTATTTGCTCTATTATGAAAATAGCCAGAAAATCTTATCCTTGCATGTATGAATGTAAATATCTAAACATATTTGACCTTTAAAAAAATGATTTTTCAATCAGAAAGTGGTCAAGTTGATCCAAGAATTCAGGTCATATAAATTTAATTATGTTCTTTTGTCATTTGAAGGGGGCATCCAAAATCCAGTGAACAAATTAAGTTACAGTTAAATGAGGAACAAGTTAACTGAGGGAGTTAAGTTTAATTATATTCTTGACTGAATGTTTTCTGCCTTTTTAGCCAGAAGGTGTCAAAAAGGAAAGTTATGCTGGTGTTACTCTGGACCCAAGGGGTATTTATGGTAGGCAAAATGATTTTGTATTTTATATGTTATCTTTTGCCCTAGAAATTCAAGTGTATAGGTAACCTGAAACACTGTTTTTTAAAATGTTAATTGTCTGGGGGTGCCTGGGTGCCTCAGTTGGTTGAGCAACCAACTTCAGCTCATGTCACGATCTCACAATCTCACAATCTGTGAGTTCGAGCCCCAAGTCGGGCTCTGTGCTGGTAGTGCAGAGCCTGGAGCCTGCTTCAGATTCTGTGTCTCCCTCTCTCTCTGCCCCTCTCCTGCCTGCACTCTGTCTCTCAAAAATAAACATTAAAAAAAATTTTTTAATGTTAATTGTATGGGATCAGAAATACCACTTCTTAGTTCATTGACATTCTTCATAGCATGTGTTATACTGTAATCTGAACGTGTTTAGAACAAAGAGAAATAATTCCATTAGTTTTAGTGCAAAGCATTGAAATAGTAATAATTGCATGATTTCTCTTATATATTAGTCATTTTGTATCTATCACAATAATTTACAATACTTTCTTATAGAGCTATCAATCCAAAGAACACCTAAGAAAAAGTCATCTATGTACTAATTTAACATGCATGATTTGAAAACACAAAAATGCTGATTAATCACTTAACTAACCCATTCCTCGTTGTTCCTGCTTCCCTGATTTTACCCATCAATAAAGATATTCTGAATCTTCTCACAGTTAGAATTTTGCAAACATTTGAGCATCTAATCAAGGCCTAAGTATATACATACATGAAATAAATATGTAAATATAAATACTTATATTTATAATATATATATATATGAAATTTAGAATGTGTTCAACTAACAATTCTTTTCAACAACAAAGAAGATAGCCTTCCATAGTCCTTAGTAAATGGTTAAAATTTACCTTATTATTGCATCGAATCATTTTCCTTTCTTTCAGTCATATAGCAATGAGAAAAAAAGTTTACTTACACATCAAGAAAGACATTTCCTCTGAGAAAGCAAAGAATTCAGACGTTTACATTTAAATCAGCTGAGAATCATAAGCATACTAAGGATGACTTCAACAGAGTAACAAAAAGAAAAATTCATCCTACATGCATATGCTAACTTTTTTCTTTAATTTTATCTTCCCACAGACCTTCTTCCAGCCTGTCCATTGTGAAGGATCTGTGGGTAGAGATATTACAAATCCTGAGGTTTGGGGCCTCATGCAATTAAATCAACCCTCAGAGCCACTGGGTCCTTTGGCTTTCCTTCCTTTGTACCTTTAATGCCTCCTGTGCCCAAAATGGCCCTGTCTTACACATCCCAGGCGTGGACATCAGGGCCACAAGATGGGATTGATCTTTTATCTGGAGATAAATCTCTCCATCAAAAATCTTGATCAAATAAATAATATGTCTATGTCTCTTTCCAATCTTGCCATCTGATTTTTTCCCTTATTGTTTGAGACAATTTAGATTTAAGCAGCTTTGTTACTTTCTGGAGAGCTAAATAGGGTAAAGATGACAAGTAATTCTGTCCAGTTGAGTTTGGAGATTTTATTAAATACTTCCAATATTTATATATTGGAATTTCTATACCAGTATGATACTTTATAGAATTCCATTTTTTAAGTGTTTATTTATTTATTTATTTATTTATTTATTTATTTATTTATTTATTTATTTATTTTTGAGAGAGAAAGAGAGAGAGTGTGAGCTGGGGAGGGGCAGAGAGAAAGAAAGAAAATCCCAAGCAGGCTCTGTGCTGACAGAGGCAGAACTCCAACTCACAAACCTTGAGATCATGACCTGGGCCAAAGTCTGACGCTTAACCGACTGAGCCACCCAGATGCCCCTAAAATTCCATTAAAAAAAAAGGCTAAGATGTATTTGGAAAAGTAAATGGACAATAACATCACTGAAAATTTGAAAAACTATATGTCAGTGAGGGAGAAGGAAGTGTCAGAGCAAATTGTAAAGTAATTAAAATTGCATGACATCAGCTTAAAATGAGAACTAAATTTGGAAACTCAGTCCCACAAGCCCTCATCTTGACTTCCTGCTTTCTCTCCCCAACGACCCCTTTGCCTCCAAATCCTTTCTTCCCTCGGCTGCAGGGAGCCCGTCTCGCCCTCCTCTCTTCCTGGCACACCACATCGTTGGAGGTCAGGGCAGGCCCCTCTCGTGTTTTCTCCCTGCATTGCTGACCCCTACTCTTAGTTCCATTCTCTTCCTGACATGCACTCAAATCCTCGTCTACATCCTATTCTATCTACATCCTATTCTATGTCGCCAGTTTGTAAACGCAACACTCTGTCTTAAAGAAATAGTCACTGCTTCTTACATAGTGTCTCAGAGTCTATTCCACCACAGTTTTTCTTAGAGACAGATTTTCCACCACCATAAACCATGCTGAACATCCTTACATGTCTCCCTTTACAAATCCGCATCAGCCTTTAGCTGGACTGTATATCCAGAAGTGTGACCCCTGGGTCAAAGGGCATACATATCCTGAATATTATTTACAGCTGTCATATTGGTCTTCAGAACCACTGTGCTGCTTTCAGATCCACCAGCATTGCATAAAGCTTGTCATCTGCCTACATCCTTACCAACCCTTGGTATTATTACCTGCATCTATAAAATGTGCCGCTTGGGCATACAGTATCTCGTTGTTTTAATGTAGAGTCTTCTGATTACAAATGATTTTTAACCTTTCTCCATATGTTTATGGGCCATTTGCGCTTCCTATTCTGTGAATTACCTATTCTTATCTTTTGCCCTATTTCCTATTTGCCATTTGGGTTTTCTTGTCTATTGATTTTTGTCTCTGATGTGCTTGCTTTGGTAGCACATATACTAAGATTTTTGTCTCTGGTGTACTTTTTTGAGCAATAATTTTAACAGGAATCCTTTACTCTGATACGGTCAAATTCATTATAATTTTACCTTAAGGCTGTTATATATTTGGAGGGTAATCTTTAAGAAGTCTTTCCCCACCCTTAGTTCACAAAGATAATGTTGTATACTATTGGTTTTATAGATTTAACTCGTAAATGTTTTAATCTCTCTGGCATCTACCTTTTTTTTTTTTTTTTTTTTTTTTTTACAATTTTTCTAATGTTTATTTAGTTTTGAGAGACAGAGCACAAGTGGGGGAGGTGCAGAGAGAAAGGGAGACACAGAATCCAAAGCAGCTCCAGGCTCTGAGCTGTCAGCACAGAGCCTGACACAGGGCTCAAACTCAGGAACTGTGATCACTACCTGAGCTGAAGTAGGATGCTTAACCGACTGTGCCTCCCAGGGGCCCCACCTCTGGCATCCAGCTTCTTATGTGATGATGAGTCTTCTATCATGCTTTCTGACAAAGAGTAAAATTTACTTCTCTTAGTTTTAGTTTTCTCTTCTGTACCTTTTCCATCTGGGAGCACAGTTGCTAATGAGAATTGAGATAGTCAAGGGTGGGCATCAGTGGAAAAATAGTGGGGGATCGAATTTAGATAATTTCAGAGAGCCTACTGTCATTAAGTACAATGTATTGAGCATGAACTGTTTGCCAGACTCTTTGTCTGTATTACTTTCGCCCTCATAAAAACCCTTGGAGGAAAATGTGATTGCCTCTGTTGAACTGAGGAGCACAGTGAGGCATAGAAAGCTGAAGTGTCCTGCCCCGTGTCACGTATAGAGTGAGCTCCTTCTGAACCCCATGCTCTTTCAACCACACCGCAAATCTCTTAAATGTCTTCACTGAGTTTTATTTCAATATTATATCCTCGGCATTTATTAAAGGTTAGTGAAGAAAGAAGTTACCTGAGGAACATTCCTGTCTCTTCTGCAAAGTCCTCTGGCTTGTCCATTGAATGGCAAAATGTCACTATTTTCTGTTAACATCTGCCCTGTGCCAGGGACTGTGCTAAATGCTGGGATTACAACATTTAATAAGAGATGGTTCCTGCCCTCAGAGCTTTCTTGGCAAGACAATAGTGTGTGTGTGTGTGGGGGGGGTCTCTTTGTGATGACTGCTGTGGGCTCTGCAGTAACACTTCCTGAGCTCAGATCCAAGCCCCATCTGCACAGCTCTGTGACCTTGAGCAAGTTGCTTTCCAAACCTCAGTTTCCTCATCTATAAAATAAAAATAATGACAATAGACTTGGCATACAGGATTGTTGTAAGATCCAGTATAACAATGCATTTAAGAGCTCAGCAGAGTGCTTGTTCTACCAATAGAATGATAAATGTCATTTTTGTGAAATAAACCAACGATTAAAGTAGAAAAATGCTCTGATACAGGTATGCTAAAACTCTGTTATTGCGCATAGAGCAAAAGTGTCTAAGTTAAATGAAGCGAGATTGGAAAGAATTTCAGGGCATGTTTCCCAAAGGAGATAATCTCATGTACCCTTGACTAAGGAATTACTTTAGTTATTTTTAGCTTTCAGTTCTGAGAATAATTTTCTCTCTTTGGACAAAACGGCGTGCTCCTTTTTTCTGGTGGATAAAATTTATATATCCTATTTATTTCCTATCTTGTAATGACCAGGAAGCTTACAGTTAAATTGAATGCTCTATTTAAAGAGATTATATAAGCCTAGGGTCTGATAAAAATCCTTGATTATTTTTAATTTCCTTTTTAGATTTTAATGTTATTATAAAAGAGTCTTTTAAAACAATTCCTTGGAAGCTGGTATATTATAAATAATCTGCTACTGGTGCTCCCTCAAGAATTCTGTGTAAATCCAATAATTTTTTAAAATGTTTATTTATTTATTTTGAGAGAGAGAGGGAGGGAGGGGCAGAGAGAGAGCCCAATGCAGAACTCAATGTCATGAACCATGGGATCACGAACCAAGCCAAAATCAAGAGTCAGATGCTTAACTAGCTGATCCGCCCAACCACCCCAATCTAATTTTTTTTTTTTTAATTTTCAGGTGTCGTTACTAGACGAAAAGAGTTCCCATACAGGATACCGTTAGATTTGGTCCCCAAAACAAAAGTCAAAAGGATAGTGAGCGTAAAAGGTAAATTGACATATGCCATTTTCATTTCTCATTTCACTTTATGCTTTGCACTACAATCAAATATCCTCGTGATTATTCTGTTTCTCCTCCTCTCTCCTCAGCAGCATATACAAACCCATCTCTACCCCTTCCACCTTCAAACCTCCAACCACTTTTCCGACCGTCTTCTTCCACTGGCCTGATTTAAATAGAGGTTCATGCTCCCATGATGGAGGGTGGGGGGCTATCATTGACCCAAAGACTTCTCTAAAACTTTCCATGATCTTAGCGACCACTCTTGCACCAGACAAGGCTCTACGACATACACGTGGCCTCACCAGGGGTGCACTGCTCTACTGAAACACAACATCAGTCCCAAAGGGGTTCTCTTCTTTCTGGTACATTGGCGGAAGAGGAAGCTTTGGTGGGCTTTCCCTCGTCCCTAGCCTTTATAAGTCAATAACATATCATTAAAATAATAGAATGTCCTGACTGCATTTTAGCTCAGAGAGAGCCCTGGACTCACAGAATGTTAGTACTGGAGAAAACTTTTAAGTTTATTTATTTTGAGAGAGAGAGCATGCAAGTGAGTGTGAGGGTGGGAAGGGCAGAGAGAGAGAGAGAGAGAGAGAGAGAGAGAGAGAATCCCAAGCAGGCTCCACGCTATCAGCACCGACACAGGGCTCAATCTCACAAAACTTGAGATCATGACCTGAGCTGAAATCAAGAGTCAGATGTTTAGGGGCACATGGGTGGCTCAGTCGGTTAAGCTTCCAACTTCGGCTCAGGTCGTGATCTTGTAGTACATGAGTTCAAGCCCCGCATCGGGCTCTGTGCTGACAGCTCAGAGCCTAGAGCCTGCTTTGGATTCTGTCTGTCTGTATGTCTGTCTTTCTCTCTCTTTATTTATCTCAAAAATAAATAAACATTAAAAGAAAAAAAAAAGTCAGATGTTTAACAGACTGAGCTACCCAGGCACCCCAGGGAACAACTTGTCTAATCATGTGCAATCCTATTGGATGTGTAAATACTGGTTTGCCCAACATTGCATGATGAGTTATGGACAAAGCCCTCACAGTCCAGGCTTTTGCTTTCCTTTGTGGGAGCAATTGATTAATAGGGTCTACAATGTCTAAAGCTATCAGGTTGAACGACAACTAATTTTCCATGTCCTCTATGCAGTAATCTGCCCACTACATTATACCATCTTACCACCATATTTGAGTGGTTATTTTTAAGGCTATTCTTCATGTTTCTTTCTTTTTTGTTTTAATTTTTTTAATGTATTTTATTTTAAAGAGAGAGCAGGGGAGGGGCAGAGAGAGAATCTTAAGCAGGCTCTATGTTCAGTGCAGAGCCCCAGGTGGGGCTCAATCCCATGACCCTGGGATCATGACCTGAGACAAAATCAAGAGTCGGACGTTCAATCACCTGAGCCACCCAGGTGCTCCTTGGTGTTTCTTTTAAATCCATATTCCTGACCAGATCTATTTTGTCTCTCCCCAGCTAAGAAGGAATTCAATTGCTTAGATAAAAAGGAAAGAACAGAGAGAGTTGCTCTTCTCTGTATTTAAAAAAAATTTTTTTTTAAAATTTTAGTGTTTATTTTTGAGAGAGAGAGAGAGAGAGAGAGACAGAGTGGGGGGGGGGGCAGAGAGAAAGAGAGAGGGAGACACAGATCCTAAAGCAGGCTCCAGGCTCTGAACTGTCAGCACAGAGCTCGACATGGGGCTCAAATTCATGAATCATTAAATCATGACCTGAGCCGAAGTTGGACGCTTAACCTACTGAGCCACCCAGACACCCCAAGTCTGCTCTCTGTTTAAAATATACCATTACTCAGAAGTTGATAGCAATTGATTTCATCTACCTTGAGTTTTTGTTTGTTTGTCTATTACAGGACTGCTTATAGGAGAGGTCATGTCTACAGTTCTGAGTCAGGAAGGCATTGACATTCTTACCCACCTCCCCAAGGGGAATGCAGAAGCAGAACTGATGAGCATTGTCCCAGTATTCTATGTTTTTCACTACCTGGAAGCAGGAAAAAATTGGAACATTTTTTCTACTAATTCACTTATTCAAAACCAGAACCTGAGGAAAAAATTAAAAGAAGGTAAAAAAAAAAAATCCATTTTACACATTATACCTAAAGATCTTGTGGTTCTTAAACCAATGGTGCCATTAAACCAATATATAATTTTATGAATTATACAAACACATAATTGTAAAAGCATTTCTACAAAAAGAGAATCGTGAGGTAGATGCAACTACATAAATAAACACTATTTTCTGTAGCATTTTGGCTTAACTTACCAAAATGCCTGGATGAGAGACAAGACATCTGCCTTCCAAACTCTACAGAGCACTTCCTTACTTCTTGAATGAGCTCAGAATGTTCTACTTGATAATTCCCAATTCAAGCAGTTCACATACTTCTTTTGAGAAATTTAACGTTGGCCACAGAGCACATGCGTGCTGCCCAGCACCGAAGGAAGTTTACCATTCCCAGGAGCTAATAAAGCACTCTGTGAGTAGAGATAGAGGTCAGTGAAGCACTGTGTTCTTTCTCTGGTGCCTCGTAGGGATGGTGAGCATCATGTCCTACAGAAATGCTGACTCTTCTTACAGCATGTGGAAGGGTGGCAGTGCTAGCACTTGGTGAGTATAAAGGTTTTGATTTGCATTTTCATAAAATGGTTGCCTAACTAACTAAAGAATAACGGTCTTAATGGAAAGTCCATTCATCCAGTTGCTCAGGCTAAAAGTCTAGTAATTTTTCATTGCCCTCTTTCTCTTACAAGCCACATCCGATCCAGCAAATACTTTTGGCTGTACCTTCAAAACATATCCTGAAGTTGGCTGCTTCTCACCAACCCCATCACACCATCCTGGTCCAAGCCACTCTTGTTTGTTTGTTTGTTTGTTTGTTTGTTTGTTTCTTTCTTTCTTTCTTTCTTTCTTCCTTTCTTTCTTTTTCTAACTTTATTTAAATCCAAGTTAGTTAACATATAGTGTAATAATGGTTTCAGGAGTAGAATTTAGTGATTCATCACTTATGTACGACCCCCAGTGCTCATCCCAACAAGTGCCCTCCTTAATGCCCATCCCCTCACCCACCTCCCCTCCAACAACCCTCAGTTTGTTCTCTGTATTCAAGTGTCTCTCATGGTTTGCCTCCCTCTCTGTTTTTATCTGAATTTTCCTTCCCTTCCCCTATGTTCATCTGTTGTGTTTCTTAAATTCCACATATGAGTGAAATCATACAATATTTACTCTTCTCTGACTGACTTAATTTGCTTAGCATGATACACTCTAGTTCCATCCATGTTGTTGCAAATGGCAAGATTTCATTCTTTTTGATGACCAAGTAATATATCATTTCTTACCTGGGTTATTGCACTAACCTCCCCTTGTCTTTTGTCTTCAGCCCTTGCCCTTCTTTGTCTATGCTGAACACAGCTGCTGGAGTGACCCTGTTAAAACATAAGTTAGGTCACGTCACTCGAAACGGTTCAGGAGCTTCCCAACTTACCCTGGGTAAAAACCAGACTTCTTACTGTGAACGACCCTACCTGGTCTGGCCTCGCCTCACCTCTCCAACTGCATCCCTCACTTCTCTCTTTTATTCCACGCAAGCCCTACTGGCCTCTTCGATGTTCCTTGAACCTAGCGGGATGCTTCCACTTTAGGGCCTTTGCACTGACTGTTCCCTCTGTCCGAGATGCTCCTCCCCAGGCATCAGTGCCTAGTTCCCTTACCTCCCTCAGGTCTTTACCAAAAGTCACCTTCTCAGCGAGGCCTCTGCTAATCGTTCTAATCTCATTCTCATCCCAACATTTCATCCCAAGCTTTCCTTTTCTCCTTAAAATTTGTCACTAACATTCTTACTTATCTCACATGTAGTCTATCTTGCCGCTAGAATGTACTCTCCACACGGGCAGTTCCAAGGGTTCCTCGTGCCTGGTACATACCTGACACATAGCAGGTGCTCACGAAGTGCTTATTCAGTGAAGCATGATAACCTCCTTATTTCTGATGATTTGAAGGAAAGACCATTGGAATTAATTGAAAGGCTACAAGGCAATCTGCTTTCAAAAAATGCTATCATGTGCTGACGAAATATTTAATGAAAACATGGTGTTCCAGGTGCCTTGTAGATTCAACTGTGTGAAACACTTTTAAGGATCTGACAATCTACGGGGCGCCTGGGTGGCTCAGTCTGTCGAGTGTCCAACTTTTGCTCAGGTCATGATCTCACGGTTCATGGGTTCTGTGCTGACAGCTTGGAGCCTGGAGCCTGCTTCCAATTCTGTGTCTCCTTCCCTCTCTGCCCCTCCCCTGCTCACACTCTGTCCTCTCTCTCTCAAAAATAAATAAACATTAAAAAATTAAAAAAAAAGAACTTTACAATCTGGAATAACTGACTTTTATATTATGCCCTTTTAACTACTGACAGTCCCCAGGATTTCATTCTTGACCCTCTTATTTTCTGTAGTTTCTCATTGTGCAATCTCATCCTAACCCATGATTTCCATAATTTCTACACAGGTGATTCCCTAATTAATGTCTCAAGGCCTAACTTTTTTCCTAAGCTCCAGATCCATATTTCTAGGGATCTGGGAATCAAAGCCCTTCAAACATAATCCATGCCAAATTCATTCTTTTGTTTTTGTTTCCTTAATATGTGGGCAGCAATACTCTATACTAAAGTTTGAATCTTCCCTTTCCTTTTTGTTCTATATCCAATCAGTGATCAAGTCCCATGGATTGTACCTTAGAAGTGGGTCTAACCATGTGTGGGTGGCACATTTTAAAAGACACATAGACCCCTGGAACATGCCGACTGGAGGATACCAACCAGGATGCAAGGGGTTGGTGTTGGTGAGACTGGAAACCAGCACAGCAGCAGCTGGGGACTAAATGCCTAGAGAACAGAAAATCCCCCTTTCCCCCCAGAAGATACAATAACCTCTCAGTAGACACCTCTCAGTAAATACCTCTCAAGAGTTCTAGGCAAGCCTGAGTTCAGCCAGAAACACAGAAATATTTGGGTACTTTCCCAGACCCAACTCTACAAGTTCCTTGAGAGAAACATATACACAGAAGAAAATGGTCAGTACCTGAATACTTTCAAAATATTTTTTTGAGAAATATAAGGAAGATACAAAAAAAGTACGTAGAATAATGCATCATTCCTTGTAGAAAGAAAAATGAAAATAATTTCTTAAGTGAGGGTTAAAGTCAAGTGGGCTGACTTTCAAAAGCACCTGAGGGGCCGAAGAGTGGGCAGCTCTTGGCAGCTCGGAGAGAGAGAACGGGAGCGGGAGGAGGGAGTAGAGGCGTTGTGGGCTTATGAATTAGATACTCTTATGTATTCTTTGAGAGATCTTAGTAAAGACTGAAATTGCTTCAAAAAGCAAAAACAAAGCAAAACAAAAAAACCAAACACCTCAGTAATCATGACAGTTCAAGCTTCCTTGTGAGGTGGTGAGTTCTGCATCAATGGCATGGCTCAAGGAGAAGCGAGGCAAACACTCCCACGAATGTTGGGGAGGAAAATTCAGGCTTTGGACAAGACTTTAGATTAGACCGCTTTACCCATTTTACAATCTAGAGTTTTAGGATTTTGCTCCTCAGTGTCTCAAGTTCATGTGTCCATGCCCTGACTCAAAACTATTTGCTTCACCACTATTGTCTTTAACTTTAGAGTAATTTTGTTTTTAATCATCAGGCACCACTTTTTAGTTTGTGTGCTGGTCAACAATACTGCAATCACCAAAGATGTGCTGTTCACATTTGTTGACTGAATGCTTTTGGAGATCTTCCTAAAATCTTCTCTTCCTCTGTGCAATGGTGACAACTTACTTCAGAACTGTATGATTAAAAATATTATTTTCTTTTAAAGAATAAATATTGCTTTAACTAAAACACACTATAAATTGGGAGCCCATAGGGATTGAACATCTAAATATTCATCATGTGATTTTGTCTTAAAGGTTAACAGCCTTTGCTTTAAGAGTGCTTGGACAATTAAATAAATACATAGAACAGAACCAAAATTCAATTTGTAATACTTTATTGTGGCTGGTGGAGAATTGTCAACTAGAAAATGGATCTTTCAAGGAGAATTCGGGCTATCAACCAATAAAATTACAGGTAAGGAAACCAAGTATACAGATTAGCAACAGTTTAATTTACAAGTTTGAGTTTTGTTCTCATCCTATTTTAGGAGTTTCAAGAAGAGAAAACATACGTAACCCTTTAAGAAAGTCCTGTCACGTACAAGCAAAGAATATGAAAGTTCAGAAAATTCAGTATAGGTCACATGAGTGATGTCTTTGACATCATCTTGTGTAACAGGCATTGGTGGCTCATGGGGTGTAAGTGCTAGAGATCTCAGAACAGGCAAAATGTACTAATATGTCCCCACACCCTTGGTAGAGAACCTGTATGTGAAGTTCAGAGCCCTCTTACAGGTCAAGGCTGCAAGGTGTTGTCATGAAAGGTGAGACTCTATTTACATCCTGTTAGTAAGAGAGATTGGGGTCAGTCTGTTAAACTGCAACAAAGTGTTGTTTAAGGTTAGAATCTACTTATAAACTTGAATTACAAAGCAATTATAGTATCTCTCCAAAATGTCATTACAGTATCTTCTGCTCCTTAGAATGTTTCTTTAAGATTCAACAGCCTTTTTTTAAATTTTATTTTATTTTTTTGCCTGCCCTAACCCAATCCCTCCCTGGCTAACATGGGGCTCATAATGGTACTCTGCTGCACCAATAGCAGATTAGGACTCCCACAAGAAATGGAGGGCAACTGACACCATGCAGGTGCTATTTGAAGAGTAAAATACTACAAAAATGTTTTACTTAAGATGCCCACCTATCCATCCATCCATCCATCTATCCATATTTATTCGACAACCATTCACTGAGCACCTAATACAGGCAAGGGTCTATTTTGAGCACAATCTGGGAGGAGGTGTGGGAAGGATGGCCCGCCACAGAGAAGCTCACACACTGGTAAGGAAAGTAGGCTCTACATACTCACAACACTAATCTACATATAACTGTGTGTGTTCATTTATTCATACGAGAAACGCTTACTGAATGGGAACTAAGGGCTGCATGGTAGAGACACAACAGTGAACTAAACTAATGTGGTCGCTGAGGCCATAAAGCTTATGATCTAGCAGAGAAGTCAGACACGAGCAAGTTATTTCAAGTGTGCGATGCATGTTAAGAAAAGGGAAATACAGTTTCACTGAAAGCAGGGGATCTAATCTGGTGTGGGGGAATTGAAGAAAATGACTTGGCCAGGACCCTGGGAAATACGTAGGAGGGAGGCAGGAAGAATGTTCCATCTGACGCAAACAGTGTGCCTGGCACTTTGAGGTGGAGAGGGAGGGAGGTTCACTCAAATAACTGGGGCTGAGAGAGCTAGGGGGTGAGTGGCGTGAAATAACGCTGGAGAGGTAAATAGAGGGCACTTCGGAAGGTCTTATAAGCATCACATTGGAATGTTACTGCCCTAAGAGGAAATAGCATGGGAGAACAGAGGCTGGATAGTGCTGCAGAGAGGAGGTGGCATTTTCACAGGGTCTTTTTTTTTTAAATAGTTTTTAAATTTTTTCTAATGTTTATTTTTGAGAGAGAGAGAGAGAGAGAGAGAAAGAGAGTGTGAGCAGGGGAGGGGCAGAGAGGGAGACACAGAATCCGAAGCAGGCTCCAGGCTCTGAGCTGTCAGCACAGAGCCCAACGCTGGGCTCAAACCCATGAATCGCAAGATCATGACCTGAGCTCAAGTCGGTCACTCAAACAACCATGCCACCCAGGTGTCCCTCACGGAGTCTTGAAGGAGGGGGAGAGTTTGTGGTGAAGAGGTATGAATCGGAGCTTCAGAGGGGGGAGATGAGGGGGAGAAAGTCACGTGAACATATGCAAGTAAGAAAGACCCAGATCTTGCTGAGAAATGGCAAGCAGTCCTGCAGGACTGATGATGAAGGGAGAGGGCGAGATTAGGCTCAAAACGGAGATTAGACCCAGGTCATTTTACTGTGAGGACGCCATTTCATTCTGTTTTTAAAACATTGCTTACTTGTAGGGTACCTTGCCTGTCGAAGCCCGGGAGAACACCTTATATCTGACAGCCTTTGCTGTGATTGGAATTAGAAAGGCTTTTGATATATGCTCCCTGGTGGTAAGTAAGAGTTTCCTTTCTCCAACACCCATCCTCTGTTTCCTAACCATTTAGTGGGAGGGGCCACCTTGAAAATGAATTTAGTTTCAGGATCAAAGGATTTCAGAATTATGATAGGTATTAGAGACCCTGGGTAAGGTGAATTCAGTTGTCCAGTGTCACAGGCCAGCAAACTGTGGAGCTGACAGCAGAACCAGTAACTTTTGGCTGACATGGGAAAATGGCGGTGTCTCCTCTGCCTCCTGCCTGCATCTCTGGTAATGTTCTGATGCGGATGTGACTGTTACCCTACACCCAAGGCATCTCGTATTGTGGAACCTCTGAGAACACACGATAGCCTGTCTGCTTCTTTGGGCTGTGCCATTTCATTTGCTTGGAAGTTGTGGGGAGAGAGGAGAGGATTCGCCTGCGTGGATCAATGTGAAAGACTCCAAGGGAGCAGGAGCTTCCCTGATCGGGGGAGAGACCATCCCACACTGAGGCCAAACGTGCCTGCTTACAAATCGGAAGCGAATGAGACATGTCCTTCAAACCAGCATAGAGAACAGACATGGAAAATCCCAAAGGGGGTTATAGGGTTTCAGCCACAGAACAAAATAATGTTTGTAGTTTTTTCCAAGAGAATTGTTATTTATACTTAACGAGGCAAAATAGTCAACAAGGACAAGTTCCCAGGGGCCTAGAGGACAAGCTGACACCCACTGGTGCATGAGGGAGGGGCAGTGGAGCTGGGACGGGAGGAGCCAGGAGAGCTGACCACGACATCACTCCGGCTTCCTCCTCACGCACTTAAGTCGGGACCAAGTAATAGAGACGATGTTCCCAGGAATTCTTAGGATCAAAAAGCACTTTGGTAGCTTTTGGTTCTTTTCCTGCTATTTATGGTTTTCTTTAGTAAAACTCTGTTTGAAAATGTGAGTCTGTCCCAGCTCTGCTGAGGGGGAGTGGTGAAAGTCTAGGCCTGGCTTCTCCTTCCCAGGGGCTGCATCTGCTGCGGGAAGCAGAAACTAAAGGCGAAAACGTCTCCAGAGATGCCCTTTGCCAGGGGCAAAAAGCCTAACCCGGTTTGGACGAGCATGTTTCCCCTTCTGAGATTAGGCTCTGCTCCTTCTCCCAGAGGGATCTGTTCCAGTGAGACACCATCCACTTCTATGAGGACAGTCTTCTTTCCACCCTTCGCCTTGCCTGCCCCAGGATGGTGCCCCCCCGGGGGTGGTTCCCATCAGTTGACAGGTTGAGGCTTGACAAACTTAGGTACCCTCTGCTCTTGTTCCAGAAAATCAACACGGCTATCACTAAAGCTGACACCTTTCTGCTTGAAAATACCCTCTCAGCCCAGAGCACCTTTACACTGGCCATTGCTGCTTACGCTCTTTCCCTGGGAGATAAAACCCACCCACAATTTCGTTCAATTGTCTCAGCCCTGAAGAAGAAAGCTTTGGTTAAAGGTATGACTTATTTCACACAATTTTTTCAGCAAGCGTTTAAGCATGTAGAGTGTGCCAATTCTGTGAAGGAGGTTAGGGCAGGCAAAGTTGAGTAAGGCACGGTGTCTGCCCTCGAGAAACCAACCGTCACAATACGATATATTAAGTGCTGTTATTCATTCACGCAGCTTATGTACTGAGTACCTCCTATGTACCAGATACTGTTCCAGGTTCTGGGGATAAAGCAACAGACCAAAATAAAACAAAACAAAGCAAAAAAAAAAAAAAAATCCAGGTCCTTGTGAAACTTACATTCTAGTTATGGAGAGACGGACAAACATGGTAAGTGAAATACTGCATACAGTGAATAGGTTGGGTGATTGATATGAAGCAAAATAAAGCAGGGAAAGGAGACAAGGAGAAGGGGTAGGTTGTAATTTTAGATACAGTGGTCAGGCTTGAGCCTCACTGAGCAGGTGGTACTTGAGTAGAGACCTGAAGGAGGTGAGGAAGCAAGCTGGTGGATATCTTGAGGAATGTTCCTGATGGAGAAGCCGCATGTGCAAATGCCTGAGGCAGGAGGGTGCCTGGAGCTCCATGAATGACAAGGAAGGTCATATACAGCCTTGGAGGTCATCACAGGAGCTCTGCAAGACCCCTGTATACAGTTGTGCAATGTAGACAGCCCCCACCCAAGCCAGTGAACTGAGGCTGAAATCCAGCCCGGGCACCCCCCTAGCCATGCATCCTAGTTTGGGTCTGCTTCTGCCCAGAGCAAAGGGTGCCTGTGTCTCATTCACATCAAGGTACTGGGTGGGTGGAGGGGAGGGGGGCAGTGGAAGCACTAAACCTTTAACTTCTGCTTTGAGTGAAAAGGGAAGGCATTGGAGGATTTTTTATCAGAGGTGTACTGATTACCAGTTTATTGCACTTTCCACTCTGGCTTATATTGTACTGAGTTGGCTATATACGTATTTCATTTTGAAACATAAAGATACCACTTCCTATAGGTCAAGAGTAAAGAAATGGAAAGAGGGTAGCAGTGATCATTGGCCAGTGTGCCCGTACCAGCATGGATATGGTTGGGTACTTCTGAGCCCTCTTCTGGCTGAGGTTTTCTGAAAGCTTAATAAATCTAGCACAAGGTGTGTCACTGTTTACAAGATTTTATTTATGTCATCGTTTAAAAATGACTGAATCATAAAATACACCTCGAAACCACTTGTGCAGTGCTTTTAAAATAACACAAAAGAAATGTCTTGGGTCTTGTAAGATGGGGATCATAAAATCATAGAATTGAAGAGCTAGAAGAGATCTTAATAATTCAAATAATGTTTGAGCTGCAAATATCTTTAAAAACCAAATCTTTTATTCTGAATACAGCAAATCTGAGTCTCTGAGAGGGAGGGGAAGCATTACCCAAAGTCATGTAAATAATGTAATTATGAATTGTAAACAGATACATCAAAATTTTGACTAATCTTCAAAAATAATTTCCAAATATGCCTCACTGTTTTTTAAAATATAATTTGCACAAAAAAAGGACTTAAAGTGACAGTTTAAATTACTACAGCAATAACAAATATAATTTAGAACCTAATTTATGAAAAGTGCTACATATATGAAATTATCTTTAGTGCTTTAAACTTGAGGAGATTAAAAAAGAATGAACTAAGATTTTGGGTGTGATCTCAATTTCTAGGTTGTAGATTTTTTTTCTGTCAGGGAGAAAAGTTCTCCAATTTATCTCACCGTGTCAATAATCACAATAAAGCTTTCTATGTGTATGGTGCTCTCTGGTTGATAAAAAGTTACATCTGGAATCTCATCTGAGTTTCACTACAAGGAAATAAGTACTACGTACACTTTAGGTATTAGAAAATGAGTCCCACAGAACAAAACAGAATTCTTCCAAAATGACATGGTCATTTCCTAGTAGAGCAGAGATTAGAACCTGGGTGTACTGGTTACCAGTTGGTTACACTTCTCCCTTTACAGTACTGCTTCTCCCCAGTACATGCGGGCTTTGCAGGATGACCTTTTTGAGTAAAGACAAAGAGCACTGTATTAAGAGATCTTATTATGTACTGGTCACCTTGAAGAAGTTCTTCTTACAAAAGAGTAAGAAACTTCTAGAAATCAGAAGGCCACTACCAGTAAAAATGTCTAGAAACCTGCTAGAAGTATATCAAATTCACATGTATTTTTTAAATTTATTTATTTATTTTGAGAGAGGGAGAGAGAGCAAGAGAGCACAAGCATGAGCAGGGGAGGGGCAGAGAGAGAGGGAGAGAAAGAATCCCAAGCAGGCTCCGCACTGTCAGCACAGAGCCCGACATGGGGCTCAGTCTCACAAACTGTGAGATCATGACCTGAGCTAAAATCAAGAGTCAGACACTTAACTAACTGAGCCACCCAGGCGCCCCTCAAATTCACATTTTTAATCACATTAATGAATGTGATTTGCTGATGTTCAGGCGATCCAGTCATTTATCGCTTCTGGAAAGACGATCTTCAACAGGAAAGCACATCCACACCTAACCCCAGTACAGCACACGTGGTAGAAACCACTGCCTACGCTTTACTCACCAGTCTGAGCTTGAAAGACATAAATTACGTTAACCCAATCATCAGATGGCTATCTGAAGAGCAGAGGTACGGAGGCGGCTTTTATTCAACCCAGGTAACATTTCTCTGTCTGGTTTTACCCTCCTGAAGCCATTTGCCCTCCTCCTGCATGACATGTGCCACATTCATTCTGTCGCCCATGCTTTCGTCCTCCCGCCAAGATCTGAATAAATGACTAGAGTCAAAAGACCCTTGGAGATTATCTGCAGTGACACCCTTCTCCTACAGCGGAGGAAGTCAGCCCCAAGAGGTTCGTTCATGGAGTTAGTGGCACAGCCAAAATCAAAACTCACATCTCCTGACTCTAAATCCAGTACTTCCTCTATGATTCTTAATGATCACGAAGGGCTAGTAAGGTTATCAGTGATTCCATCACATCCTATGTAATGAACAGAGGCCACCGTGTGGACCAAAGTACTGAGATTCCCTCCCCCCCAAAATGAGTAAAAAGTGAGAGAAATACTGACTGTTACGGTTTGCCTAGCTACCAGTGTAAACTCATTTATGTATGTATGTTTTGTAGTTATTATGTAGTTGTATAATATGCTCTGGTTTCAAAGATGAGCTCAAACGTTAGCATCTTCTCTGTTCCTTGAATGTTTGGATGATCGTAGAATGTGTTTCTATGTGTTTATAAAATTTAGAGCTAGAGGGGTCCTTTAAGGTTACTTTAGTGATTATGTAATCTGAGGAGGCAAATGAATTTCATCTTGGAGACAAGTGTAGGCTTAGCAGGGAAGAGTGTCCCATTGATTATCATGCCATGTCACAGGCAGACGGGGTAGCCACGTGTTTGACGCCTCTGATCTAGTCAGTCACATTTCCCAATCTTGCACATGAGGAAGAGGAGACCTAGAAAAATAAAGTTCACCCATTCATTCCTTCAACAAATACTTGTTCAGTAGCTACTAAATGTAATGGATGCCAAGAAATCTTACATTACAGTGGTAGAAGCAGAAAATGAAAACGGAATAATAGAGAGGGAGAACGTATTTATGGCCTCACTGTGGAGTTATCTAAGGTGAGACTTAAGGATAAAAAGGAGACAGTCATGCAAGGATTAGGAGGCATTCTGCAAAGAGTGACTGGCCTGAGGTCATGCACCCAGGACACCTGGAGAGCCTGGAACTGAGGCCACACCTCCTTCCTCTCCCTGCCAACAGCAGCATCCCTACTGGGGAGGGAGAGACCTCCACCTAGGAGCCCTTCACCAGTTTCACTCAGTCAGCTGGAGTTTCCCCACTGGTCAGTGCATCCTCACTCTCTCATAAGAAAGCGGATTTGTAAATACAGGGAAGATATAAATGAGCTAAACCTGTTTTTGTGCCTTGCTGATTGCTGACAGGATACGATTAATGCCATCGAGGGCCTGACGGAATATTCACTCCTGATAAAACAACTCCACTTGAACATGGACATCAATGTCTCTTACAAGCATAAAGGTGACCTCCACCGTTATAAGATGACAGAGACGAATTTCCTTGGGAGGCCAATAGAGGTAAATTAAGGACTTTTTATAAAATTTTATAAGTGGGTGGGCCCTTTGAAGTCATGTGTTCCCCTCTTACTTTACAAATGTATCTATTTACTACTTAAAAATACATTGAGTACCTGCTATGTCCCGGGCACTGGGAATTCAAAAGCAAAGTGTATGAAGAAACTGGGTACTCGGGGAGACTGCTGTTTTAACAGACAGTAAAAAAATAAGAGCCTTGGTAGGGACATGGAAGGACAGAGCAGGGCCTCCTGACCCAAGGTGAGAGGTAGGAATTTGTCAAGTGCATCCAGATGCGCAGGTTAAATCTGGGAGAACCAGGATGAGTTAGCAAGGTGAAGAAAAGGGGGAAAACATTCTAGTCAGAGAGAACAGTATGCACAAAGGTGCAGTGGTAGAGTGAGAGGGAAGACACGTGTGGACATCCACCAGTGGTTCCACGTGGGCCTGTCATACACACAAAGTATGGCCAAACTGAGGGATTGGCCTTTGGGTCCCCTGACAGCTTATCCCATGTACCCCTGCTGGATTTTTTTTTTTTTTTATGAAAACCTCAATGGCCTGTGAAAATTTCCCAAAGTAAAGGACACGTTGGAAGAACTAGTTTCTGTGTCGATAAGAGTAGCTGCTAGTAAACGGCTGCTAACATATATTTTTCTAATTACCGCATTTCAGATTCTTTTAGGTCATATTTAAATACACAGATGACTGGAAATAGTTTTTAACTGTCTACATGCTCTACAAATCCATGGTTGGGAGAAGTAAGTAGGCATGAGAAATAAAATTGAACGCGAAAATTAAAAATAATTGGCCCACAGATAAAAAAAAAAGATAGGTATGGATGCGGATATATAGACAGAGATATAGACCTATTCCAACACTTGAAAGTCCAGAGACCTCAAATAAAAATCTGCCTCCAAACTCTTAAAAAACTGGACGATCAGGCAACAGGGTGTTGGCCACAGCAAGCACTCTTCAGCCGGTCCCAGTTTCTGGCAGTCACGTGACGTGTGTGTGTGTGTGTGTGTGTGTGTGTGTGCGCTCTTTGTGTGCCCTTGCTTGGTGCCTGGGCCTCTGCAGGCACGTGTGCTTATGGCCCCCAGGGTTGGCAATGTGTCTCCTTTCTCTGGGAGCGTGTAGACTTCACCAGAGGTTCACATTCCAAGCCAATGGTGTAAGATCTCATGAGGAGCTCTTGACCTGAGCGGCAAGGTAGGCCCACCAGAGATGTAACCGCAGTCAATTCTTCTCTACAGGGCTAATGCTGTAAGGGCCTCTTGCCATTTTTAAATAACTAAAACTCAGCCCATGACGCTGTCTTTGTATAAAACTCAGGCTATGAGTATCTAGTCTGGAATATCTCTATGCCAGCATTTCCTGAAATGCATTACCTAACAAAGGTTTGGTGGTCAAGTTAGTGTGGGACACTCTAGTTTAAATGAAGTTAATCAAGTTTGTTCATAGAGGATTCCTACCCCACCCTTCATATGTATGTGAGGAATTGTGGTGACCCTGGGGAAGAATGGGCAATGGAGGGACATGGGGACGGGGGCAGGGCAACAGTATTCATTTCCCAAACCTATCTGTCACTCAAGTTCATAGAACCCATTCCTCATGCAGCATCTTGATGCACTGGCTTTTCAGTAAATGCTGCTATCTTCCATCAGGGAGAACAAGAGAATTGGCCTTGTTATCTACATTTACTAAAATCTAGAGGAAGGGCTGACAACTCTTCATGCACACCGGATCCCCTTTGCACTAGTGTGCTAAGTGAGGGAAGGGGCAGCCCGCAGCCTTGGAGCGAGCAAGAAACCTACTCTTTGGGCCTCTTGCTCAGGATGGCCTCTCCCACGCCTTCCACACATCAGGGAGCATTTGTACAACAGAGCTTCTCCGGAGGGGAGGCTTTCTTAACCCAGTCCTGACCTTCGCTCTCCTCCTGCAAGGACGGAAGAAGAGTGTCAGCACCTAAGGATCTGGCAGGCTTAAGTGAGGTGCCGGATGGGGCAACGGGGTTTGAATAAAAGACCAGTGGAAGTGGAGGAGATGAGCCTCCTCCTGAGGCACTGAAAGGGATTTATTCCGTTGGCAAAAGGAGATAAAGATCCAGTTCTATCATAACCATATATAAATGAAAACATAACCCAAAGTGGCTTCTGCTGTGTTGGTTTTGCGGGCTTGCTCAGGAGAGCTCAAGACGTGGTATTCATACGGACAAGGGAAAAGGAATTTCCAGCACTTCTAGCGTCTGTGTGCACAGGATCTCCACTGTCTTATCCATTGAATCTCACAGAAGCCCAGAGAGAGGAAGCTGGCAGGTGTCAGGCTACTTTTCATTGTTCTGTCCTCTCTCCCTATTGAAGAAGAAAACAAACACAGTTTCTCATCCACCTTTCCAGGTGCCCCTCAATGATGACCTCGTCGTCAGTACTGGGTATAGCAATGGCGTGGCTACGGTGCACGTAAGTATTTCATTGAGAGCCGATTTCAACCATATGTCTGCTTGTACTAAGTAACATGAAAGAAAGTTAGGGACTTTGCCACAAAGTTACAGAGATCTAGGCTTGGGCAACCAGGACTAAAGTAGGATTCATTTACTCGTTCTTTTTAGCTGTCTCAGTAGCGGTCCTCACAATTTCTTTTTGCAGATGGCTATGTTAATCCTTGTACGTATATAGTCTTTGTATTTGTGGAAATTATATATATATATATATATAATTATACATATATATATAATTTTACGGTTCTGTAGTTGTATGTGCATATGATGCATGTATGTGATTATACACACATACATATCCCTGCTTTCTATGGTTAGTAACATAGTCACATCGCAATTCTCCAGCATCATTGCAGATTGATGAATATATGTAAGGACTTAAGTTTCTATTATTTTAACTGTAGACTGCATGCACATACACAAACAGCTTAGAGAAACGTGTGACTGACTGCCGAATGGCTAAGATGAACTACATATTCTAAGCATCAGTTAACACTCTACTGATGATTTCAGTTACACTCTTATCTTTGGCATGTCCATTCCGTCTAAGACTTTATGAGATTGCATGGTTGGGTTGGTGGGGGAGACAGACTGTGCATTTTCTCTGTCACTTGTAGTTGCTCTCAGTATATCTACTTCTGGCAGCGCCTCTGTCCTTCCCTGCACACCTGTAATTTGTCATTTACTATGGTGGCATGGGGGTTAGGAGAAAACCATACTTCCTGGCCTTGAAGTGTTTTGCATGAAACTAGAGTATACAGGTTCCAGGACAAGAGGCTTAGGAACTTTTCTATACAGTAAAGTACTCAGATTTGACCACATGGGATTTGGCAAGATTCTGCCTGGCTAGATGTCATTTTTTTTTTTTTTTTTTTTTTTTTTTTGCCTACTTGGGCTTCTCAGGTATGTTTCAAATTATAGAGTTCGCTGAAAGTCCAGCTGTTGGGAAATGAGTCTTTGCTACACCCCATTTGTACTGGATTGTGGAGTCAATACTTTGGGCATTTCACCTGCAGCAACAGTACAGCCATGATGCCTTCCCCACTGTCCTGTTTTTTGTTTTTTATTCTTAAGTTAGTTAACATACAGTGTAGTCTTGGCTTCAGGAGTAGAACCCAGTGATCCATCACTTACATACAACACAAGTGTCCTCCTTAATGCCCATCACCCGTTTAGCCCATCCCCATCAACCCTCAGTTTGTTCTCTGTATTTAAGAGTCTCTCTTATGGTTTGCCTCCGTCTCTGTTTTTATCTTATTTTTCCTTCCCTTCCCCCATGGTCATCTGTTAAGTTTCTCAAATTCCACATATGAGTGAAGTTATGCGATATATGTCTTTCTCTGACTTATTTCACTTAGCATAATATCCTCCAGTTCCATCTATGTTGTTGCAAATGGCAAGATTTCATTCTTTTTCATCACCAAGTAGTATTCCATTATATATATTTGTGTGTGTGTGTGTGTGTGTGTGTGTGTATATATATATATATATATATATATATATACACATACCACATCTTCTTTATCAGTTGATAGACATTTGGGCCCTTTCCGTACTTTGGCTATTGTTGATAGTGCTTCTATAAACATTGGGGTGCATATGCCCCTTGAATCAGCACTCCTGTATCCTTTGGATCAATTCCTAGTAGTGCAATTGCTGGGGCATAGGGTAGTTCTCTTTTTAATTTTTGGAGGAACCTCTACACTGTTTTCCAGAGTGGCTGCCCTGTCCTGTTTTAAATAGACTATTGTTCACACGTCCCAACGTAGGTAACAACTGTGGTTCAGAAAACCAGTACTTCTGAGGAAATCTGCAGCTTTCATTTGAAAATTGAAGCCCAAGACATAGAAGGTAAAACAGAACGATACACGCTGTAATTGTGTGCCTTTTTTTTTTCTACCTGTGGCCTTCACATCCCTCTCCTGGTGGGTTGGTTCTCTCCTCCACTCCAAAAGCAAGCCCCCTTGCACCCTGAAGTACCCCTCTAACCTTGGCTCTGGGGTCAGGATACATGCTCTCCTCTGCCCTGATAGCTTCCATTTGTGGCTCAAAGGCCTGTTCCTACAGGAAACTTTCCGGCCACCAGTGAATCCAAGCATCGGCCCTTTCTCCCTCCAACCTTCTGCAAACACGTTACCTTCAATAACTCCTTCCTTAAATCATAACTTCTTTGAGAGCAGGGAACTGTCACAGCTATTGGTATTGTCAGCAGCCATGAATTGCCATTAAAATCACCAGCAGCGCCAGCTTCCAAGTCAAAAATCATGTTTAAATGTGTTCAGGGACCTTTTCGTTAATTATTCTGTTGCGACAGGGCACAAAACAGCTAAGAATGGTTTACTCTCATTTTTTGTTTGCTTGTTTTTTTATGCGCAGCTTCCAGCTACAGACGCTACAGCGACTCAGATTACAAACGCATAGTAGCATGTGCCAGGTAAGCCTGTTTCCACAGAGGGGAGCACAGACTCAGGGCCTCACTTGTGCCGTGGTATTATCTCTTTACATCTTTTGGAGTTTTAAGATGGCCAGAAGATGCAAAATTGTGTGCTTGTTAAAATGCAGAACATAATGGGTATTCTTTTAAAAAAATTTTTTTTCAACATTTATTTATTTTTGAGACAGAGAGAGACAGAGCATGAATGGGGGAGGGTCAGAGAGAGGGAGACACAGAATCTGAAACAGGCTCCAGGCTCTGAGCTGTCAGCATAGAGCCCGACGCGGGGCTCGAACTCACGGACCACGAGATCATGACCCGAGCCGAAGTTGGCCGCTTAACCGACTGAGCCACCCAGGTGCCCCCATAATGGGTATTCTTAGCTACTTTGTAGAACAGCTTCATTTTTGCTCATAGTTTTCCCTCCCACATTTGGCCTTCTTCTAATTCAAACACTATAATATCTATTTTTTCTGTCTTCCAGAAAGGTAGAGAGGAGACAGAAGGATGAGGAAAAGAAAAAGCAAAAGATTTTCTTATAAGCAGCTTCTACTCTCTTACTTAGATCCCATTCCCCCAGAAAATTCCCTAGCCATTATCAGCCAGTGGTTCTCAACTCAGGCTGCACATGGAAGTCAGCTGGAGAGCTTTTAGAACTATCCAAAACTCTAGCCTCACCCCCAGAGGTTATCCTGATGGCAGCCAGTGTCGAGAGCCACCAGCCCTCCGCAGGCTAACTCAAGAGCCCTGAACTGGCCACTGTATCAGTTTCCTGTTGCTCCTTGGTAACAATTTACCAGAAACTTAATGGTTACAAAGCCCAGATTTATTCTCTTACAATTCTAGAGGTCAGAAGTCCTGCCTGAAATCAATGGGCTGCCTTCCTCCTAGAGGCTCTAGGGGAGAATCCACTTCCTTGCCTCTTCCAGATGCTGGAGGCCACCATCTCCCCTGCTTCTTTCCCTTATAAAGACCCTAGTGATTACACTGGGCACCCCCCCCCCCCAGATAATCCAGAATAATCTCTTGATTGCAAGACCCTTAAATTAATCACATCTGCAAGTCCCTTTTGCTGCATAAGGTAACGTATTCCCAGGTTCAGGGAATTAGGACGTGGACGTCTTCAGGGGCCATTATTCTATGTGTACGTATCTTAGTGCTCACATAGAGTGAATCAGTCAGTGGCAAAGCCATGTTCGAGCGCAGGCTTCTGCCTTCTTCCTTTCATTACCCCTCAGCACTTCCTGTTGGGCTCTGTTTCCTTATTCTTCATATTCTCAATAGCTGATTTCTGTGGTTGGTACTCTGCTGATTTTACTGATCATCACATGTGATGTCAAAGCACTCAGTATGGATAACTCAGAAATTCCATCGCGTTGTGTCATAGATTTGAGATGAAAAGGATTTTAGGGATGATATTGTAATCCCTTATTTTAGAAATAAAGACGGGCGCCTGGGTGGCTCTGTCCGTTAAGCCTCTGAGTCTTGGTTTCGACTCAGGTCATGATCTCACAGTTTGTGAGTTTGAGCCCTGCATCAGGCTCTGCACTGACAGTGCTGGGCCTGCTTGGGATTCTCTCTCTCTCTCTCTCTCTGTCTCTCTCTCTCTCTTTCTCTCTCTCTCTCCCTCTCTCTCTGCCCCTCCCCTGCTCATGCTCTCTCTCTTTCTCTCCAAATAAATAAATTAACTTAAAAAAAAGTTTAGAAATAAAGAGACAGAGACACAAAGAGGTGAGGTAGCCTGCCAAGTTGTCACAGAGTTGGTGGCAAAGCCAGGGCCTCAAGCCGCAGACCCTGACACCCAGTCCAGGATCTGAGCCACCTCCTCCAATCAGTATAACCTGAGCCCACTGACCTCAAGGAACAGCACACTGCTTCCCACTGCCTCCTTCCCAGCCATTGCCAATGCTTGCCCAATCTGTCTCTCTTCAGGATTCCCTCACTGGCCAGTCTGCTCACGATATCTCCTTCCATCCCTGTCCAGTCTCTGCCCTCTGTTCCCTCTCAGACATCCTTCCTCATTCCCTCATGTCTTTCTGTGAAGAAGGTTCCCCTTTCCCTTCCTCCTAACTGCCATTTCTTCTGGGGGAGTTGTCTTTATATTCACAATACTTGTCACAGGGAGAGGTGAGCAAACTTGTTCAGGGCAAAGCCAGAGTCACGGCGTGGGACCCTATAGTGGGCGCAAAGGAGGGCTCTCTGATAGTGGAGGAGGCCACCTGGGGGGTAGCCTCTGCTGCAAAGTCCTCATGTGACCTGTAGCAAACCAGCTCACTTCTCTGGGCCTCTTCTGTAGGGCAAGGATACCGAACTATCTCATCCCCAGGTGTTTTCCAATTCTTATGTTCCACAGCTGTGCAATACCTACAAAGGCTCTTATCAAACCCTCATTCATGAGAGGGGCACCTGCGTGGCTCAGTCCGTTAAGCTTCCGACTCTTGATTTCAGCTCAGGTGGTGATCTCACAGTTTGTGGGTTCAAGCCCCACATCAGGCTCTGCACTGATACCGTGGAGCCTGCTTGGGACTCTCTCTCTCCCTCTCTCTCTCTGTCCCTCTCCCCTGCTCATGCTTTCTCTCTCACTTTCAAAAATTTAAACTTAAAAAAAAAAACCAAACTCATTCATTTGAATTCATTGACAGGAAGCCTAATTCCAGATTGCTAACATACAAAAGAAGGCAAATGGAGATGTAATATTGAATTTTCTATTTTTTGACTTTTACAAATTCGGAACAGAATGTTCAAAAAAGCCAGGTGGAATATGCTTTGGCTCTGTAAAGCTGAAGTGAGGTTGGATAAAGTCCAGAAGTGACTGTGTAGTACTTATTTCTGTGAAAAATTCTCTGCCATCCAATATTCTCTCTCCTGATTAAAAACAAAAAACAAAACAAAACAAAAACAAAACAAAAAAAAAACCACACCAGCATACAGTTTCTGTATTCAGGGGGTCTCTTTCCTGTATTTAGCTTCTTATAACCTCTCTGTTGTATCCATAAGAGAAGAAAAAAAGGATTTCTCTTCTCTCCTCTCTGAACAAAATGCCTTTGGGGGAGATTGCTGTCTTTGGCAGCAGGCAAGGGGCTTCTTGAAAGGAAGGTTTCTGTTCCATGGTTGAAACAGTCACCATGGCAACCAGTCATCAAGGCTCCAGCAACTTTTCATAGACATTCTCCATTCAGGAGGCCCTTTTCCATTCTGTTGACAGAGGATTTGCATCTGTGAGCAAGGGGTCTCTGCTTCTGGTGATACTCACCCGCCCAGTTACGGGGAGATGTCCAGATATCACTTTACAGTTCCACGTTGTCTTACAGTCTGTTGTTAATTGTTAATTTGGTGAAGAATGGGGTTAAATTTCTGTAACCAGAGATTTTATAATGTCTTTTACGGTAACTATTACATGCAAGACATCTAAGGGGGTCTGCCCTGATTAGGTGCAATTGGGGGAAAGAGATCCCTTGCCACCTCTATCTCAAATAAAACCTCCCATTTAATTAAAACTCAGTCCTTCAGGTGAGATCAATTTATCTGCCCCCCTACGACACTGTCTCCCCCGTTTCTTCCTTTAATCCTGATTGATCTTTAAGCTCCACTCTCAAAAGTCTGGCTACCTGTCAAGCATCTTGAGGTGAAGCTGGGACCTGAAACTCAACCTTTGCAGAACCACACTCTGCCCCTGTCCCTGGGCCCCAGTCCCGGACCTGCCAACTTGCCCCCTTTTAAATCTTCTAATTCTGCTTAATGGTAGCATCAACCTCTGCCACTCAAAACGAAGCCTTGGAATTATAAATATAAAACTAACACACAAGTTCATTCTTCTTCACAGTTTATTTTACAAATAAGAAAATGAGCTCTAGAAAGGGAGAACAATTTGTGGAAATGTCTCAGCAGAACTGGGTGAATCCCAAGTTTCCTGATTCCCCAGTTCAGTGTTTTTTTTCTCTCTCTTATCAGAAAAACAAAAAAAACTTAAACACTAAATCTCCCATTTTACCCCCTTTGCCTTTTTCCTTAGCTTCCTCCCAAACACAATTCCTAGCAAAGGATAGTCCTCAAACACTTTTTTAAAATAAATTATCTATTGGGGCACCTGAGTGGCTCAGTTGGTTAAGCACCTGACTTCAGCTCAGGTCATGATCTCGTGGTTTATGGGTTCGAGCCACGCATCAGGCTCTATGCTGACAGCTCAGAGCCTGGAGCCTGCTTCAGATTCTGTGTCTCCCTCTCTCTGCCCCTCCCATGCTTGTGCGCGCTCTCTCTCTCTCTCTCTCTTAAAAATGAATACACATTAAAAATTTTTTTAAAGAATAAATTATCTATTGTGGAAAATTTAGAAAACACAGAAAAGCATGGGTAAGAAAAAGAGATCATCACTTATAATCTCACCATCCAGAGAAAGTAGCTGCTAACATTTTAGGTATTTCCTTCCAGTCTTTTCCTAAACATGTTTATTGAGTCTTTTTCCAATATAGAACTAATTTTCTTTTTCAAATGTGCTCTGTTAGAAAAAAAGAACTAGAATAGAAATCAAGAGGTTTATGCAGCTGTGGGGTGAACTAGTCATGTGACCTTGAACAAGTACCTTACTCTCATCCTCAGTTTCCTCAACTAGTTAATTAAAGAGCTTGGACTGAATGACTTCTATGATGTTTTCCAGCTCCAGAATGGTGGTCCATTTAAAGTATTTGCCAAGTGAGCAAGAGTTAGAATAGATGACTCAAAAGTCTCTTGCAACTCTAAAATTTAGAGATTGCAATGCATGTATTGTAGAGAGGCAAGGAAGTGGAGGCCCAAATTAAAAATTAAAGCCTACTAAGAAATAAGACCTTTTCTTGAAGAATCTTGTCCACGTATCTATTGCATTTCCTAATCTCTAATTTGTTTTAGCTACAAGCCCAGCAAAGAAGAATCATCATCGGGATCTTCCCATGCAGTGATGGATATCTCTTTGCCTACTGGAATCGGTGCAAACCAGGAAGACTTAAAAGCTGTAAATGGTGTCTTTTACATATGGTTATGGATGTTTGGTTTTCTTTACTGCATTATTTTACAGATAAAGCTATTTTCTTTCCTTTTAATATATCACTTTCATGGAACCACCTAGAATATTCTTTCCAAACCCACAATCTACCTAAGCTTTGATTTTCCGAAGTAAAGTGGGGACATATGTGTGCATGGTCTGAACAAAATGTGAGTGCATATGATAACATGTCCAGACTTCTTCAAGAAGAGGAGCTGCTTTTCAGCTTTTTTGAATAGTGGATTACATCCCCATGTCTAACATCCCAATATTGGATGAAAGCATTTAAACAAAAAGATCAACTTTGAGAAAAAAATGTTTTTGAAGATCATGAAATTAAATTCAAGCCTTCACTTTCCTCTCTTAGCTTGTGGAAAGGGTAGACCAACTCTTAGCTGATTACCAAATCAAAGATGGACATATTATTCTGCAACTGAATTCGGTAAGTTCCGCCTCCCACCGTTCTCCGTTTCCAATCACTATCCAAAATCTACAGGCTAAAAATGCTGAGTCTCTTCTCTCCCATTAATTTCCTCAAACCTTGAATTTGTTGGACAGATTCCTTCTGATGAGTTCCTTTGTGTTCGGTTCCGGATATTTGAGCTGTTTCAAGTTGGGTTTCTGAATCCTGCTACTTTCACGGTGTATGAATACCACAGACCAGGTAATCAGCTTGACTTGAAGATTTCTGCAGAGGATGACTTTGCCTTCGTTACACTACTCACCGCATCTCTCGTTTTTGGAGAAGCCCATTTCCCCCGCCCCCCTATTTCTTTCATCCTCCAAGAATCACCTTGTCCACTGATAGTCTCATCACATTTTGCCAAGGGCTCCGTTGTAGCAGTTGTCACATTGCTTTGTTGTTATCTGTTTGCATGTCTTTCTCACCAAACCCAGATGGAAGGCTTTCGTCCTTGTGCCCCCAGCATCTAACCCAGTGTTCAGTATATAACACGTATTGATAAATGTTGAGTGAATGACCCCCACTTTTGATCACTCAGCCTCTAATACTAAGTGATTGGAGAGCTCTTTGGGTCACAGGGCAGACAAGTCCACATTAAGCAGTTCTACTTATTCCAAAAAAAAAAAAAAAAATTCTTAAAATGAACCAAACTCTCATATCCATTCATTCTAGTTGTGTCTTCTGGAATCACATGGAACACACTCAGCCCCACTTCCCCTGTTCTTCTCCAGCCCAAACAATTACAGCTCTTTCGATTGACTCTCGTGTAACACAATTTATTTCCTCTCATTTATGGAAGCACCAAATATTTTAATTCTAAGAAATAAATATGGAACAGTAAGTTTCAAGCATAGAAAGGCAAGTCTTTGAGGGAGGGTGGAAGGGGCCCATGCCAGGAGAGGCAATTCACAATTTAACCTCCCTGCACCTAAGTTACAAAATCGAAAGGTTTGGGATACGTGATCTCCAAGTTCCCATGGGAGACTCACTGATCCATGAATGTATTGAGAGTTAATCAAGCCACTTCTCCTAACTATGTTTTCATTGCCACAGATAAGCAGTGCACCATGTTCTATAACCCATTCGATGCCAGACTGCAGAAAGTCTGTGAAGGAGTAACATGCAAATGCATAGAAGGTAAACTTCATTTAACATGTTTAGGCTGCATGCTTGTTTAAAGCAACCACTCATAATCCAGGGCTAATCTGGGGGAAGCTATTTGACAAACTCATTTCTCAGAAGTAGACATATAATCTCAGCTGATTGAAAGCTGATTCCTTTAATATGATAAAACTACTCAACAACTCGTGAACATCCTGATAGCTTCTACTATACAGAGCGGGAGAAACACCCTCTAGACAATTGTTGGATATCAGAGGGATAGCATGATGTGAAATTTTTACTTTTCACATGGTCTTTTTAATGTAATAGGACCACAACCTAAGAGAACAGAGGCTCAAGACTGAGCCACTAGCTCCTCTTTTTTTTTTTCCCTTGTCCTTCCCACTTTGTGACATCTCTGTTTATTGTTCAGTTACCTTCAGTCTTCTGTAAACCTAAGACAGTCTTCTTGGTCAAGAAAAAGACCCAGAACCCAACAACAGTCAACAACCGATTCCATGTGGGTCTGAGCTGGTTTGGGGTTTATTTTGTTTTTCAGAAACCTTAACATCTATACATTTCTTAGGTACCTACTATACCATTTTATAACCGTAAATCAGTCCAGTTATCATCTTGGTTCCTTCAAGGCAGGAAGGGAATGGGAAAATTTTCCTCCTTTCTTCCGTGAAAACATATACATTTCTAAAGAACTGAATGTGGAGTGACTGCCCATTCTAAGCCTTCATGTTCAAGATTTTGTTTGTGCTTGTGTCTGTTTTGGTTTTGCTTTGCATAATGTTTTACTTTGTGGAAGAGGAGAAAATGGACAGGTTGTAGGTGTCTGGTATTTGTAAGGTTATACTGGATTGTCTCAGGACTCATGAGAACTGTGTTTAATGCAAAGGGAGTGGCTGCTTCTTTACGTTAACCTAACTTTTAGCACTTTTCGCAAAATCCAGCTGACTGCGGACAGATGCAGACAGAATTGGATCTGACAATCTCTGCAGATGCTAGAAAAGAAACAGCCTGTAAACCAGACATTGCCTATGGTAAGTTCAAAGGTTCAATGTAGAGTTCCATTAAACATGAGATGTTATGAATACGTGATCAGTTAGAAAGATCAACAACCTTTCACAATGATTATATCTGTGAATACTGTACTCCATGTGTTCCCTTGAAGGAAAATGCCATCAATTTTTGGCATTAACATGCAAAATTATTCATCCTTCAGGAAAGAAATGTAACTTTCATTTAAAATGATTGGAGTGATGTACACACCTGGCCAAGACACTTTACTCCAATAGATCACATTGAATTAAACATATTGAATTAAACTGAACTAAAATATAGTTAAAGAAAACTTTTGAGAAGCCAGGAAGATGTAAGATTTCACTAGCATATTCTTCCAGTCAATAGAGCAGAGGGAGAGACAAAGGTGGTTCGGGGGCTTGGAGTTTTTTCAAACTCCCTTTAAAGACAAGGTAAAAATATTGGTACTAAATCATTTTAAATGTATGCAGAACTGCAATCTTTCGCTTCAAAAGGAGCATCTCCTTCTGTTTACCCGGAGCACAGAGCTAAATCTGATGCCCAGTATGGTTGTAGTCTTGTTTTCTACCCATAGTTTCTAGTGTTTATTTATTTCTGGTGTGTGTGTGTGTGTGTGTGTGTGTGTGTGTGTGTGTGTGTGTGTGTGTTTGTTCTGAGAGAGAAAGAGAGCATTTTGTACACTATCTCAAACCATGTGTGTGTGTAAGTAGGGTGTTATTTATAAATGAAAGGTAAGTACATCTAATCAGCACTTTGTGTTTACCAACTGTTTTCATATATGGCTCCTCAGTGGGGTCCCCTAAGACTTCTTTGAGGTAACAGAGAATTATCTACATTTTGCCAGTGAAGAAACTGAGGCTCAGGGAGACTCAGTAATTTGTTCAAATTTATGCAAGAAGTCAGTAGGAAAATGAGGATGCATCCTGGTCTCCAGTGTCATTTCCGTTATATTATACTGACCTCTCTTAGTGGAAATGCAGCCATCTCAGGATGAATTGGGTATGGTTTATAGTCTTTCTTTTTTTAGAATTCATCTTGATTTTTTTTAAAAAGCTAAAAAAGCTGCCTAACTCAGCCAAGACCCACTGCAGGTTTTAAAACACATTAAGATTTGAATACTATATTGTTTAATAAATAAAAATTTCACCAAATTATTTCTTCCCTCCATTTTAGAACTATTTTAACTCTTGAATATCAAAAACCTGTTTTAACACATAGAATAAATGCAATCTGGATGTAGTTTATTATTCTCAAGAAAAGGCTTATCTGGCTTTTTTGAAGACTATGGGTTGATATTAGAATAATAAAATAAAAACAAAATAAAATATTTCCCTCTCTCCACCTATGTCCAGAGCAGGTACGTTGCCCATATGCACCATAGAGACATAAATCTGAAATTCGGGACATTTTAAAATCTGTTTTAAACTACTAATTCACTCAGCTTTTGTTCTGGCACAATGAGTTCATTCATCTAGCTCGCTAGCTAGAATCCCCAAAATGGGCAAACCTTTCAGATCATTCACTTCAACCCCACCCAAAGCAAAAGTGAGATCTTTTCTTAGGCCACATAGATGGGATAGATCTCTTTAAGCTTCCCATTCCAAAAGTGAGATCAAATACCATGGATTAAAAGGTAACGCCTAAAGGAAGAGAAACCAGGATAGAGAATGTCTCGTGTCAGATAGCTGTCAATCCAAGCAAAGATGAGTCAGAAAACGGAATCCTGTCAAAACCCAAAGATCAAAGCCAGTGGAGGTAGGCAAGGGATCAAGGCAAGGAGACAGGAGGCCCACAGGGCAGGCCTGAATGGTAGATAAACTGTCTGTGGGCCTATGGAGAAGGATCTCCTCCACGTTCCCCATGGGTGTGACCCCACTAATCTTAAAGGATCAGAATCTGAACACTCCATCTAACAAAGGCATATTTTTGTCTGTTTAGTGTGCTTCTGTCTTTTAATTTAATATTGCTCTTATCCCGATCAGCCCGTTCTGTAACAGTGGCGAGGGCAAATGGTTCTAAGTAGAATGGAACCATGAGTCATTATCAGAATCTAGGAAGGCCTTTTGAAAGAAATGAGATTTACCTCAGGGTGCCCGTAAAAGCTTGCTATGCTTCCTTTCTCATTTGTTTGACAAACTCTGGCTTCTACTGGACACGGCATTAGTGACATTAAGCATGAATTCTTGTGTTGTTTCTTCTACCAGCTTATAAAGTTCGTATCACATCCATCACCAAAGAAAATGTCTTTGTTAAGTACACGGCAACCCTCCTGGATATCTACAAAGCTGGTGAGAATTCATTCATTTATTCTTTCACTCCACCAATATTTAGTACTTACTATGGGCCATTTTATTAGACACAGAGAAAACAACTTGAATAACACAACCAGAGTTCCTGTCTTCATAAACCTTATATTCCATAATATAAGGAGACACGTGTTTTTAAAAAGGAAATGAAAAAAACAAATTAAACAATTATTAATCATAGCCAGCACTATATTTGAGATATGGAATTAGTGTGGGAAGCTTCTGTATTGTGATAACAGACGGCATCGTTTAGGGGTGTGGCCATTAAAGGGACGGGGCAGAGAGGGAACCAAATATGCAAAGGCCCGAGACAGCAAGCAACTAGGAATCATCAGGGAACTGATGAACCCCGGGTGACTGGGCTGTAATGAGACAGGGAGAGCCTAGCGTGAGAAGAGGCTGAGAGATAGACATGAGCTGGGTCATACAGGGATTTATAAGGCATGGCTAGAAATTTGGATTTTATTCTAGAAGTCCAAAGGGAAGCTAATAAAATGTTTGAGATAGGCAAATAGCATGATCTGATTTATGATTTTAAAAGATCACTCTGGGGGTGCCTGGGTGGCTCAGTCGGTTGAGCATCCAACTTCGGCTCAGGTCATGATCTCACTGTTTGTGAGTTCAAGCCCGTGTCAGGCTCTGTGCTGACAACTCAGAGTCTGGAGCCTGTTTCAGATTCTGCATCTCTGGCTCTCTCTGCCCCTCTCCTGCTTATACTCTGTTTCTGGCTCTCTCTCTCTCTCAAAAATAAATAAACATTTAAAAAATTGAAAAAAAAAAAAAAAAGAAAAGAAAAGATAACTCTGGCTTTCTTCTGTTGGAGGGAACACAAATAGAAAGAGGGAAACCAGTTAAGGACATCTGTGAAGTGCAAAGGCTTGGGTTAGAGGCTCAGTGAAGATAAATGAGAGTTTCAATAACCAATAGAATAAAATGAACTTGTATGTAAAATAACACATAAAACATTTAAAAATATGTTCCCTTTTATTCTCTAATCAAACTAAGCTATAAATGTTATAATGCTGCTTGTCAAATTACATAAATTACCACACAAATGATTCATTAAATCATTCTTTTTTAAATGTTTATTTATTTATTTTGAGAGAGAAAGTGAGAGTATGTGCGCACGCACAAGCTGAGGAGGAGCAGAGAGAGGGAGAGAGAGAATCCCAAGCAGGCTCTGTGCTATCAGCTCAGAACCTGATGTGGGGCTCAACCTCAGGACTGTGAGATCATGACCTGAGCCGAAATCAAGAGCTGGACACTTAACCAACTGAGCCACACAGGCGCCCCCATTAAATCATTCTAATAATTCCAAATAAGTTTTTTATTTTTAGAAATTGTCAGTTTTATTTTGCTTGCCTCACTACAGAATTGCCCATCTGAGCTTTGATTTGACAATGAGGAACCACCTCAAACATTTCCAATTACATCTTTATTGCATTGATAGTCTTTACACAACCTATAATCTCAATAAGTAATTTCTCCTATAGTGACAGTATTGTTCATGGTAATGAAGTCTCTCTCAGCTCAAGCTAAATTGGTAGTAATTACATTCAAAATGTTTCTAGTCCTTTGGATACTGTCTGACATTTTTCATGTTCAACATATCTCTATTATCAGCTAAATCATAAAAACAATTTATTGAAATGCCATGTTTAGTTTTCCCAATTTTCTTCATTTTTATTCCCCTTCAACCCTCAGTTTTCCAAATGTCATAGGCAAAACTGTAGACTTCATAAATTTTTTAAAAAACTGAAAAGTTTGTCATATTTTTAACTCTTGTCACTAAAACAAAAATATTTTCATAAATTCGCTTTTCCCTTAAATTGACTTTATTTTGTTTTATGTCAAATTTATGATCATTCTTGATTTTATAACAGCTCTTGTTCCACTTTTGTAGTTTCCTTTACTTATTTTTATATGGTTTTATCATTCTGTAATCTGTGAGCTTATCAAAACTGAAATATCTTTTCTTGAACAGCTAAAGATGATATTGACAAAATTGCTAGACTATCATAAGCAAATCACCAAAAAGTATATCTATCCACTTTCTAAATATTTGCTCCTATAACACAATTGTGTACATAATTATGTATCAAAGTGAATCTATCAAACTTATAATTTCCAAACTGCCTTCACGATTCTAGCACTACCAGCTGCCCATCAAAATCCCAATATTTTTCCAATTTTGATTATTGCAATTGTTTTCATTATTACAATTTTTAAAGCTTTCTTCTTATTACTTACTTCTGTCTAGTGTGTATTAGATATGTGGTAGTAAACACTAAATTTATTAAGACAATATTTAAAGTGATCTTTTGCTTGGCTCGTATCTTTATATTGTCCAGAGACACTTGATATCTACTTGATACATAATTCAGTCAAAGCCAAATTGAACAGCTGGGAACTTCCAAATTTTTGCTGAAGCCCAGACTCCTCTTTGGCATTGCATCTGCACCAGTAAGGAGTTCACATGAATATTCCTCATTGACTCCATTCTCTCAAACAGTTGTTCAGTTATTCCTTCCAGTACCTTGATATCAATAAAACCCATTAAGCAGTCTTCGAAGTCGGCAGGTTTTTTTTTTACATTATTTTAAACACTTTTGATGTTAAGTACTTGATTTTCTCAATAATTATTGAAATTTAAGGGGCGCCTGGGTGGCTCAGTCAGTTAAGCGTCTGACTCTTGATTTCAGCTCAGGTCATGATCTCATGTTTCATGGGATCAAGCCCCACATCGGGCTCTGTGCTGACAGTGCAAAGTCTGCTTGGGAGTCTCCCTCTCTCTCTGCCCCTCCCCCACTCTCATGTGCTCTCTAAATTAATTAATGAATTAATTAATAAACAAGTAACATTTTAAAAAAGAGTTTAATAAAAAAATATTGGAATTTAATTTTATCACCTTATTTAGATTTTCCAAAAAGCTGTGCTCTCATTTCAGTAGATATAAATTTTACAATAAGTAGGACCATAAATCTAAATCGCAATATGTTTATATTGATTTTCTTTCTCTTTTGATATTCTATCAAGAGTTTTGAGTCTGAAAATGCTTGATCATTGTTAGCCATAGACTAGAGTTGGATTCTAATAATACTTTCCAAATATTTATTTGGTGGATCAATACTCTGATAAAATGCTTTTCTGGTTTTTATTGTTTCAAATGTTTCACTGTATGAAATTGATTTAGCATGTTATTCTGTTTTTTTCTCATTGATGATCACAAAGTTTGTTTATTTGAACCATGATCGTCATTCTGACAAAACAGGTGTTTAGCACTTCGATCGTTTCACAGCCCAACTTTTGAGCACCAATTGCATCCAGCTTTCACATTATAAGCAATAATAAGCCATTCCTATTTTTGCTGAAATAATCAAGTGCTTTTCATTACAGAAATGCAAGTTATTTGTTTTATTTTGCACCGATTCTTGCACAGAATCAAAAGACATTCCAGACTGTTCTCAATTTTGTGCAGTATCAGATGATTCCCAAGCTATAGTTCTTTTAATTTTTTTTAATGTTTATTTATTCTTATTTATTTAAATTTTTTTTTGTTTTTTACATTTATTTTTGAGAGAGAGAGAGACAGAGACAGAGCATAAGCGGGGAGAGGCAGAGAAAGAGGGAGACACAGAATCCAAAGTAGGCTCCAGGCTCTGAGCTGTCAGCACAGAGCAGAGCCCAATGCAGGGCTCAAACTCACAGACCACAAGACCACGACCTGAGCCGAAGTCAGACACTTTACCAACTAAGCCACCCAGGTGCCCCTAATGTTTATTTTTTGAGAGGCAGAGAGCAATGAGAGAGAGAGGGAGACACAGAATCTGAAGCAGCTCTAGGCTCTAAGCTGTCAGCACAGAGCCTGATGAGACCATAACCTGAGCCAAAGTCAGGCACTTAACTAACTGAGCCACCCAGGTGCCCCCCAAGCTGTAGTTCTTTTTAATATCATTTCTTTTCTGTTCTCCTGTCCATTCAGAAGATTCACATTTATGACATTTAAAAGGAAATGTTAAGAAAATTTTGCATAATTTATTATCTCTTCTTTCTGGGTGTTTATTTTTTAATATATACAAATTTTAAATGTCTATAAATATCAAAACATCACACATTTACCACTTACCCAAGAATTGCTGCACACTAACAATAAGCCAAACTAAAACCTAAACTATTTAAAACAGAGAGCAATTATACAGTTCAAGGATAATGACAAGTTGGTGTTTCCCCCAAAACACAGGGTGCTTGGAGTGAAGATATAAATGGGAAAAAAAGAAAAAAAGATCAGTTATTGTTGAGCCAAGGTTAATTATTCCCTCTTTCTGAATATGCTTGAAATTTTCCATAACCAGAGGCTTTAAAAATAATGATAAGGCCGTGACAGGGGCTGAGTTGGTAAACAGTGCTGGGAATATTGTTTAGATATTGCTGCCAGGGGAAGTCATGTATGTTTTAATGGTCATCAGGAGAGCTGATGTGTGCACACTAGTTAAAGAACACTAATTAAAGTTTGCCATTGATGTAGTTACTATTATGTACAGGTTCAGAAGATTTTCAGGATTTAATGCTTAGGATAACTCTGTCAGAGTTTAATAACTGATCATCAGTCCTGAATCTATAGCAATGAATCAGGCCCAGTCCCTGCTTCAAGAAGCTTCCAGCCTAGCTGAAGATACATGTGGGGTGAAATACTGTGATAGAAGCTCAAGTATAATGGGAGTAAGGGAGAGACAGAGAGATATTTATGAGAAAGAGCCTCTGGGAGTGTTTACTGGATACCTTGAGAATTGATGATGTGTTTGAGGATGGGTAGAAATTTAACAGGACAACATGGGGAGGAATGCATTCCAGGTAGGAGAGATAGCTTTTTGCCAATCTCTGAGTTCTTTGGGAATCCCAAGTTATCCTCCTTAAAATTTTCCAAGTCCTTCACACGGCTTACATTTTTCTACAAAGTTGTCCATTGCCAGCTACCAAATACTTTTTTGGTATTTTGGGGATTAAGATTGTTTAACTATAGAGACGTTCTTTTAATTCCTGTTTCTACAGGAGTTACAATAACAAGCACTTATACAGCACTTGTTGTGTTCTAATCACTTTTCATATATATGTTAACCCATTTAATCTCACATCAGTTTCCCAAGGTGGGTTTCATCGTCACTCCCATCTTTCAGATGAGGGACCTGAGCCTCATTTGTCCGGGTCCACACAGCCAGCAAGCAGCAGAGCTGAGGTTTGTCCCAGAGAGCCTGATTCCAGATTCCAGAGTCTTAACCATATAGACATTGTCACTTTCCAATTGCCACTCGAGATAAACATATACTCTTGAGTAAATAGCCACGAGGTACTAGAATTCTGAGAGTTTATAATCGTGACATTATAACATGAATGTGATAACCTTACATGTGTGTGCCTCTCAGGAGAAGCTGTTGCCCAGAAAGACTCTGACGTCACCTTCATTAAAAAGGCAACGTGTGCTAACGCTGATCTGGAAAAAGGAAGACAATATTTGATTATGGGTAAAGAAGCCCTCCAGATAAAATACAATTTCAGTTTCAAGTAAGTCATTTTGGAGTCCCTCTGATCTTTCCTTCAAAACTAGGTGTAATTTATTCTTAAATACACTATACGTTTCTCATGTGTCCTGCTATTAACCAACAAACCATTAGAAGCATAAATAAAATAATGTGAATTTACACTTGACCTTAGCCAAAAGGCCAAGAAGCAATGAAACAATGAGAATTGGAAACAAAGAACTACTTATAACCATCAGGGTAGCCGGGAACTCAATGACGGACAAACCGACTGAGCACCTGGGTGTGTAGGTGTTTCTGAAGGCGCCCCTCCAACCCCCTCTCCGCCACATCTGCCCCCTCAATAAGTTCTCAGACTGTTCTGTTTGTAAAGAGGGAGATGTTTAAATATGCATCTTATGATCTCTTCTTAAAAAAATAGATCTTGAAACAGATGCCATTCCCGCCTTTAATTGTGGGGCCCCAAGCAGCTTCGTGAGATTTGAGGGTTTGTGGCCCTTCCCAGGGGGAGGCCGGCCCAGCAGAGTCCGGCTAACACATGGGGTGAGCAGCCTGAGTGCCTTTGAATTGGGCTCTTCGCTATTCATTTTCCTTTTTTCTCGGCAGGTACCTCTACCCTTTGGATTCGTCCACCTGGATTGAATATTGGCCTACAAACGCAATGTGCCCATCATGCCAGGCGTTCTTGGCTAATTTAGATGAGTTTGCTGAAGACATTTTTCTAAATGGCTGCGAAAACCCCTGAGGAAGTTCAATCATGTAGGGTTTTCACTGTGGACTCCTGTTGTGGAAGTGTCTTCCTTTTCTTTTGTTTCTTCTTCTCCTCCTCCTTCTTCTTCTTCTTCTTCTTCTTCTTCTTCTTCTTCTTCTTCTTCTTTTTAACATTCACAGCTGGTCTTATTTGGAAAGCTCACTTTACTTAGAATTAGTGGCACTTTGCTTTTAGTAGAGGATGATTTTAAGAGCTGTAACTTTCGGAAATAACACGGCCTTAGGGGGCATGGAGACAGACACCCGTTCCAAGGTTATCGGACACCAGAAGCAATAAAAATTGGACCACCTCCTAAAACCTACCGCTCAGGAATGTCTGCCGGGGACCAAAGAATAGCCCCCATTGAAATGGAGTATCTTACAATAACATGGCCTTTGCTTGAAAGAAAATACCGAGGGGCAGAGAGCTGGTCATTAAAACCTGACTTTGCTTTCAAAATGTGGGAAAAAGCGAAGAGGCCTATTATTTTATGCGAGGCCAGCTGGACCCACACAGATGGGCAAGTTGAGAGACAAAGACCTGAGAAGGCCCAGCCTCAGAGTCCTCAGCAAACTGAGAAGGCGGGAGCATTCGCCCCTGTGGCTCCCCTTCCCCCCGTGGGGGTCCCACGACTCCCTCCGCTCCCTCCCAGCACCTGTCCATTTCCCCCAGGGTCTCCCTCAGCAATAATCACCCTGGGAGGCAGCCCGCAGTGCAGCACCTGGTGAGGAGAAGCCAAGTGGTGATCAGGAGACCTTCCTGCTGGGCCCTAACCAGGTCTTGGAGCCGTGTTTAAACTTTTCTAAAAGAGGGTCTATAACAGGATGTTCATTTCTTTTTTTTCTTTTTTAATGTCTATTTTTTGAGAGAGAAAGAGAGAGACAGAGCACAAGCAGGGGAGGGGTAAAGACGGAGGGAGACACAGAATCCCGAGCAGGCTCCAGATTCCGAGCTGTCAGCACAGAGCCCGACATGGGGCTCAAACCCACGATCTGAGAGATCATGACCTGAGCCAAAGTTGCCCGCTTAACCGACTGAGCCGCCCAGGTGCCCCTAAGTGACCTTTAGATCTTAGGAAAGAATTTTCCCAATAGATTCCCATTTAATGTCTCAATAATCTCACAAGGTACAGGGATTATTATTATCCCCAACTTATGGAGGAGGAAATGGAAGCTCAGAAAAGTGAAGCAATTTTCCCAGCCTGGTAAGGGGCAGCAGTGGAGACCAAACCCCAAGGCTTTCCCTCTGTCCAGACAACATCCCTCTTCCACATCATGACCATCACATTGCTTGTCAGGTTTAATTTTCTAAGACCAAAGTAGGATGCAGTTGGAGTTTCTTAGGTATAGTTTAACGAACTCCATTGAAATCTCACCAGGAAACAGGATGATAAACTCTGGCTGTAACAGTACAGTGACTGTAACACATTCCCTTTTTGTAAAATCTGCATTTTACCAGTTAGGCAGAACTACACGAGGCTCGCAGTGTGCCTTGTAAGTAATACTAAGATTTTCCACTTCCAGGAGCTGAGAATTTATTTTCGTTAATGTCAAGGCTCACATTGTGGCACTCCCTTGGCAAAAACAACCATGCCCCGACTCTCTGCCAGCAAGGGATGAGGCCCCCCTCCAGAGCTGACCTGAAGCGTCTCCTGTCCCCCTCCTGCCGAATGCAGGATGTATGGAGCCGGCCGCTGCAGTGCTGGGAGGCACGGGTCTCTCTTTTCCCCAAGCACTGTGGCAAATAGGTTGGGCCACAGTGGCCTAATTAACCCACGATACCTCAGAGCTTTCAAACATCAAATCAAAACTTTCTGAGTTAGCCCGGCACCCTTTAGAAATCCACCAGCATACTTCTTTAATGAGGCTTTCACAACCCCCCAAACAGGCTGGGGTCCCTGCTCCACCCTGAGCACTCTTCCAAGGCACTTGCAACTATGTCTCCAAGCAGGTACATTGTTTATTCAGGGTGCAGCTTCCTAGCTCCATCCTCCGCTCTGTGTGGGCAAGTCTGGATCTGTTCTGTTCACCCCTGTCTCTGGTGCCTGGCACAATGCTGGACGTGTCACAGGGACTCATTAAGTGTCTGCGGATTCCCGCTGAGTATGGGGCATCAGAAAGCCCAAATTCTAGTCTTGGCTTTGCCCCTGCAGGGACTTGGGACAAACCTTCTCATCTCTTCGGTGGTCTGTAAACAAGGGAGTGGAACATTCAAACGCCTTTCTACAGCTCTAAAAAGGTATCTCATAATTTTATGTTGGGAAACAGAAAACAAAACCACATGGCATGTAAGCAAGGCATGTATTTCTTTCTGGAAGTAGGAAGGGAGCTCAGAGAAGTGAGTGAGTGTGTGAGCTAGAGGGCTTTCCGCGGACCTCCTAAAGACTGGGCGGGATTTGGGTAGGGAGAGGGAGGCAGAAGGATCTTTCTGGTTGAAGGGAAAAGCATAAGGCAGGTTTCCACTGGAGGCAGTAAGAAGATTTAGATGCTACAAACGAACGCTATTCATTTTAATGGCTAGATGTTTTTTGTTTTTTTTAAGTTTTTACTTTAATTCCAGTTAGTTAGCATACAGGGCTATATTAGTTTCGGGTACGTGATATAGCGATTCAGCTATATGTTTGTGTTAACATATATTAGAAAAAATACAACTAGCACCTCAAAACCACGATATACAATTTTTTTCAAAAATAAATGTATCGGTCAAAAAATAAGTCTATTTAAGGAAAAGTTTTAAGTAAACAAAAGTATAGGTTGTTCTTGGGAAAATCATGAGGTTGGCATGCACAAGATTGACGTTTAGGAAACTCTGTCTTAAGAAAATATGTGGAATTGACAGTGTGCCAAGCTTGAGACAGGCAGCCTCACTCCATTTTCCTCAGTGAGGAATCCTGAGCCAAAGTCATGTCCAGTCTTACCTCCCAGCCCCGATGATGCTAATTTATTCAGCAACATCCAACAAACATGCCCTGATTGCTAATTGTAGTCTGAGCCCAACTCTAGGCGCTTGGTACCCAGATCCCCACCCTGATGGAACTTCGATCCCAGATGGAGAGACACATCATGAACAGTAAAGACAATACCTGGGCACCTGGCCCTGACTGTCTGAAGGGGACAAGAACTATGAGGAAAAGAAAAGGAGAACAGAGTAAGGGAGCTGGGGAGTAGCTGAGGAAGGGTTTCCATTATCAATAGAGTGGTCTGGTCAGAGTGGGCTTCAAAGTGAGACGTGAGCAGAGGCTTGGAGGTGACAAGAGAGGGAGCCAGGTGGCCACCTAGGGGAAGAGTGTTCCGGGCAGAGGGAGCACTGAGTACCCAGGCCCAAAGCAGGAGCAGGCCTGGTGTCTTACAGGAAGAGCAAAGAGGCTGGTGTAATAGAAGGAGAGTGAGGCATAGGGGAGGTGGGTGGAGATGAGGCCAGAGACTGCACAGAGACCAGATCAGGCCTGTCACGGACAGGGTATTTGCTTTACGCTTTACTCAGAGGGAAAGGGGAGCCATTGCGAGGTTTTGAGCAGAGGAGTGCAGCAGGAGGCCACTGTAGTAAAACAGACAAGAGATGTTGCATCAACCAATCGAACGAGGCAGAGGTCATTGACTCTGCAATGAAAGAGAACACACAGCACGGGAACCATACAACTTCTCAGAAAAGGATGTTTGATAGGACTTATTACAGGATTTGGGCTTGTGGTGAATTATTTTAGGGAGGGTTTAAGGAAGGAAGGCTTTGCTCCGGATTGGACGCTGTCAGGAAGCAGGAGTAATCTGCTTTACTTCCGTAAGCCTCTGTCTTCACATCTGAAAAATGGGAGCACTCAGATTTCTTATCTAAGTGGAAGGAAAAGAAGTAGCAGTCACTCACATTAGCCAGGAAAGGGGGAGATGTTTGCTCGTTTTTGTGGTTTGGATACTGTTCCTATTTTCTGCTCAAACATGATTATGGCAAAGTTTAGGCTTTTTTTTTTTTTTTTCCCATGTTGATCCATTTTGCGTGATGTTTGTGTTCCATGACATCAGACACAGACAACAGGATAGCCTGACTCTGAATACCAGGTCAACTCCTACGGTCACCAAGCCCAGCTACCAATCCAGCACCCAGCTGTCTTCTCTCGCATAGACTCTTTTTCCTAGAAAATGCACATTCACAAACAGTGCTCAGATCTGTGCCTGATTCCAGGAGCCCCTGTGAAAGTCCACGCGTGGGCCCAACGCCTGCCTCAGGAGCCGGGATTTCAGCTGCCCGATGGGAGAGGCTCTCAGAGACATAAGGCAGCTCCGTGTCATGTTTGCATAGGTTTCTCTGCTCCTGAAAACAAACTGATTCTGCACGCTTGGTGTCATGTGAGAAATGAGTCACCAGGGACATGATCTTTAACTCTGATGGGGAGATTGAAATGTGGCTTTATGGTTCTGAATCAGAAAGGAATTGAGGAGGAAGGAAGGAAAGAATGAAAGAGAGAGGGTGGAGAAGTGCAGGAAGGGGAAGGGAAGGAGGGAGGGAGGGGTTTGTTTTAAGACAAGATGAGAACTCCATTTCTAAGAACCTTCTGGATTCTTCTCAGCTGGCAGGGTCCCCACCCTGACAGACATGTTGGCAGAAGCAGATCTGTTCCTTGGAACACAATGTCCACTCCTTCACTGTTTCCATCATTATAATCAGATATGTGTGCATAACACACACGGAGACTCACGAATTATATGATCTGAAATGTCCAAGCCAGGAAGGACCTAGAGCCCATCGCATCCAATTCCTTCATTTTCACCTGGGAAAACAGGCCCAGAGGAGCAGCCTGCTGGTGGTCAGAAGGCTGTTAAGTGGAAGGCCTGGGACACCAGCCCAGGGCATCCGACTCTTAGCCCAGCGTTCTTTCCGCCACGCAGATGAGGGGCGGTTACAGAGAAATTGATTTGGGCTCCCTCCAGAGAAGCATTTTCTTCCAACCAGAGCCCTTCAAGGACAGACTAGGCTCTGATGGAGGGACCAAGTGTCCCGTCACTAACCCCTTCCAGGAGTGTTACAGGAACCATTCGGTGTGGGAGGTCTGCCCCGAGGATGCCCAATGTGCCTTTGGCTCGGAGAGGTCATTAGTAGAAACGAAAGCATCTGCTTTACTTCCGTAAGCCTCTGTCTTCACATCTGAAAAGCGGGAGCACTAAGAATTCACCCTCGGGAGGATTTCTGCGAGATTTCAGCGGGAGAGCCCACAGAAAGTGATGCGCACAGGGTCTGGCATGACGAATGTAATTGGGGTGGCTAAGAACACATCCCTGGCACGCCACAGATGGTGACGTTCACACGTTTCTTGCCCCGCGCCACACTGATTGCATTTCGTGGAGCACCTATCGACATTTCACGGCCCTGGGATGGTTGTCACCATTCTTACTTTTAGGAAGGAAACAGCCGAGGGTCTGGGAGGCCGCGTTGCCCTAGGTCACACAGCTTCACAAGTGGTCGGGCATCTTTTGGGCCCCAGGGCCCAGGCTCTTAGCCACCGAGGTACACTCTTCCCTCCTGTTAGGGCCTGGTGTCCCCTCCCACCAGCTGGGCCTCACCGGCCAGCACAGGTCAGAGCCCCTGTGGGGCCCAGGGCTAACAGTTTCAACAGAGGAGATGTGAGAAGTCAGAACTATCCTAGAAAGAGGGTTTTCTGTTTGGCTGGAGTTGGGGTGGTCAGGTGTGTGTGTGTAAGAGACAGAGACAGGACCTGTTACTAAGGGGAAGTAACTATGGTGAAAAGTAGAACTGCTGTTGTTTGTGACCTCGGGAATGTTCCTGAACGTTCTTCTGTGAAGACAGAGTAGCATTGTCAGCCTCGGAGGGTTTCGAGGATTAGAAATAGTACCTCAGTGCCAGCCCAGGGAACACAGTCTGTGGTGGCCAACGGCAGCCAGCCGGCTGTGGGGTTTCTACCCCTCGTAACTCTCTGCGCCTCGGTCCTCTCTTTTGGAAACGAGGTGAGCCTTTCTCCTGGCTCAATCTACAGGGTGGTTGCAGGATGAAATCAGATCAAACACATGAAAGAATTTATAAGCTGTAGGATTTTGAATAAATATGGAAATAGCATTAATAATCAAAAGCATCTTTGTGCTAAGATGCCACAGGCAGAGGCTGCCTGACGTGCTTTTAAAAGACTGGGAAGCGGTCTGCTGTCTTAAAAAGCCGTCTCCCCCAGGGCCTCAAATTTTCCTGTTTGGGCTTTATTCCTTTGATCCGAGAGGCTGTCTTAGGTCAGCATCCCCATCACCCTGTGGAAATGCAGATTCTCAGGCCTCACCTCAGCCTACTGAACAGAAACTCTGAGTGGAGCCAAGAAATCTGTATTTTAAAAAGATCTCCAGGAAAAGCAGAGGCACATTAAAGTTTAAGAGGAATTGTTTTGGAGCTCGTGGAAATGCGGGCTCTGATTCTGTAGGTCTGCAATGGCCCTGAGATTCTGCGTTTCCCAGATGATGCCTACAGTGCTGGTTCTCAGACATAGCAAGGTTCTAGAAGTGTCCCATAAAGTCAGGATTTTTGCATGAGCGGAAGCAACCCCTTAACAGCCAGCACTTTAGTTAAGAGTAATGGTGCCTGGGCCTTTCAGGAATGGGTTGCAGGAAAGGCTGAGGGATTCTGGCAGCCAGAGAAACACGAGGCAACAATGAGAGATCTTAAGAAAAAAAAAGAGAAGGTAGGGGGTCATTAAGGGAAACGTAGGCTACCCTTGCGGAATGTGTTCAGGGCAGATCAGAGCATTCATTAAATCCATTCGCTCACTAAGTGCTGTCTATATGTTAGGCACTGTCTGTGCTTTTTGCATTCATCAACTCAATCCGCTAGAAACCCAATGAGGCCGGTACTTTCATTATTACCATTTTACAGAGGGGTAAACTGAGGAACAGAGAAATTAAGAAATTTGCCCGTGATCACTCAGCTCGTAGGTGGTGGAGGCGGGATTTAGAACTGAGGCAGCCTCACCCATTAGCACTAGACTCTTCTGCCTCAAATATAGCATCTGCCATCAGGAAGCTCACGGTCGTCCCGTGAGGAATAAGAGCTAGGAGGAGTAATGGCCAACACTTGGATGACGCCGACTATGTGCCAGCCTTACACACATCTGCTATTTTAGCCCTTGCAGCAATTTTAGGAGGCAGGGCAGGGCACTGCTGAATGGGCCCGGCTGTGTGCAGAACTGTGCAAAGCAGGTGCCCAGACGCCGAAAGTTCCAGACTCCAGGTTCTAAGAAGAAGAGCTCCAATCCAGGAATAACCTTTGCAAAGGGGCCTCCAGTATACCGGGCGCAAGCCCTACTGTGTGTGCTCGGCTTCCACACCCTCTCCGCTTCCCGACCTGGCCTCCAGAACTAGGCCCCGCTGTACCAAAAGGCAGGTGTAACTGCCAGCTATTCCGCTCAGGCTGGCTCCTGCAGCTGCACCCAAGTTCATGCAGCGGGTGAGGCCCCCTGCGTGTGCGGCTCCAGGCAGGTCTGTAGAGCCAGGCTGTTGACCCTCCTGGAATGGGTGGCCCGCTGAATAATGGTTGGTCCCTGCTGCCGCTGAGGCCTGACCCACCCGTCCATCCCTGCCATCCCAACTTGTGTCTCGCGCCCTCCGTCCCTCCCTCCCCCACACACCAAAAATCACTACCTTGGCACTTGGGATTCAAAAAGTTGCCTAACAAATGAAAACTGACCTTACATCTTTGCAAACCACTTCTGGCAATACATTTTATGAGCCAAAATATGTTTCTATCCCTTGATCCAGGAATCCTCCTCCTCTTGGATTATTTATAATAAAATAAATTTCCAATAGTGGGTAGGGAGAGGGGGAGTTCATACACAAAGATCTCCTGTGCGGGATTAATTATTCATTTGATAAATATTTATTGAGTTCCTCCTGTGTGCCAGACACAGTTCTAGATGGTGGAACCAAGATAAACAAGGTCCCTGCTCTCCTAGGAATGACATTTTAACTGTGGAAAAAGACAATAAATACCTACATAAATGAGAAAAATAATCTATTTACAAAAATCTCTGCAGAGAATTAAAATAAAGGCCTGTGGTAGAGAATAACTCGGTGGCTGCTTTTGATTAGGTGGCCAGGGATGGTCTCTTAAATGTCACTAAATAAGATGACCTTTAAGCTGAGATTCTCAGGACAGGAAGGGGCAGCCATATGAAGGTCCAGAAGAGAGTATTCCAGAAAAGGAGGCCAGTGTTCCAGGGAACTGCCAGAAAGCTGATCAAAGAAAGCAAGTGATCCAAAATGAGTTCGGAGGAGGGGAAAGGGCCAGATCAATAGGATCTTGCAAGCACGGGTGAGGTGTTTGAACTTTGTTCAGTAGATAATAAATACTAAGCAAGGGCATGAGACCAGATTGTGGATGAGAAAGGGGCAGTTAGGAGCTCTTGCCGCTGTTCCCGTGAAAAGGGATAGTAGCTTGAACCGGCATGGTGGAAACGGAGAAGAAGAGAAGTTGATGGATTTGCGATATTTTTGGAGGCAGGGCTAGAAGGGTTTGTGGAAGGAATTGGGATGGGGTGATGAAGGCAGAGAAGTCAGGATTACTCATGGATCCTCGACTTGAGCTACCGTTGGGAAGACAGGAGAAGATCAAAATTTGGGAAATGAGAAGGGAAGACGTTATGGGTTGAACTGTGTCCCCCTCAAAAAGCTATGTTGAGGGGTGCCTGGGTGGCTCATTTGGTTGAGTGTCTGACTTCTGGTCAGGTCATGATCTCATGGTTTGCGAGTTTGAGCCCCACATCGGGCTCTCTGCTGTCAGTGTGGAGCCCGCTTCGGATCCTCTGTCCCCCACCTCTCTGCCCCTCCTCTGCTCGCTCACTCTCTCTCTCAAAAATAAATAAACATTAAGAAAAAAAGAGAGAGAGAGAGATGTTGAAATCCTAACCCCCAGCACCGCAGAACGTTACCTTATTTGGAAATCGGGTTATTGCAGATGTAACTAGTCAGGGTAAGATGAGGTCCTGCTGAGTAGGGTAGGCCCTTTCTCCAACATGCCTGGCGTCCTTATAAGAAGAGAGAAATTCAGACACAGAGACAGAGACACACAGAAAGGAGAAGAGCATGTAGAGACTCTGACACTTGAGGAGAGCCAGCCACATGAGGAGAGGGCAGAGATTGGAGTGAGGCATCCATAAGTCAAGGGATGCCATGAACTGCCAGCTCGTCATCAGTGGACAGGAAAAGGCACAGCAAAGGTCCCCCTTCAGAGCCCTCGGGAGGAACCAATCCTGCCGAGATCTTGATTTCAGACTTCTCATCTCCGGAACTGCAGGAGAATACATTTTTGTTGTCTTAAGCCATCCAGTTTGTGATATTTGGCTATGACCCTAGGAAACCATACAGAAGAGAAGTAGGATTTCTGTTTGTTATGTTTACACGAGAAGCCTTTTAGATGCCCACGTGGAGTTACTGAGTAGCCATGGGATATACGCGTCTAAGACTGTGGTCTGTAAAGTAAGGCGCCGACCTTTTGGGAAGTACTTTATACGATAGAGCTACATGACATACAAAGTGATGTCCTAGAAAGGGAGAAACGATTACATAAATGATGGCATACACATTCTATGAAATGGTAGGTCGCCTCTGAAAGAGAATCATTCTAAAGACAGGTAGGAACCTGGAAAATGCTTATGATACTGTTAAGCACACAGAGCCAGCGACTGCCATTACGTAACGACCATCTGCGTGCGGATGAGAAGTAAGTGTCGAATTGTCTGATTCAGAGTGTCTACCACAGGCCAAGCATTGTGGCAGCATCAAAGGTTAGACTTGGCGAGGGGCGCCTGGGTGGCTCATTTGGTTAAGCATCGGACTTCAGCTTAGGTCATGATCTTGAAGTCCGTGAGTTCGAGCCCCGCATCGGACTCTGTGCTGACAGCTCGGAGCCTGGAGCCCGCTTCGGATTCTGGGTCTCCCTCTCTCTCTGCCCCTCCCCCGCTCATGCTCTGTCTCTCTCTGTCTCAAAAAATAAATAAACATTAAAAAATTAAAAAAAAAAAAAAGGGATAGACTTGGTGAAACCTCCAGTAAGCCACCCTCTGTGAGCACACCTATGCTGGAACTCTCACCACACACCGAGTGTCCTGATGGCTTATCCATGTCCCATCATCGCTATGTGAGCTCCTTGAGGACAGGGGCTCCTCTCTGTATCCCGAAGCACAAGACCTGGCACAGGGCAGATATAAACTGAAGGCTGTTACATTTACTAGAACAGGAGAATCAGAATTTGATTGTCATACAGGAACGTGCAGCAAAGGAAAATAGATACCGAGTCTGTTGGCCTGTGGACATGAGGCTCCTTAAAATCTTCCTCAAGGTAGGTATCTGAAGCCTGAAGCCCAGCTCAACGTTTAGTGCCCGTTAAGTGACTTTATCTAGGCGGAGCACGGGGACTTAACTGCTTTGGAAGAAGTGATAGAAGCAAACGCTGGTGAGTAGAAAAATGTAACCGAAGAAGACATCCCACTTTACAATAGCGAAGAGAATCAATCCATTGAGTAAGACTCACAGTGTATAATCATAAATCAACTTAATTTCATTTCCCAGCCCCCCGAAGGAGGGTCGCCCTTTCTCTGCCCTTCAATGAGACTTCAAGCATCCTCCAACCTGTCTGCCACTCCCAGGAAATGAAAAGTCCGGTGACCACTTCAATCACCAAACAAATGCTATTCCTAAATGAGATGCTCAGTCCCAGACAAAAGCAAAATCCCAAATTTGATTTAAAATTCTGCCTTTTAGGGGCGCCTGGGTGGCTCAGTCAGTTAAGTGTCTGACTTCGGCTCAGGTCATGATCTCGAGGTCCGTGAGTTCAAGCCCCGGGTCAGGCTCTGTGCTGACAGCTCAGAACCTGGAGCCTGTTTCAGATTCTGTGTCTCCCTCTCTCTCTGCCCCTCCCCCCACCCATGCTCTGTCTCTCTCCTTCAAACATAAATAAACATTTTAAAAAATGTTTTTTTTTAATTCCACCTTTTGTTCCAACAGGGCTTGCTGCAGGTAGGACTGCTATAGCTGGGGACAGGACCTGAGCCGAGGTCGGATGTTTTAACCCACTGAGCCACCCAGGCGCCCCTCTCATCCTTCTGATTTCTATGGTGGCTGTGAGATGCCAGTCCCCCTGTCTCCCCGTCTCAAACTACCATAGACACATATTAAGCTTTCTGAGTAGACTCCAGGGAACATCTGTCTCTCTCCGTCCTTCCTTCTCTCTTTCAGTATAATTAACATACAATATTATATTAGTTTCAGGTGCAAAGAAGCCCCGCTTTCTTGACTTGAGAAAGGGGGCCACACAAGAGCTCACTCCAACACAAAATTTGTTCAGCTCTAATCTAAAGGCAGCCCCAAGGGTCTTGGGGCTTTTGCCATTACACCATACCGCTAAGTAGTATGAAGGGCACACGCGCGTGTGTGTGTGCACGCGTGCGCGCACACACACATGTGCTCACACAGGGGAATCAAAGATGCCTCCACCACTGTTTCTCAAGAGTTCCGGTCTCTGAGGAGAACTGGCACATGTATCCGTAAGGCCAGCCCGAGGCAGCATAGTCCCTGCTGGACGCAGTAGAGAAGGTTCCATGGAGAAAGCAGCCTCTGAGCTGGGTCCTAAAGAAGGAGGAAGACAAGCAGAAGCTGAAATGAAGTCTTTTCAGAGAGGGGGAACTGTGTGGACACATGCCCAGTGGTAGAATCGAGGAGGAGTGTATAGATTACCACTAAGTAGTTTGTTTAAACGGGACAAGTGAAAGATAAGGCCGAGCCAGACCCGACATGAACAAGACAAGGGGTTTGGATCTTTGTCTGCAGGAAGTCAGTCCTGAAGGTTTCCAACGGGGCAACAAGATGGAGGGCGGGTTGAGAAAGGCAGTGACTAATTCTTGGTGAAATGTGTTCTTCATTTCCTTGAGTCATTAACCAGGGTCCCATTAAGAAGAAAAACAAAACAAAAACCTTCCAGGACTTGCTTTCTTTTCCAGGAAAACCCTTGCCCTTTGGATCTTCTCCTGAGTTCAGTTTATAAAGACACCCAATCCTCTTTTTACTCTTAGTTAAGGGGTCTTGGCACAGCTGCTCGTCCCAGGACCCTCCTTCCAGCCCTGGGGCCCTCAGCTTCAAGCCTGACGGAGCTGCCCAGCCCATTGCCCTGGGGCCCCCCAAGCTGCCCTCTGCGAGAGGCCTAGGGGAGGGCCGCCCTTTCTGAGCAGAAGGGCCATAAAAACCTTGTGTCCATGAGCCCAGCCACAAAATCTTCACCCTGGGCCCACTGAAGCCAAATGGGAAAAATCTAGAAGCCTGCAAAGCCAAGAAAACAGCAGGTTCGGATTCAAACCCCAGCTTTGCCCCTACCCTTTCCGATCTCGAGACCTCCCTCAGCCTCTATGCGTTAACCTGTAAAATGGAGACAAAACCACTTACCTCAGCAAGGAGGCTGCTGTGACAATTAAGCGAGAGACCTTGTCCACACAGCTACCACAGAGCCGACACTCAGAGAATGTCACTCCTGCTCCTTCCCCCAACCTCTCTCCGTGTCTTGATTTCCTTGCCAATTAAATATGATGGGGAGTCAAGGAAAAAGTTGAAACTGACCAAGTTCCCAGACCTCTGCCTTCTGCCCCACGCAGAGGCCAGCGAGAGCAGAGAGCTTTTTCTGCCATGTTTGAGCTCTGGAAGCTCTTTCTTCTTCTTCTTTTTTTTTTTAGTTTATTTTCTTTTTAAATATAACTTATTGTCAGGTTGGCTAACATACATCATATACGGTGTGCTCTTGGTTTCGGGGGTAGATTCCCGTGATTCATCGCTTACATACGACACCCAGTGCTCGTCCCACAAGTGCCCTGCTCAGTGCCCATCACCCATTTTCCCCTCCCACAGCCCCCCCCCATCAACCCTCAGTTTGTTCTCTGCATTCAAGAGTCTCTTAGAGGTTTGCCTCCCTCTCTGAAACTATTTTTCCCCTTCCCTTCCCCGATGGTCTTCTGTTAAGTTTAAAATCACAAAGCCACTTAGTTGTAGCACACATTGGCACACACTTGGAAGGAGCCTACCTTCCCCAACCTCACCCCATTACCACCGCCTGACTCAGTTTCCCCCTCTGTAAAGTGATTGCATCTGAGACAGGTCCCGTCTTTCCCCCTCTGCAACTGCCCACTGGGTTGGGAGGACCGAGCCCGGCAGAGGGCGTGCTGAGCGTAACCTCTTGGCCAAGGCCCTGGGGAGAGGCGTCCAGCCAAGGAAAATTCTAGTGGAAAAAACGAAGAAAGGATTCCAGGTTTATGAGTCCCAGACTTTGAAAAACAAAACTGCTGAGTTGTCTCCTGAGTTAGGGAAAAAGAACACCACAGCCGCCTTGAGATTTCCAGGAAACGATTTGTGAAGGTTTTGGGCGAGGCTGGCAGGGGGGCTCAGGGAGGCCCAGCTCAGTTGGATGCCCTGGGAGGTGGGGGACGGGGGCAGGGGGGTGTTCCCGTGGGAGGCTGAGTGTCCAGATGTTCCTGGGCATGGTAGGGTTAGGAGACTGTACGTGGGTTCGTAGGGACTCTCTATGCACACTTGTCTGTTTGCCTGAGGACAACCCCCCCAACCAAGTATTTATTGAGCACTATCTATGTTCCACTGTGCCCTGTGCTAGGGGATGGGGACGCAGCGACAGATGAGACACAGTCCCTGAGTGCAAGGAGCTGAGTTTAGCAAGGGATGCAAATCAGCAGGCTTTCAGTTGGGAGTACAGGCACCTGGGAGGCGGTTTGGGTGGCCATTCACTAGCTTTGTGGTCTGCAGCCCAGGGTGCAAGCCCAGCCACACGCTAGCTACTTGACTTTGGAGATGACACTCAGTCTCCTTAGCTGGAAAGTTAACAGACTACAATGACGTCGTAGGAGATAGTGAGTGTATGTAAACGTCTGATGACTTCTCTCCATCACGTGCCTGCAAGGTCTGCACCTGGGTAAGTACACAATTCGTGCAAAGTCTGGGTGAGCTCTGGGCAGGGCTTGCCTGCCTAGGTCTCGTGTGTGCCAGGCTTCATCAGGGGGCGCAAGTAGGAGCCCACAGTTTGTGGGGACGCTCATCCAGTTTGGATTTGTGTTTCGGCTCACGGAGCGTTCTAAAAATCAGGACATTCTGCATAAAAATCCAGGTTTCCAGTCTTTCTTCAAACCTCGGAAGACCTGGCCATCCTGCAAGCCTGCCACGGTCTCTGCTTCCCATGGATGCGTCCTTCCCAGGAGCACCCTCGCTCCTGGCTGGTCTCCAGGTCTGTCCTTGGAGGGATTCCAAGCTGGTTCAGGAGGGCTTGTGTGCAGACATGTTCTCTCTGAAAGGAGAAGCAACACTGGGCAGAGGCTGGTGCCAGGGCCCCAGCCTCCCCGGGCAGCTCCAGCTGCAGGCGTCAGAGGGGCCGAGAGGCCTGTGGACCCTACCCAAGGCTCAGGCTGTGTGGCCGGACACTGGTTACCAACGATAGTACCTGAGGATGGCAGCCAGAAAGAATGGCTTTTCTGGCCTATTCGATTTTTACATTTCCTAAATGCGTCAGTTACAGCTCCCAAATGATTAAGACAACGGGCTCTCCCCCAGAAAGTGTTGCTGAATGTATATACTATGGTTCTTTTTAAATGAGCAAACACGGGACACCTGGCTGGCTCAGTCAGTCAGTAGGGCATGCGACCTTTGATCTGGGGGTTGTGAGTTCAAGCCCCACGTTGGGTATAGAGCCCACTTTAATTTTTTTTTAATGTTTCTTTTTAAGAGACAGGGAGCTACAGTGTGAGAGGGGAAGGGTCAGAGAGAGGGAGATACAGAATCCGAAGCAGGCTCCAGGCTCCGAGCTGTCAGCACAGAGCCCAACGCGGGGCTTGAACTCACAAACCATGAGATCATGACCTGAGCCGAAGTCAGACGCTTAACCGCCTGAGCCACCCAGGCGCCCTGAGCTCACTTTAAAAATAAATAAATAATAGGGGCTTCTGGGTGGCTCGGTCGGTTAAGCATCCGACTCTTGATTTCAGCTCAGGTCGTGATCTCAAGGTTCGAGAGTTCAAGCCCCGCATCGGCCTCTGTGCTGACACTCGGGAGCCTGCTCAGGATTCTCTCCTTTCTTCTCTCTGCCCCTCCCTTGCTTGCTCTCTCTCTCAAAATAAATCAATAAACCTAAAAAAATAAATAATAAAATAAAATGAGCAAAGAGGCTCATGGTTTAAGCTAAAAGTGGATTTGTTAAACCTCACGTTGGGAACCTACAGGTATGAATGGTAGGACGGATATCCTCCTCCTATCCCTGGATCCTCTTAAGATGGCAAATAAGCCCCTCATAACAGATAGTTACCAGGCTCCCACTGTGTGCAACATGCAGGCTGGAACAAGACAGGACGAGGCATTACTGAGACATCTTGGGACAAAAGAGCACCAGAACATAGAGGAAGACCCCTCTGGACCTGTGACTTGCTGTGCAAGCTCCTTCCCCTCCCCGGGCCCCCATTTTCCCTTCTGTAAGATAAGAAGGTCAGAAGAGATGAACAAATACCAACCCCACACTCACAACCCTCCCCAGCCCCGAGCTTGGGCATTGTTTTCTTATTTCGACGGAGTACTAGCTCTAGCCGTGATTCTTAGCCTCTTACTCCCCATCCCACATTCTTGCTGCCAAGTCTTGGCTTGTGCTGGGAATTCATCTGGCTCGAGCTCTGAAAGAAAGTCATCAGAGGAGGTTTTTCACATTGTTTTCTCTTATTAAAAAAAAAAAAAAAAAAAAGTCTGGAGTCCAAAAAGACGAGGCATCTGGTGGAAGCTTCCAGCATCCGTTACAGAGGTGGTCCTGGTCCAGGTGGGGAAAGGAGCCCCTAGACAGGTGGGAGAGCGGTACCCCTTCTCCAGCCCCAGGGCGTGAGTGGCTAAAGGGTTTGCCCTGAAGGATTCCTCTGAGGTCATTCTCCCAGTTCACAGATGGGGGAAAATGAGGCCCAAGGGTGGATGGGACTTTCCCCACAGTCCTGAATCCTAAGCAAAAGCTCTCCCCACTGCCTGATTTTTCTCTCTCAGGCTGAGTCCTCAGGACGGAGTGGGATATGCCCCTCCTCAGCCTGAGGTTGACTGCCGTTGAGCTAAAACATCCAGTTTTCTTGTTTTGCACCAGCCGAGAGCCTGGGAAACCCAATCTCTCAAAAGCATGTGTAAAGGCACAGCAGTGTGTCTGTAACCCAGGAAAAGGCCTTGGAGGCCCGGGGTGTCCACCTTTAGGAGAGTCTTGATGGCCAGATTCTGTGAAAGAAGGAATTTAACACACGTAAAACCAAGCTTTTAGAGCGGGGTACACAGGTGACCAGAGACAGTGAAGAGAGGGAGTAGGTGACTAGTATTAATCCAAAGATGTTTGCCTTCCTCATTATTGGCCTCTTAGGAGCTTGTCCTTATCAAAGGGTCCATCGGTCAAGCTCTTTGCCTAAACCACGTCGCTATCCCCATGAGTATCACTGGCATTTGTGTCATAAATTGAAATCCCCATTGCGGTTTCAAAGTGGCCAGTCCCACAAATAATTGGGAACCCCCTAGGGACAGCTGTGAAGCCTGCAATTCAAGGAACTTCAGAGGCACTTTGTTCCTGACCTTACAACCTGAAACTCTGTGGAGAGTGGAAAACTCACCATTTTAAGATGGTGAAAATCGCCAGACTTAAAAACTCCCTTCCACAAACAACCCCAGATTTCTTATCAAATTTTTGCTACCTCTGTGATCACAACACCCTAAAAACGGCCAAGTCTAAGATACTGAAATGTGTTCTGATGATGCATCATTAACGATGCTCGCCTTCCCTGAAAATGTGTACGGATCGTTTGTTACACAGTAGTCCCCATGGAACAAATGTTTATCGAACGCCTCCCATGTGCCAGGCACTGTGCTAAGCCGACAACAATAATGAAGAAATCAAATACAATCCTACTTTCATGCATCTAATTTCCTATATTCCCATAACTCCTATACTCTAGTGGGGCCACAAGAAAAAAAAAAAAACTTGTAAATAGGCACATGTTGTAAATTGCCTATTATATTATTCCTACGGAGTAGGAATTATAGTGTATTATAATTTTTTTATTATTATAAAAATTACATGTATTATAATTATTTTTATATTATTATTTAAAATTTTAAAAAATTATATGTATAATTATTTTTATATTATTATAAAAATTATATGTATTATAATTATTATAGTGTATTATAATTTTCCTACAGAGTGTTAACGGAGGCTGAGGGAAGAAAACTCAGGGGACATTTTTCGTCATCGCACCAAAGCAGGGAGGCTAAAGTTTTCACAGAATCATTTGGTGTATTTCTTTGTTTTGTCACTGATATCCCTTGTCCAGAAGTTATCCTGGAGAAGTATGGAATTTGGGTGGAAGCACCCAGTATAATTTGGTCTCCTCCTCTCCTAGGTGACTGCTAGCCTGTAATCATCTGTTTAATTACATTTCCTGGCGCAGGAATCAGCAGTTATCAGAGGGGATTAAGATAATGCTAACGGGAAAGCTGTTCACTAAGTGTTTTTACTAAACACAGGCTGTGAATGCGAGGAACAAGGCAGGTTACTGGCAACGAAAAGAAGGAATATAAGGGAAAAATCGGGAGCCCTCAGTATTTAGAAGTAGAGGGAGGATAGCCCCTCCTGGGCTCCACATTTTAAGGGTTGTTGACAAACAGCAGCATGCCCAGTTGGCTGTCATTAGCTGACTGGATTCACGCAGTTGGTTCATGTACATCCAGATGGTAGCCATGATGGGTAGGAGCCATGTCTGTGTCATTCACAGCGGTAGAGTGGGGCCTTGCTTATGGCCTAACACCACGTAAATGTTCAGTAAATATACGCAGGGTGAGGTCGATGAAAATGTCTGCAGCAACTGTGACACACCTTCTATCCTGCCCCAGAATGGACTCTCTGAGTTCCTTCTCCTCTACCAGCCCGCCCTCAGGAAGATTCCCCCCGACCTTTAAATGGATCACCATGACTCAGCTCCTCTCCTCTCCCTGAAGAAGACATTAAGGTGTCTCTTGTTAAAGAAATGTCCAGAATTAAGGGGCTGGAGGGTGAGCTGCCATATTGGTCTGGAACAAGGAGTCGGGTGGCCCCACTTCACACACCTGTACCCTAGACCTGGATTCTGTAAACTAAAAGTCATGGTGTGCGAAGGATCCCTGAGGGTATCTGTTCCCCTCTTGTCACTGTTATCATTTTTACCATAACCACAGACCCCAAGCCTCCGGATGCTCAGGCTGACACCTGATCCTGCCTTCCCCCAGAAGGCTGATGACCCAGTCCAGGATAACGTCTCCCTTCCCCTAATGCCCTGGGTCACCAGCAGCTAAACTCCATAGTTCCAAACTCCAAAGTCACAATTGTCAGAGTTCAGGGTGAACAGCCTGGGACAGCTGAGGCAAGTCAGACCAGGAGAGAATCCCGGTTTCCGCATGTGGGACCTGAGAACATCTCATTAGGTCCATGATTTTCTAAACCACATCCCCAGAGCCCAGAGGTCAGGCTAGGGAGGACAGAAGCCCAGTGCACAGGCTCCGGGCCACCTGCTCTGTTTGACACAGTCTCTGCTTCTTGCATTTTTATCTATTTGGGTTCCATGAGAGAAAGCATTCAAAGACACAGTCCTAGAGCTAATACAAGTTTGAAAAAACCCAACCCATTCTATGGTCTTTAAGGTTATTTTCCACTATTAAAAAAAAAATCTATGAACTATTTTTTTTTTGGACTATGACTTAAGCATTCATTTATTTATCCCAAACAACTGGTTAGAGGCGAGGAAAAACCAAACGGAACGCAAGTCTGACTTCTAATCCAGCGCTCATTCCAGTATATAAATATATCCTACAGCATATCGCTTAGAGATTTCGGGTGGGGGCAGAGAGAGGGAAGATTACAGTCCCTTTCCTCCCAGTACCAAGTTGTCAGAGCGTGGTCAGCTTTTACCGTTTTTCTATTCTCCATCTTGGAAGGGATTAAAAATCTCTGCTCTAGGAAATAGGGCAGGCCAGGAGGTGGTCGGACACGTAAGGGGCTTGTCACATGTGCTCGAACAGTGCAGCACGGCTCACAAAACTTTAATTACCCAGCGTCCTTCTGATCGTTCAGCACATAGCTCCTTTCAGGAGCCACAAGCTCAAAAGGCTAGGAGCGCAGGAGGGCAACTTCAATATCAAGAGCCTGGTGGCTGAAGGTCTGGGGCAGAAGTGGAGGATGGAAGTCTTTTGGTGCCTCTTAGAACGAACCCAGCAGATACAGATGTGAAAGGAACCGCTGAGGCTCAAACCCTCCCTACTTCCCTGTGTTCTCTTTCTTGTTCCTCAGTCGCGGCCTCATGCTCAGACCACCAGATCTTAGGGCTTAGCCAGACGGACTACATTTCTTTTTAAACTTATTTTTAGAAAAAAAAAATTTTTTTTTCTCTACCGGGTAGAGATGAGTGGTCTCCAAAAGGTTTCGTTTCCTTTCTGAGTCAGATTCAGCCTCATGGGGCTTGGCTTTCAATTTCTTCAGCCTCGCCATTCCCTGAGCACTCAGAGGTCCTCTGGTGAGGCCCCCTCAATTTCAAGAGCCCCCCAGAATAAGCCAAATGACTACAGATAAGTTTTTGGTACTTTCCAAAATTAAACTATTTCCCTTGGTGAATTTCCACCAAATGAGCTCATTAATTTGAAAACAGGAAGTGACACATGAAGAGAGTGAGGTCAGGCTGCTGGTGCACTTACACTGCTTTGTTTTGGGGGGCGGAGAGGTGGTTGGGAGAGAGGTGGGACCAGAGAATGGCTTTCACAGGTCCCAAATCCTTCCCAGATTGGACTAAGAGTCGGGAATCGGTTTTTTTAATTTAAAAACATTTTTTAATGTTTATTTATTTTTGAGAGAGAGACAGAGACAGAGCACGAGTGGGGGAGGGAGAGAGAGAGAGAGAAGAGAGAGAGGGAGACACAGAATCCGAAGCAGACTCCAGGCTCCAAGCTGTCAGGATAGAGCCCAGCTGGGGCTTGAACTCACAAACGTGAGATCGTGACCCGAGCTGAAGTCGGACGCTCAACCAACAGAACCACCCAAATGCCCCGAATCAATGAGTTTTTAAACCAGAGATGCAAAACTCAATCCTTTCCTCTCAGGATTGAAGGACCCTCCAGAGGACACCACTGGTCAAACTTCCCACAGACTGCCACTATTAGAAGCCCCTGAGACCCTCTGCTTGAGCAGGTGTGTCCCCTCCAGGGAGAACCTGAAGGCTCGCCCTTCAGCAGCACAGCTCTCTGCCTGAAGCATCAGCTACTCCCTGAGAAGCTAGAAGAAGGTCTGCCCTGGGGAGGAGGCTTAAACACATCTCAGGTTAAAAAACTAAACCCCGGGCATGGGGGGGGGGGGGGGCACCTGGGTGGACACAGGTGCTTAAGCATCAGGCTGATTTCAGCTCGGGTCACCATCCCAGGCTTGGGGAGATCGGTCCGCCTCCAGCTCCAGGCTGAGGGTGGGTGCCTGCTTAGGATTCTCTCTCTCTCTCTCTCTCTCTCTCTCTGCCCCTCCCCCGCTCACTCCCCCCCCCAATAAATAAATAAATAAATAAATAAGCAAACAAACATTAAATTTCTTTTAAAATAAAAACACAGTTAAGTATCAGACCAAAAAAAGAGAGATCCTGACACATAAAGAGAACTTACTAGATGCCTCTCCCAGTAACTAAAACCGAAGCAAACCAACCAAGTGGGCAGCCTCACTCCTCCCTCAGCTAACAGCCCTGCAGCTATCAGAGGCGTGATGAAGGAGCCTTCGTCAAATTCATAAAACCGAAGGCCGTTCGTATCTCTTAAAAATTCCACTAAGTTCCGTAACGATTTTGACTGATGCACCCAAACGCACGGCGGGTAAGTGGCCTGGTGTGCGTGCGTATGTAGGTGAAACCAGACACGGTGCCTTAAAACATCCAGTTTGGTCGCGTGCCTTCGGAACCGCTCTGCAGCATCTCTGCGGACCGCTGCGCGCCAACCGGGACCGCGGCGCGCCGGGCAGCCCGCAGCCGCGCGAGCCCTGGGCCCGGCTCCTGGCGCGAACCCAGGAGAGCCAAGCTTGGGGGTGTTGCTGCTGCTCGTCCCGTCCCCACGCGGGATTTCAGGCAAGCCGGAGAGGGGGGCGGGCAGGGGGGCGAGCCCCAGGTGCGCATTCGTTTCCTCCGCGAATGCTTTTCTGAGTCCCGCATTTGTGCCAGGGGAGAAGGGCCGTGGCCGCGTGCCGGCGCCCACGCTGCAGACCCCAACCCCGAGCCTCAGTTTCCCCATCGGGGAGGCGCCCGGCCCCCGGGGCGGCGGGGGCCGCGGGGACCTGCCCCGGGCCTTCCCGGCTTCCGCCTCCCGGGCCACGTCCCCGGCGCCCCACCGGAAGCTCCCGCTGGGCCGCGGGGAGGCGACGGCGACGGCGGCGACGGCGGCGCCGAGGTTGGTTGCACTGCACCCCGCCCCCACCCCAGGCCACCCCGCCCCGGGGCTGCCGGCGGCCCCCGCCCCCGCGCTCCCGGGCCCGGGCCGCCCCGACTCCCGCTCGCTCGCGCGGGGGACTCCCCAGGCGCAGGCCTCCCGGCGCGGCCCGTGACCTGGACGCCGCGGCTGCGGAGCCCGCCCCCGGACTCCTACCCCAGCCCTTCCTGCGGGCAGCGGGGGCAGCCCCGGGGATTCGCCCCCTCCTCGAGGAGTGGCGGGCGCCGCTCTGCTCTCGGCACTGGGCACGCACCTGATGTGGCGGTGGCGAGGCGACAGTCACCTGCCCGGGGGCGGGAGGGATGCACGACTGAGGCTGGGGGGCACAGACAGGCAATCCGGCATCGGCCTCATGGAGCAGGGGGCTGTGGGGGACGCTATGGGATCGAAAAGCCGAGCGCCCAACCCCATCCTGGGGCCAGCCCACGGAGACCCAGGGGTCTGGTCAAGGGCGCCGGAAAGGGCAAGTGGACGGCTGGGAGGAGGGGGTGTATGCGGCGCGGAGAGACTCCAACCGTGCAGATCCCGCGGTGGAGCCATGGAGATGGGGCCAGTGGAGGTTCAGAGCAGAAGAGAAAGGGGTCAAGGAGAAGATAAGGAGTGTCCGGAGAAGTGGGGGGTGGGAGGTACACGGAGAGGGTGCGAAAGCCAAAGGGAGGAAGGGAATTTGAAAGGAGAAGCCACCAATGGTGTGAGGTGCTGGCCAGAGGGCAGGTTGGATAGCCGGGACAGGCCCCGGGCGTTTGGTGACTCCAACGCTGAGAATCTTGGGGAGATGGTTCCCGGAGATTCGAGTGAGGAATTCTCCATGCAGCCAGTCTTTTCCAGAAGTTCTGATAGAGTGAGGAGAGAGTGTCGACGCAGGGGAGGACTTTGGGGTAAGGGTGAAGAGCAGTTTAAAGCAGACCATGTGGTTAAAGCACAGGCTCTGGGGTCAGGGGTCCCCGCACACTATCTGCGAGATCTTGGACAAGTCACTTAACCAGTTTGTGCCTCAGTTTCTGATCTGTAAAATGGGGATGATGATGATGATGGACAATGCCTGCCTGTTAAGGATCACGTGAAGATTAGCTGAGACAGTTGAAAGTACTTAACGTGGCCCTAAAATGCCGTACCGATCATTTTCCACTTTTATTATTGGAACAACTTGGGCATATTTTGATGCTCATATGGAAGAGCTGGTAGAAAAGGAGGCATTGGAAGACCGAGAGGAGAGAAAGGGGACTAGGAGAGAGGGACCCAGAACTTGGATGGGAGGTAAGTGCCTGTCTATGCCGAAGGAAGGGAAAGAGAGAATTGGCGGGGATGCAGGGAAGTTTGCAGGTTTGGGGTATGTGGTTAAGGGACTGCCTTTCCCTTTCTCTGAAGTAGGCCTCAAGGCCGTTTGCTGAGAGGGCCAGGCCATGGCTGGCCCTGGTGAAGAGGGAGGTCCCAGTTTACACTGCCGTGGTAGGGTACCATGCCCTCTTTGCCAGGAGCCCCAATGTCGTTCCAGCGAAGAGGGGCAGTTGAATTTTTCTGGGGTCAGAGGACAACATCTGACCTGCCTTGCCCACTTACAAGGCTCAAGTAAAGTTGATGGGTGTGAAAACGCTATATAAGCAAAATTTACCATCTTAATTCTGTTCCCTGATCTTGAAGAGCTGGGAGCATAGTGGCCCTGAGTGGAACACCATGCCAAAGCCTTCCAAGCAGTCCCCTTGGGCCATGCACCACGCCAGGTTCCCACCCTTCACTTCATTCCGCCATCACACCAGACGGGGAAGGTGGAAACTATTATCCCCATTTCACAGATGCACAGACTGACATTCAGAGGAGTTAAAGGCCATGTCCCAGGACCCAAAGCTAGTAAATGGAAGACCCAGGATCCCAACTCCCATCTGTCAGACCTCAAAGCCCATGATTTGAAATCACTATGAAAGTTTGCAAAATCCAGCAGGATAGGAAGATGTGGATCTAGGTGAGAAAACAGGCTGGGATCCCTGCCCTCCATCCCAGCTCTGTAAGCGCCACCAAGTTGCCTTGTTTTTTGTCCCTCGCGCTTGGGTAAAAGAACACGGACCTTAGAGTCCCACAGACCTGTTGCTGATGCTCCACTACTGGGGGCTTTGACTTTGGACCAGGCATCTCGTTCCTCTGTGCCTATATGCGGCCAGTGGATTCTCAGCAGGTTGCTCTATGGAATAGGAAGGAAAATGTTGCCCAGGATGCAGAAGACATACCAGCGACCATAGTTCCTACACAGCCATGGGTCTCCGTCCCACTTGGCCACTGAGCCCAACTCCCTGCGACCTAGTATTTATTTCGAGCTTTGTTCTCCTCAGAGCCAGGACGTGGTAGCGCCTGACCCAAGTATGTGGCCACCTATGACTTCCTGAGTGGGGCATTGTGGGGGGGAGGGCCCAGATCATGGTCCCGAGGCCTAATTTCAAAGGAGGGGAGAGCCCTGTGTCATCACCGTGACTGACGAGGAATGCCACGGGCAGGGCCGGGGCATCAGAAGCCTCTCAGCTGCCTCCGGTGGCTTGGCCACCGGCTTCCAGAATCTCAGAGCCCAGAGGGGCCTTGGAGACAACCTGTTACGACTCCTTTTTTTTTTACAGATGAGGTTAAGAAGACCCACTGTGAGGAAGTGACTGTTACCTGAGACACTCTGGCCAGCGCACAGCTAAAGCGCCTGGAGCTTGCATTTTTGAACCAGCCTCAGAACCCTGGGGATTTCCACTGGGGCGGTGAGCACCCTCACCGAGAATTCTAGGCTGCGTCAGGGTGCCAGGGAACACCGGCTGTGACCGCACCACTGAAGTCCCCAGGAGGAGGAGGAGGAGGAGGAGGAAGCCAGCAGGAAGCAGCCCAAGGTGCTCAGAGAGGGGAACTTTTCACTGCAGTTCCTGAAAATCCGCGGTTCTTTTTTCTCTCTGACTTGTTTTCTTTTCTCTCTCACTTTAAAGAATGACTGGACACTCCTAAAGCCTTCAGTCACCATCCAGGGGATTTTTTGCACCACAAAGGGTAATTCCTGCCCCATCCCTGCTGTGACTCAGCCGTGACGTTGAACCACACAAGCCAGCAAAAAGATAAAGTTGTCAGACTCCTGCTCACCAGAGAGAACTCACCTCTTCTCTCAGCACAGACTTTACAGGCCCGGTCCCCGCCCCAGAGGAGCGTAGACGGGCCCCCCAGGCCAGCCTGGGACCCCGGGATGGCCTCTGGCTCAGCCAGCAGCCCCCGCCCAGCCCCTGATGAGAACGAGTTTCCCTTTGGGTGGCCCCCCACCGCCTGCCCGGACCCACCAGAGCCCAGGGCCCTCTGCTGTGCTGCCTGTCTCTCTGAGAACGTGAGGTGAGGGGTCGGAGGAGCAAAGGGTGGGTGGGCAGGGAGGGACCCCTGACAGGAGGAGAGGGTGAGAGGAACCGATGGCTTTAGGCAGGTGACCACCTGGCCGGGCCTCAGTTTCCACACCCTTTCCATGCAGTCCATGCCACTGGCCCTTCTGACTGGTGGTGGAGAGAGAAGCAGGCACTGAAAGCTGTCCTCACCCCTGCAGAAGGCCACCCGGGGCAGGGGGTGGGGGGGGGGGCGGGCTCTGCAGCCAGCGGGGCTACTTTCTGCCTGTGTGGCCTGTGCAAAGTGCCTAACATCTCGAAGCCTCAGCTTCTCCGTCTGTAAAATGCCTGCAAAGCTCTTTTCTGCCTCCCGGGATTGGTACGAGGCCCAACCAACAACGCACGAGCGAGTTCTTGTCAGGATGAGCATAAGCTCCCGTAGCAAATGACAAAGTGCCATAAAATACATCTCTTTCCACGATACCACCCACCTCCTTATACTGTGTGCTGGCAGTGCTTTTAAAGGGGAAGCAGATGTCTATGTTTATACACATCTATATTTATCTATTTCTGTATATTAGATTGTGTATATCCGCATATAAATACAGATACATGTATTTACATAGAATATACATTTTACATGTGTATCAAGTACATATAATATACATCATACATGCTGTATATAATATGTAAAAACGTGTATATTTGTAGTTACAATATAAATAATTCAGGTGTGACAATATGATCATCCACATCCCATCCGAGGCAACTATTATGCGCCTGCTGTGTGCTAAGCACTGTTTCCTTGGCTCTTCCAAGAAGGCAGGAAAGGTGGATACCGTTATTCTCCTGTTTTACAGATGGGGACAATGAGGCCTAATGGAGAGATTAGGGCAGCCTGTCCCCGGTCAGCTTCCTGGCCAACGTGCTCCCAAACTGCCTTGCGCCAACGTGACCTTTGCTTGGGGCTTTGCCTGGGGAGGCTGTGAGGAGCGGGGAGGATGTGGCTGTGGAAAAGCCAGGCGGGGAATGGGGGCGGGGGAAGGCGGGGAGCAAAGCTTGACTGCTTTTACCATCAAGCTGATTTTGGGGGGGTTCATCTCAGGCTTTTTGCAACGGGTCTCTTCTGCCCAGCTCCTGAATCGGTCTGCACCTGGCCAACCCATACGTCCCCGAGGCCTCGTTTTCCTCCCGTGTAAGCTGGGCCTGACGGGTGGCTCTCACTGTGGCTCAGAACCCCTCGGGAGCTTTCTCAAAGCACATAGATCCAAGTGTCATTGCGCTCAGAGTCTGACACCCACTCCTGGTTAGGAAACCCAGGCTGGTTGTTCTCTGAGGCCCCTTCTTATTCTGACTGTGCTCATCCAGAATTACTGAAAGTAAGAGACCCAAAGCCTAATAGAGGAAGCCGGGAAGAGCAAATATAACCACACATCCACAAATCCCTACCGGAACCCCTGGGCTCAGGTATATTTTGGAATTCGGGACTTTTTCAGATTTTAGAAAAGGAAGTCAGTGCATTACTACTTTATTCTTCCAGCGGGGACGGGGGCATGTTAATATTTCTGCCGTGAAACAGAAGGGCTCACACTACGTGGGGTAGATAAGGGTGATGATAGCCTCCAGTCACCCCAGGGCAGGTGTAGCAGCTAACTGAGCTCACTGCGAACTATGGGAAGGTACCGGGTGCCCAGTACTCTTGAAGTTTGGGAATGGTGGGTCTGGGGCTGCGGACCTACCTGCACCTGAAATCAGCTGTGAAACCGGGCACGGCCTGGGCGTTTGCAGCGACAAGAATGGAGGTTGGTGCCGAGAAGCCACGAATGCTTCACTCAGCAGGCTTTGTTCATGTGTCCCCAGGAATGGCGAGGATCGGATGTGTCCAAAATGCAGAGGGGACGACCCCCAGTCTGTAAGCCCAAGAAGCCTTCTGTCTCAGGAGAAGGTACGTGGCACGGCCTGGAAAGAGTATTTGTCCTTTTTTTTTCCCTTTTGTCGAGGTGGAAGCCATTGGGCAGCTGCCCACAAAGTCTCTGGAAGATACCTGCCCCCTTGTCTGGAGTCTGGACTGCATCAGTTTGTAAGCAGTGGGGGGACTGACATTCACAGTGGCAAGGGGACTTACCCAAAGATACCTCGCCGATCTGTGACAGATTCAGGGCGAGAACACCAGTCTAGACCAGAGGTCTGCAAGCTACGGCCCATGGGCCACATCTAGCTTGCCCCCTGTTTTTGTTTGTTTGTTTGTTTGTTTGTTTTTTGTGTGTCCCACAAGCTAAGAATGGCTTTTATATTCCAAATGGTTTTAAGAAGCCAAAGGAATGGCATCTTGGGACACGTGAAAATTTTATAAAATTCAAACTTCTGTGTCCATAAATAAAGTTTTATTGGTTTGCAGCCACTACCTGCTCATTTATTTACGTATTGTGCGTGGCTGCTTTTGCCCTACAACAGTAGAAGTGAGTAGTTGCCACGGAGGCTTCAAAGCGCTAAATATTTGCCATCTGGCCCTTTATGGACAGGTGCATCACCTCTCGATCGAGACACTTCTTTCTGCCCCTGTATCCAGGGACAGGGAGAGGCATTCTCAGCTTCTGTCTCAAGTTCCGCTGTGCTTCTAGGAACAAGAAATAGCTTTGGACGTGTGAGGGGCCAAAGACACATTCTCAGGCACCGCAGTTTAGAACTCTGTCCCTACCAAGCTGGAAGAACCCTCACCAGGCATGTCTCCAGGGCAGATTCCCGCATGCTGACCGGATCTGGTCCAGTCCCCCCGGTATATGACAAAGTGATAAGAATAAGGAAATTGTAGTGAGTTTGTGGGGGTTTTTTTTTTGTTGTTGTTTTATATAAAACTAGAATCTTTTCCACTTATAGAATCAACCTTTACCCTGGGATTATGCCCTCCCTGTACGTGTACAAATGAAACGACAGTGATAGTAGATGGCGGGATTTTTGATAAAGTGTTTACTTGGTAAAATTTTAAAAAAAAGTGGCAGTCTTTATGTTAATCTTCTGGCTTAAAAAAAACAAAACAAAACTTGTATTGGTCCCAAGCTGTAAGAACCATAGCTCTAAATCCACACCCCTGGTCTTACACGTAGGGCCCCAACACCCACTGGGGAGTCTCGGCGTGAAACGCCCTAGTGACCAGGGTCTCACCATTCGACCGCCCTCCCTGTCTGCGAGATACCTGGCTTCTTTCAGCCCAAGTTCCCTCCTTGTCCTGAAACCACAGCCCAGCGGTCAGGAGCCTGGTGACCAGGGATGTTGTAGACTCCGTGCGCGGCCAAGATAATGCCCGTGCCTGCTTCTCCATCTGTAAAACGAAGAAGCGAACTTGGCTTCTGCCAAGCCTTTCCAGGACCTGTGATGTCCAGAGTACCTGTGTGGGCGTCTCTCCTTCCCTCCTGTGGAAGCCAGAGGCCGACAAGTCTCCACACCCTCCTCTCCCTTCTCCATCCTGGCCCCCTTCCTGCAGAGAGTTGGAGGAATTTCCTGCCCCCGACCAGAGCTGGTTTTGAGGGCCCCCCCCATCCTTTCCTCAGCAGCCCCTCCCCTGCAGGCCCTCAAGGAAATAAGAGTGGGGACCCGATGCATTTTTCTAGAACTGTACAGCTTGCAACATGGTATAAGAGCTAATTGGATACACTGAGGCAGGCCTCCCCATTGGGACGTGTTAGTGAGCTAACCCTGAGACCCCAGCAGACCCCTGGCTCTGCGGGGCACCCCCCCACTCCACCCGCAAAGAGGAGGCCGTATGCTACATGCCTTCTGAGGCCCCTGCCTGCTTGAGTGCTCCAGGAAGATCGTTTCCAATTTGGTTTATGTTTGCCTCTTAACAAAATTAATACACACGCCTTGTAAAATCTCGGATAATATAAGTAAGAGAGAGTTTAGATCTCTCCAGGGCTTTTAATTTCTCATCTTTGTGAATCTGACTGAGGGGGAGCCTGACACCCTGTAACCTTTAGTTGTCCCCTTTCCTTCTGTCCCAGCTTCCGAGGAACTTTAGGGGATCCTGGCATCCTGCAGGGCACAGTTTGAAACTTGCCGCCTTAAATCCAATGAAATGACTCTAATGGTGGAATGATAGGAACCGTGACAGGCTTCCAGGTGGGAGCGGGTGCTGCCTGCGTGGGAGGCCTTTGCCTCTTGGGCGCAGGCAACGGCAGACCCCATCCCCACCCCCGCTTCCCCGCCTGAGGAGGTCGGCACTGCACCCCCAGTGGAAAGCTGGGGGCCAGCATGAGCCAGAAGTCTCACACCTGCACAAAGCCACGACTGGAAAGACCAGAGGTTCCTCTGACCCCTCCCGCCCCTGATGGGAACTTTGGGGGACTTTTGACCAAAGCAGCTGATTAGGAGTCAACACTTTGCATATGTGGTCATCCTGAAGTTTGTGCATCTGGGGAAACCTGGGAGATGGGGTGCGGGGTGGCCGGAGTCCGGCCGAGTCCAGCCCAGAGGTGCCCGGCCTTGTGAACACTTTCCATGCCATCTGCTTATCGGCGTGTCCTTGTCTTCTGACTTCATTAGAGTAACATCTGTCCCAGAAATGCTCACAGCCACGGGCTGATTAGCTAACGTAAGACACAGATATTAAAGGATCACCGTTGGCCTAGTTAGAGGCTGCATTCTTGCCTGGAATGACGTTCCTATAGAAGTGACCGTGAAATAGGGGGCAACGCAGTGGCTGGAAAATCACGTTCAATTCTGCCTGCCTGCGACACTGTGAATACGGGGGCGTCTCTCACTCTCTTCCCTTGGAGACAGCTCAGGAAGGCCAAAAGCAAGCTGGCATCTGATGCCGGTGGCTGACAGTAAGCCACGGGCTCGTTACCTCCTGAAACAATCACTTCTACCTCTTGGTTCCTCTTTGGACTGAGCCGAAGTCTGTTTCCCTTACGGCCACAAAAGGCAAGTCAGTCATAGGCTTCTGTCCCCCAAAGCAGGCCTGCATCTGTGAGAAGACACTGACTGTGTCCCTCTGGAGTCTGTCCCCAGTCTCTGTGCGTTTGAGATAACTGTTTCTCCCATTTCTCGGTGTCCCTTGATGTGTGATGCCTGGAAATGAACCCCTGCACCCTTACACTTCTGAACTTGATAGTTACATCTGTAACCTTGTCGACCCCATGACATCCTATGTCATGGGTGATGGTAATATTCCTATTTTACCTAGATTTTAGGTAATATATTGAGGCTCAGTGAGAAGGTGTGCCTGAGCCAAAGTCATACGACAAGGGGGGGAAGGCAAACCTAGGCCGATGGCGTCTTCTCTTGAGGGATCACCCCAAGTGTTTTATGCAGGTTTAAATAACACAGTCGGCCCAAAGTACTGGAATCCACCAAGTGCTGTGGAAAAACAGGAATAGGCAAGACTGCTTTCTACTAGGAGACTCAGGGAGGGCTTCCTGGAGGAAGTGGTGAGCTGAGCAGAAGGTCCCAAAGAGGAAACTGGCTCGGGTACAGAGGAGGGCAGGAACTGGCAGGTAGACAAACACTGACCCGGCCCGCCCTGTCGCCATAAAGTGCCTATCTCTCAGCTGACACCAGAGCAAGACCTGAGCCAGCCTCTGGGTCTGATGCAACAGTGTGGTCGGTGCCTGGCCCACCGCAGGCCCTGTGTTCTGTGCAGTGGCTTCACAGAGGCCCTTCTTCTGCTCTGGCACTCTCTTAATGCTCTCACATTCTCGGAAGCCCACAGGCCCCCAAGTGGGGGGGGGGGGGGCTCTGGATGACCCCATCACAAAGGGCCTGGGTAAGCAGGGTGGCTGGGAACACCACATGCCCCCAGACTTCTCGGATACAGACAGAAGGACAAGTGTTCCCTCAGGGCTGGGGTTTTGTTTTCTGTTTCTGTTTCCTCTTCAGAGAAAATTCCACTGCGAATTTTATTTTTAGCAGTTTGCAGGCGGTGAGGCCACTCACACAGGGGCCGCTCATGGCACCAGACATATACCAGGCTTGGCCCGGGACAGATGCCCCGTTCTTCCTCTGCAACCCCAGCCTGATTCCCTCTCCTGCCCCTCAGTCCCCAGCCTTCAGGTGAGGCCACCCTTTGGTGAGAGGAGGGACCCTGGTCATGGACTCCAGGCCCCTGGCTTATACCTCGTCTTTGCCCTGGACTTGCATCACCCCCTGCAAATCACTGGTCATCCCTGAGCTTCAGATTCCCCACTTGGACGACAAGCAGAACCTCAAAGCCCCAACCTCCTCCTCATGGTGCCGTGAGATCCGATGGGGCGGGCGCTCACACAGGTGCCCAGAAGGCAGCAAACCCTTGCAAGGTCCTGGAACTACGGGACAGGAGACCCAGACCCAGCCTGGTGTGACCTCAGACGCGCCATGACTCAGTTTCCCCATCTGTATGAAGAGGAAGCTGCTGGCACCCTGCCTGCCTCCAGAGATCACTGCAGGGATCCCACGAGATAACACGCAAGAGTGCTTTGGTGCAGTTTCAAGACGAATACGCCGAGGATGTTCCTCGCCTCCCGAGGAAATCGAACGGCAAAATAGGGCTTTACGGGATTAGTTATTAAGAGTTCGAGAGGTGATAAGTAAGTGAGAAGCACGTATGTGACAGCAACGGGAGAAAGAAAAAAAAACGTCCTAAGGGCAATGCTTAATCCATAGGAATAAAAATACAAATAATATAATACCACTGCTACTAATCGTGGCTAACATTTATTGAACACTCTGATGGGCAGAATGGTATCCACAGATGTCGACATCCTAACTCCCGGAATCTGGGACTGCGTCATCTTACATGGCTGGATTGGTCTGCTCAGCCTGCGGTGACGAAACACCACAGACCACGTTGGCAGAAACAATAGAAATTTATTTTCTCATGGTTCTGGAGGCAAGAAGCTGAAAACGGGGTGGGTTTCACCTGAGGCCTCTCTCCCTGGCTTTGTCGATGTTGTTTTCTTCCAGCATCTTCAAATCGCCCGCCCTTGGTGCCCAAACTTTCTCTTGTTATAAGGACGGCAGTCCTATTGGATTAGGGGCCTTCCTAATGCCCTCATGTTGACCTCTGTAGAGACCCTGTCTCCAAACACAGTCATGTTCTGGAGGTTAGGACTTCAACAGATGAATTGGCGGGGTCAGGGGAGGGCGGTGGGGAGGGGGGTGGGGGGAACACAAGTCCGCCCATAACAGCGGCAAAAGGGACTTTGCAGATGTGATTAGATTAAAGATTGAATTGAAATGGAGAGACTACCCTGGATTGTCTAGGTGGCTCCAGGGTCATCACAAGGGTCCTCATAAGAGGAGGGCAGAAGAGTCAGAGAGTTTGGCAGCTGTTGTGCTGCGGACTTTGAAGGTGGAGGAAGAGACCGTGAGCTGAGGGACGCAGGCTGTGGCTGGAAGGAGCAAGGGAACGGGTTCTCCTCCTAGAGCTTCCGGAAAGGAACTCAGTCCTGCCGATACCTTGAGGTTAAGGCTTCCGATCTCCAGAACTGTCAAGAGAATAAATTTGTGTTGTTTTAAGCCGTTGCGCGTGTGGTATTTTGTCACAGCAGCAACAAGTAACTCATACCACCGCTTGTAAGCATCGGCTCATGTAATCCTCACAACTCCATGAGGCGGTTGGGGAGCGTACTATGATTATCCCCGTTTTGCGGATGAGGAAACTGGGGCAGGGGGCGGTTAACGACTCTCCCAGGGCCGAGCAGCCAGTGTGTGAGGTGACTGAGATGGGCTTTGCACCCCCACGGGCTGACCCCAGAGCCCGCTAACCCGTGCGGCAGTCCAAGGAGCGAGAGGCGGACCGTGGCGGGCCTGTGGGCAGCCTGGCTGGCCACCTAGGCCTCGGAAGGCCTCCCGCGTCCACCTGCCCGTCCCCTGTCAGCCACGGGAGGCCGATCACAGGCCACGCCCATCCACGCATCCTGATACATCCAGAAGGTGCTTTCCGAGCCGCAGCGCGCTTTGCCCGCACAGACCACACCAGCAAGGTGCAGCGGCCAAAAGAACACGTGCTCCTCCACCTGTGGGTGATGTCTGAAATTCCACCCTTAGTTTTGTCACTTTTGCTTCGTTATCCCTTCTGTGACTCACTTCAGACTTAGGGGGCGAGAGCTTACCCCTGGTCCGTCCCTTCATTCAGGAACCGGGTCCGCTTCTAGCCTCAGGCACTCCATTGTTGCCAAGTGTTGAAAGCTACCTGCTGGGAGAGGCCCTGTCGCCACAGGCTGGGTCTCTGCCAAAGCTGCCCTCTGCCCCCGCCCCGGTGAAACATCTGTGTTCCATTCCTTGCCGGGAACAAGTTGTGCTTGAAGCCCCGGGGCAGGCGGTGAAGGGGAGGGCGGCCCTTTGCTGAGCTGTGTTCTGTGCCCCACACCAAGTATACTCAGTAAACCCACAGCTCTTGTTTATTTTACTTCTAAAGAATAATAACTAGTGTGGCCTTGTATTTGCTTAGCCTAAAAGACCTCTCCTTTCCCCCCACTTTTCTCCGTATCTCCCTTCATTTTGCCGCATAACATTATTCTTTTTTAAAAACAAAGCTCTTGGAAAAATCAAGGTATTACTTATACGCAATAAAACTCACTCAAGTGAATTTCGCTCGAGTTTGACGAATGCCAAGCAATGTATACATCGTGTGACCATTACAGCAAAGGTGGTGAATGTTTCCACGCCTGAAAAAGCTTCCTCGTGCCCCCCGGCTAGTCGGTCTCCCCAGCTGCGGCCCCAGGCAGCCACTGAACCCACTTTCTGTCGCCAGCGTTTATTTTTTTCTAGAATCTCCTAAGAATGGAATCATAGTATGTAGTCTTTTCTTGTAGTGTTTGACTTCTTTCACTTACCGTAATGCTCTGGGGGTTCTTCTGTGTCATTGCACGTATCGGCAGTTCAGTTCATCTGATGGCTAGGGAATGTTCCAGCATGTGGACACAGCACACTTTGTGTATCCATTCACCCCTTGATGGATGCTTGGATTGCTTCCAGTTTGGGGCCATAATGGAGAAAGCTACTCTGAACATTCACACACACAGGGATGTGTGTTTCAGGTTCTCTTGGGTAAATTCCTAGGAATGCAATGTGTGGGTTGTGCAATAACTTTATAAGCGTGCTTTATAAGAAAGTTGCTTTTTAAGTATCATTTGACTGTATGATATACTTGCATCAATTTTTCCAAAGTTGGGTGTATCATTTTTCACTCCCAAGTTCCTCCACATCCTCACCAGAAACTGATATTGTCGCTCTTTTTTAATGTTGGCCATCTAGTGAGTAGATCGTGGTAGTTCACTGTAGTATTTCGTTATACTTCGCATTTCTGGGATGATGAGTGATGTTGAGCATATTTCCATAGGTTAGTTAGTTCCTTTTCCAATGTATGTATTCATTATTTTGCCCATTTTGTTAGGTTGCTTGTCGTTTATTGAATTGTGAGAGCTCTTTATATATTCTGGATACAAGCCCTTTATAGATAATATGTTTTGGAAAATTTTTTCTGCCAATCTCCCATGAGTTTGTTATTTTTTTTAATGTTTATTTATTATTGAGAGAGAGAGAAAGGCAGAGAGAGAGAGAGAGAGAGAGCACAAGCAGGGGAGGGGCAGAGCGAGAGGGAGACCCAGAATCCCAAGCAGGCTCCAGGCTCTGAGCTGTCAGCACGAAGCCCGACGCGGGGCTCAAACTCACAAACCGTGAGATCATGACCTGAGCTGAAGTCAGATGCTTAACTGACTGAGCCACCCAGGCACCCCCTCCCATGGGTTTATTCTTGATAAGAGATGGTGATATTGTGTGGAAAGAGCTCTGTGGCTCTGCTGCTCCATAGCTGTTCCTTCCTGGGCAGACTCTTTCCCCTCTATGAGCCTCAGTTTCTTCATCAGTAAAATGGGAACCAAAAAAACTATTCTGCCTTCCTGACAGTGTTGTTAGGGGCCCTGATCAGAATCATGATCATGAAAGCATTTTGTAAACTCCTCAGGTGCATAAGTTGGTTAACAGTGTTGTCAAGTTGCTGTCGCATCCTGTCTGCGTCCCTCCCCGCAGGGCACACATTATCTGTAAGGGACAGCAGTGCAGAGCAGACATGCCTCAGTCAGTCAAGGATGGATTGCCAAGGAGGGGGGTGCATTTGGGAGCAGCGGCCCCCTGGGCTTCAGGAGGAGGGAGGTGCTCAGTCATGCAGCCCAGCATGCTCCCAGTGTCTCCCCTGGGACAATGCTGGGAGCACAGCTGTGACAGACCCCCAGACCCGTGGGGCCCACCAAAGAGCGAATGACACCTGTAGGGCTGGGTGGAACATACCCCAGTGCAAGAAGTAGCAGCACTGCCCAGGATCATGACAGAGGCCTTGACCCTGTTGTGAAGGACAGTCCTGCAAGGGCTGATGCTCGAAGGAGGGCAAAGAGTCATCCAGGCAGAAGGAACAGCCTGTGCAAAGTCATGTGAGCCAGCCCAGCTCATGCCCTGGCAGATCCCAGTGCTTTGCAGGGAGCCACAGTGGTGGCCACTGGGACACACGTGACACCTAATGACCTGGTTATTGTTTCCAGGATCACCCCGAGGTGGCTGAGGCTGAAGTTGGGTGCCCCTTTGCTGGTGTTGGCTGCTCCTACAAGGTAAGCATCCGGATGTGAGAAAGGAGACCTGCCCACTTCAGCCCCTCCCAGATTTTCCCACAACATCAAGCTACTCCTCTGGATGTCCCTTACATTAATGACTTCCCCGAGCAACAAATCCCACTAGTGAATCATCCCCGTACTCAGGAAAGTTCTTCTTAATGTCTCACCTGGGCCCCCGTAGCATCGCTAAAATACACCCCCTCCCCCACCCCCCACCCGGGCCTCTGTCCGTGGTCCTGAATTATCAATGCACTCAAGGGCAGGGCAGAATTGTTGCTCTAGAGGCTGGGGTGCACATGGCTCAGCCTGGGCGTGTCTGATGCCAGGATCCTCATCCAAATCCCTCTTGCTACACACACCCTTGTGCTGGGTGAATGGATCTGACTTTCCTTGGCAGCCGTTGGGTGGCAGGTGTCTCCCCCGGTCCCTGGTTCTCCTCAGCCTTCTCTGTTTTCACTGACCAGCCCCGCTGTCTCGACAGGGGAGCCCAAAGCTCATGCAGGAGCATGAGGTCACCTCCCAGACCACACACCTAAACCTGCTGTTGGCGTTCGTGAAACAGTGGAAGGCCCAGCTGGGCTCTGGCCTGGGCTCTGGGCCCCTGGCCCTGGAGCAGAATCTGTCAGACCTGCAGCTACAGGCGGCCGTGGAGGTGGCTGGGGACCTGGAAGTTGACTGCTACCGGGCACCCTGCTCTGAGAGCCAGGATGAGCTGGCCCTGCAGCACTTAATGAAAGAGAAGCTCCTGGCTGAGCTAGAGGAGAAGTTGCGTGTGTTTGAGAACATCGTCGCTGTCCTCAACAAGGAGGTGGAGGCTTCCCACCTGGCTTTAGCAGCCTCCATCCACCAGAGCCAGCTGGACCGTGAACACATCCTGAGCTTGGAGCAAAGGGTGAGCATGGGAGGCAAGCTTACCTTCAAGGCTGGCTCGGGGGTCCCCTTGGCCCCATCTTGTCTCCAGAGCAGCGGACCAGCCGCCTTCCTTCTAAGCATTCTCCGCGCGCAGAGCAATCACCCCTGCCCATCAGAAATATCTCTCCCGTGCTCAGGAAGAGCACCGAGTCTCAAGTTGTAGTCCAGGGCAAACTCCTCCATCCAGCATGCTTCATTTCCTTTGCCTGAACTTCTTCCTTGAAAGGATAGTCCCTTCCCAAGCATCTCATTCCACTGGTAGACATTGTTCACTATGAGAAAGTTCTTCCTTATGCTAAACTAAAATCAGCCTCTCTGTGTCTCCCCTGCATTGTTCACTATGAGAAAGTTCTTCCTTATGCTAAACTAAAATCAGCCTCTCTGTGTCTCCCCTGCATTGTTCAGGGCCCACAAAACAATTCTGCCTTCTAGTCCTCATAGAAGCCCTTCAGATATAGTGTTTCCTTCTTGAAGCTAAACATTCCTGGTGTGTTCACACCTTCATCAAAGCACATTGCTTCATGCTGTCCTCATATGCTCTGTCTCAGTCTCTAGAGAATTCCCCACACTCGGAGGGTGGTCCCAGACCAACTCCAGATAATTCACCTATCTGATAGTTCTTGGTTGAGCAAGACTATGCCCTCCTTTGTTCCAGAGCTTATACTTTTCTTGATATAACCAGTCACCATGCTAATGTTGTTTTTTGTTGCTGGGTTTTGGTTTTTGGGGGTTTTTTTGGGGGGGGGGGTGGAGGGGTGATGGTCCAGCAATACTATATCATTGTCTCAAGTTGAGTTAGGCCTGGATTTTCGTTTCAGCTCCACCATTAACTTGCTGGGTAGGTCTGAGTAAGTCGTTTCCCCTCTCAAGATTTTAGCTTTCCCATCAGTAAAATCAGGGATTCAATTTCCTTAAAGGATATTCACTTCCATTCCTACCTTCCCTACCTGAGCATACCCAAGAATAAATCTGTATTTTTTTCAAATGTCAACGGGGGAACCCACCAGAAAAGCAAGGCACTGGGTTCAAGTGACCGAGTAAAGCCTCTCTTCATGTAACTCTTGCCCCAGTTAGAAGGAGGGCTCTCTGAGGGCAGCAACCATGGCTTCAGTCCATCAACAGCCTTCCTGGCTCTACTCTTACATGCCAGGAACTTTGCAAGGCCTGAACACAGAGAAAAATGAGCATGGGCCCAGCCTTCGTTAGGAGAAATCATCTATCTGGTAGGAAGGGCAGAAAGATGCATCTTATAAACCTGCTGTAAGGGGGGCGCCTGGGTGGCTCAGTCGGTTAAGCGTCCGACTTCAGCTCAGGTCACGATCTCACGGTCCGTGAGTTCGAGCCCCGCGTCGGGCTCTGGGCTGATGGCTCAGAGCCTGGAGCCTGCTTCCGATTCTGTGTCTCCCTCTCTCTCTGCCCCTCCCCCATTCATGCTCTGTCTCTCTCTGTCTCAAAAATAAATAAACGTTAAAAAAAAAATTAAAAAAAAAAAAAACTGCTGTAAGGGCTCTGTAGAACACAGACGAGAGAGAGAGACCAGCTGAGCGAGGGCAGTAGTTGGAGGCTTCCCAGAAGAAGGGCTGTGTGTGCCAGATTCCTGATGGATAAATAGAGGTGGCCGGTGGAGAAGAAAGGCAGAGGGATTCCAGCCGGGAGGGACAGCATGAACAGAAACAGATACTTGAGGGAGGCATGGTCAGGAAGGCATACTTTCAACAGATCTGTCTCTCTATGCTATCATCCCCTCCCCATCCCCAAGCTGCATTCTGGTGTCCCTGGCTGAATGGGCTTCCCCACAGGTGGTGGAGTTGCAGCAGACCCTGGCCCAGAAAGACCAGGCCCTGGGCAAGCTGGAGCAGAGCCTCCGCCTCATGGAGGAGGCCTCCTTCGACGGCACCTTCCTATGGAAGATCACCAATGTCACCAGGCGCTGCCACGAGTCGGCCTGTGGCCGGACCGTCAGCCTCTTCTCTCCAGGTACCGGCTCCCCCCGGGGCACAGACCAGCAGGGGGAGGCAGGCTCTCCTGGACCCAGGAAACAAGCAGGGACAGCAGCCCAACTCTGTGACTGCCATGCTGTGACCGCTGAGGCCACACTGGGACCGTGGAGGAGGCAGGCTCCCCGCCCAGCCACATGGAGCTCAGGCTGTTTGAACCGGGCACGCCTTCTGCCTCCCTGAGATCAGTCACATTCTGCAAATAAGAATAAGATTGTTGTCTACTTATGTGGCTATGGGCTACGAGAGAGTGCTGGAACCAGAGCTCGAGGAAATGAGAGGGGTGCAGAGGATGCTTTCCACAGGGGCATCCCGCAGGCCCCTGCCGTCAGAGAGCCAGTGGCCTGAAGTCAGGCCAGTGGAGAGTTCAGTAAAACGTGCCTTCGTAGCTTGAGGGTAGCATGTGAGTGAGTGCTTTGTAAACCTGGCCACTTCGCATTCATTTCTGGGGCCCCTGGGCCTGGCTGGTTACTCAGTAGACTTTTCTCTGAATTAACCGGTGTCCGTTTCTGTAACAGTGTGTATATTTGTGCACAAAGTTCTCCGACCTATGTGCTTTTCCCGACTCCTAACACACATGCGTCTAAGTAAGGGGGTGGATCGTTAGGAGGATTTCTGCAAGTTACAATCTTATTATGGGTTTGTTTTTTTTTTTTTAAGTTTTTAATGTTTATTTGTGAGAGAGACAGAGACAGAGACAGAGCGCCAGCAGGGGAGGGGCAGAGAGAGAGGGAGACGCAGAATCCAAAGCAGGCTCCAGGCTCTGAGCTGTCAGCATAGAGCCTGACACGGGGCTGGAACTCACGAACCGCCAGACCATGACCTGAGCCGAAGTCAGACACTTAACTGACCAAGCCACCACGGTGCCCCTCTGCAAATTACAATCTTAACAGCCTCTCACGTTTGCCCCAGCTTCATACCTTCCCTGTTCCTCAGCTCCTCTGCACCCGCGACCAACAGGGCTGGGAGGAAGAGAGGCATTGGCCTTTGCTCCACAGCACAGAGCAGGGCTGGCTCCCAAAGCCGGGCCCCTTTCCTCAGGGGCAGCCCCCTTCATGGGGTGGCCTCACCTCCTCCACGTAGGCCTTTTTTCCTCACTTCTTTCCAAAGGGGGGGAAAAAGCAAGCAGTGTCTCTGGCTTCCTGTTTTACCAAAATGTAAGGGGACAGATGAGTCAGCCTGTCAGTCTGTCCCTCCTCCACCTCTTTCTGCCTGCCCCCGCCCCACCATCTTCCATCAGCCCCTCCCAGAGGGGCCCTCGTGGTGACAGCCACTGGCACCCACGCTTGGATGGCCCCTTCGGCCACCCACGGAGAGAGCCCACGGTCCCCTCTGCGTAATCACTGGGGGATGATGATTCATCCCTCAGGGGCCTTCGCCGAGGTGGCAGGCAGAACTGTGAGCTACCCCAGTCTCCCCCAGCTTCCAGGGGACCCCCACCACTTGGCCTAGGGCAGCAGAAAGAGGTCAGTGTTGTGGGGCCCTAGGCCTGGCTCTGCCCCAGGCACACTGTGAGACCAGGGCCAGCCCACTTGCCCTTGCTGGGCTTGGTTTCCCCATTGCAAAATGCAGGTTAGTTAAATCAAAAGTGTGGTCCGGGAGCCAACAGCATCACCATGCCCCTTCAGAGATGCACATTCTCAGTCCTCGCCTGGCACGAGTGCATCAAAGTCCAGGCCCGGCAATCTGTGGTCTGACGCCGGGTTAACAGCCACTGAGCTAGATGATCTCCAAGAGCCTGGTTCTCCTTGATGCCCTGGAATGGAGAAGAGCGCTGGATTCCAGCCCCAGATGGCTTAGTCGGCTTAGTCGTAAGCCACTGACCTTGGGCACGCCTAGCACAGGTCCCAGATTCCTCGCCTGCAGGTGCAGTGCCCTCCAGCTACCCCTGTGCTGACTCTGGCTTCCACATTTCAGCTTTCTACACTGCCAAGTACGGCTACAAGCTGTGTCTGCGGCTCTACCTGAACGGGGACGGGACGGGGAAGAGGACCCACCTGTCTCTCTTCATTGTGGTCATGAGAGGGGAGTATGATGCTCTGTTGCCCTGGCCTTTTCGGAACAAGGTACGGGCTGGGGGTGGGTGGGGGTGACCGGGCGGGGTGGGGAAGCCTGTGCCCTGGTCCCCTCTGCATTTCAGTTTCCCTTTTATAAGAGAAGAGCCGGAGTTCACGTCTGGTATCCATGGCTATCATGAGTCCAGGGACTAAAATGCCTGGGCCAGCTCCCCGGGATGGCACGCAGAAATGAAATTCACATGCTGGGGTGAATAAGGAGAACTTCCTGGTGGAGGTGCTGGGGGGCTAGACTGAACTGGCAGCATTTTCAGAGAAAAGGGAAGGAGGCAGTTAACCGCTGAGCACCTCTTAGAATGGCCGCGATCCAAAACACTGACAACACCAAATGCTGGCAGGGACTTGGAACAGCCAGAACCCTCGTTCGTTGCTGGCAGGATTGCAAAATGGGGCACCGCCACTTTGGAAGGTAGTTTGGCAGTTTCTTACAAAATTAAACATACTCTTACCATATGATCCAGAAACCACACTCCTTGGTATTTGCCCAAACGAGTTGAAAGCTTTTGTTTTCAAAAGCCTGCACACAGATGGCCCTAGCAGCTTCGTTCATAATTGCCAAAACTTGGGAGTAGCCAAGACGTCCTTCCGTAGGTGAGTGGATAATATTATCCGTGCTAAAAAGACATGAGCCACCAGGCCATCGAAAGACAGAGAGGGCCCTTAAATGCAAATCACTGAGTGAAAGAAACCAGTCTGAAACGGTCTCTACAGACTGTGTGGTTCCAGCCATATGACATTCTGGAAAAGGCAAAACTATGGAGACAGTGAAAATATCAGTAGTTGCCAGGGGTTGGGGGCGGGGGGAGGGGGCGAAGAGGAGGCAGAACACAGATATTTTTAGGGCAGTGAAACTATTCTGTGTACTGTAATTCCGGATACATGTCATTGTACATCTGTCCAAACCCAGAGGATGAACGCACAGCACCAGGGGTGAACCCGGAGGTCAGCTGGGGACTTTGGGTGATTATGATGTGTCAGTTTAGGTGCGTCAGCAAATGGACCACCCTGGGGTGGGTGCTGGGGGGGGGAGGGGAGGCTGGGTAGGAGCAGAGGGTATGGAGAGATCTCTACATCTTCCATTCGCTTTGGCGCTGCACCACAAACTGCTCTAAAAAATAAAGCCTATTAAAAGTATTTAGAAGGAGGATAGGAGCAGGGAGGTGGGGGAAGGCTGGGCACTCCCTGCAGGCAAACAGCAATGGCAAGGGGGCAGGGTAAGGAAGGGGTGGGGTCGAGCATACAGACCTCAGCGAGGGTGGAGGGTGGAGGGTGGAGGGGGACGGACGGAAGACAGGTGGGGCAGGGGTGGGGACGCCACAGTGGTCTGGGTATGAGTCAGTCGGCAGGTCGTGGTTCCCATGCCTGTCAGGGAGAGTTTTAAAATACCAACGGCTAGTCTCACTGCTGTAAATGGTGAGGCCTGAGCATCAGGGTTTTTAAAGCTTTCCCAGGGCTGTCTAAAGTGCAGCCAGAGGCACCCGGGTGGCTCCATCGGTTAAGCGTCCGACTCTTGGTGTTGGGTCAGGTCATGATCTCCCAGTTGGTGAGTTCCAGCCCCGAATCGGGCTCCACACTAACATCAAGGAGCCTGCTTGGGATTCTCTCTGCACCCCTCCCCCGCGCCCCTCCCCCCTTACCCCCCCCACCCCGGCGCCAAATAAATAAATCCACATTTTAAAATAAAGTGCTGCCCAATTCAAGAACCACTATGGTAGGCATCGGGTGTTTCAGTGACAGGTGCCGGAGAAAGGGGTGTGTGTCACACGTAGATCATTGGCTTCTGAGGGGCTGCGTATCTGTGCATCCCAGAAACTCCATTCACATTTCAGGGCATTGACTAACAGCCCCTCTGCAGAAGGCCTGTGTGTTCTTGCCCCCAGCCTTGCCCCAGAAGATTCCAGCCGTAGTTGATGGATCAAACAGTTCCCAGCAGGAAGGGGCGCTGGAGGCCATGGAGTCTGGCCTCCTCGTCGGTGCTTGGTCCCGCCTTTAGCACCCGACCAAAGTTGACCACAGCTCTGAATTCCCTCCCTTCTGATCCCTACTCATGGGGCAACCCTTGAAGACTGCTCAGAAACCAGATGCTTCCATTAACCGGGTCTTGCCGCATGCCAGGTGTGGTCCCCACATTGCTGCTTTGGCTACCAGTCTGCCTGAGCTCAGGGGCAGAGGGGCTGTATAGGTGTCCCTCGGTGCTGCCGCCCAGGGCCTGACCTCCCACCTGCCCCCTGCCGCACAGGTCACCTTCATGCTTCTCGACCAGAACAACCGCGAGCACGCCATCGACGCCTTCCGGCCCGACCTGAGCTCGGCATCCTTCCAGCGGCCGCAGAGTGAGACCAACGTGGCCAGTGGCTGCCCACTCTTCTTCCCCCTCAGCAGGCTGCAGTCACCCAGGCATGCCTACGTGAAGGATGACACCATGTTCCTCAAGTGCATCGTGGAGACAAGCGCTTAGGGCGGGTAGGGACTGTGCGAACCACACCTGACTCCCGAGCGAGCACCACTGGGGGTTTAGTAAGATGACTGAGGTCCTGCCCTTGGCGCCCAAGATCCCAGGGCACGATGTTGGGCCGGGCTGGCAGGATCTCAGCGGGCCTGCTAGACTGACCGTGGCTGGCCATCAGCTTAGGTGGCAGGGCCTTGGGCTGGGACCACAGGGGCAAAGGGTCCAGGAGACGGCAGCTGGGTCATTCGTTGCCCTCTGCACCGAGCACACAACCCTGCAGGTTGAGGCGACTGTGACCAAGGGAGGGAGGGACTACGGACCAGGCCTTTGGCATGGATGGTGAGCATAGGGAGGAGCGCCTGAGCAAAGAAATTCTCAGACAGGAAGATCTCTGCCCAGGGCGGGAAGGCATCAAGTTGGGGCTTGGATTTAAAGACGTTCAAGTTCCTTCCAGCCCAGAAAGTCTCCAGTTTTGGGCCTCTGGCCCAGAAGAGACCTAGGACTTGAAGGGGTTCTGGAAACGTTCAGGAACCTCATGCCCACCAGGCTTCTGACTCTCCTTCAGTACCACCAGGTGGGCTGGGCTGGCCTGCACAGCACCTGCCATGCCGGGTCTGGCATCTCCGTTCCCCACTGTGCAGGGGCCCGCGTAGTCCTGAGCCCCGTGCCCGCCAGCAGGACTCCCCTGCACCTCCTCCAGGTGAAAGCTCCCAGGATCAGCTGGAAGAAATGTGGAGAAGGAGGGGGGCACAGACTCTCTGCTCTCCTTCCCTTGGAGGCCCCACCACCTTCGCACTTTCCTGCATCTCGTGTCACCTAATTAAGCAAGGTATTCACTTCTCTCAGTTGACTGATCAGGGCCTCTGAGCCACTGAGCAGAGGCTGTCCTTTTCAATATGTATAAAACCAAAGAAAGAAATTTTTGTACATTTCTGTTGAGGTTTCCATGAAGTGCATATCCAACCTGGGCCCAAACCGGGTACCCCACAGCGCCTGAGCCTCTTTATTTGAAAATGGGGGGCAGCACCCTCGCTGGCCCTGCCCCGTGCACGGGGTTTCACGAGGCCCAAATACAGCAAGGAAGCACGAGTGCTTTGTATGTTCGACAGTACCTTGCTGTGCGTGAACATGCCAGGCTTCCTTCTCTTGCCCCCGCGGCGGACAGCTGGTCAGTAGTGGAGACTTCCCTGCTTCCCCTGGACAAGTGGAAGCAACACGTAGAGGTCTGGCCCAGCAAGTTCTGGGGACTCCTGCCTCAGCACCTGTGTCCTGGCGAATGACATCTTCGTCCCCCCACCCTGGGTGCTGAGCTGACGGGATTGAGGACAAGCTGCTTCTAAAGACAACTGCTGTTCTTGCCTTTGCTCACACGTTTCTGATGGGAAGAGACACATCCTCGCTTCTTACAGCGTGAGCGGCAGCCACTGTTTCAGCAAAGCCTCACTGAGCCCCTCCTGTCCTCCCCTCGCCAGACACTAGGGGGGAGGGGTTAAGATGTGCGCCCTACCCTGGAGAAACTGAGTTCAGTGGGGGGAACAGGTACATGAGTAGATCTTTGAAACTGATGTGGAAGAGTAGCTCAGAGAAGGCACAGGATCCCAGGTCCATTGGGTGAAGCAGGAAGGGAGGGCTTCATGGAAGAAGTGACATTGAAACTCAGCCTTAAAGTATTTTGAGACGCAGAGGATAGGAGTGTGGGGGAGGGGGGAGACACCAAGGTGGGAGGCAGTCTTGGCTTCAGGGAGGGAGGGTGTGCGAGGCAGAAGCATGGAGGGGAAGGGAGGGGAAGGCTGTAGCACCCAAGGCAGCAAGGCAGTCCCAGCTGTCTGAAAGCAGCACCAGGAAGTGGGGTGGGGGGGGAGGTTCTCAGATCGCCCGCAGGTGATCCTTTGGGCTGTTAACAGCAGGACGAGACGATGATTTAAAACATTCAACGGGCGCCTAGGTGGCTCAGTCAGTTAAGCGTTGGACTTCAGCTTAGGTCATGATCTCACGGTTCGTGGGTTCGAGCCCCGCGTCGGGCTCTGTGCTGACAGCTCAGAGCCTGGAGCCTGCTTCAGATTCTGTCTCTCTCTCTCTCTCTCTTCCAAAATTAAAAAAAAAAAAAAATTAAAAATTAAGATAAAACATTCACCCATGTGTTTTCCAGCAAAGCCCTGAGATTAGTGCCCTGTCACCTCACTTGTCACCTCACCTCTCCTCTCTCAGGTGATTCCAGGGGAGGGAAGGCAAGGTGGAAGCAAAGCCACTGTTTCTTGGGTCCCCACAGCTCCCCCGTGAGGCGGGCACCATGTCACCCCGTCTTAAAGATTGGGAAGCCGGGACCAAAGAAGCCAGGTGCCTTGTGCAAGGTCAAGTGGGAACAGGGAAGTGGAGGAGGCAGCTGGAATTAGGAGTCGGGTCTTTGGTTTCATGTTATTTTCCTTCCTCTTCAAGCTTCCCTTTGGCTGAAGGCTGTGTCTTCTGCCCCGATGAGGTCACATCCTCATGGGAGGCCTCAAGAGGCAATAGGTCCCTCCGCTGCCAGCCACAGGGGCCAGCCCTGTGGGCACACCCCGACCCTGATGCCAACCCCGACCGCCCCTAGGAGGAGAGGGTGAGCACGGTCAGCACCGAGAGCATTTGCCCACAGCTGGGGGCTCACCAGCCGTCTCCTCACTGTGGTCCGCCAACAACCCTGAATAGTAGGGACAGCTATTTTTTAGGCCTTTAACTGCTCATTTCTTACTGGAAGAGACACACACTCATTGTAGAAAAACTAGAAAAAAAACAACTACAAAAGTAATATATAGAAGGAAGTAAAAGTCACCCATGAGCCCAGCATCCAGAGGGACTAGGGACGTTTTAGTACATTTTCTTTGTCTTTTTTGAAACAGTGGATGCAGACACACGTAGACTTTTAATTATGCAGCGAAAATCATAGCAATGACAGCTTTATGCCCTCCTGTTTTCATTGACATCCCACTGTAACATTTTACCATTAGCCTCTTTCTATAGGCAAAGGCACAGAAATTAAGAAAAGGGAAGTAACTTTCTCAAGGCCACTCCAGGTAAGTGGTGGAATAAGGATGCACCCTTGTGATGGGATTCCCACTCCGATGGAGAAACGGAGGCACAGAGAAGCGCAGTGACCCACATGAGGTTGCACTTCTGAGGGGTGAGCCCCCAACTGAAGGTCTGGACTCTTCTCTCTCCTGCATGGCGTGCCAGCGGGGCTCCGGGGGAAGTCCCAGGACAGGATTGGCTTTGTGGGTCTGGAAGAGACAACACGTCCAGAAGCTGGTGGGCGGGACACCACACCCACAGCCTGGGCCAGGGGACAGGGATCTGTCCTCTGCCTTCTGGGATCTGTCCTCTGAACCCCAGCAGAGCAAACAGGACGTGCTCTCCCCTACTGACCCTGCCTCCCTGCTGAGCTCGAGAGCAGACACTGACGAAGCCTCAGTTTTCACTTGTGCCACGAGGCTGAAAATTCTAATGTCCCAGTGTTGTGGCCAGGGTGCCAGGGTCGCAGAAACCACTAGCTTTGTACACGGTGGAGTCCCAGTCTGATGAAAACAGAAACAAGGATCCCAAACAGCCGTGGGTGCCTCACCGAACAGCAGACTCTGTGCCGAGGGCTTGGCGTGCGTCACTTCAGGAACCTTGCGTAAAAGCCCACGAGGAAGTGTGATGATTTTCTCCCGTTTCATGGAGGAGGAAACGCAAGCTCTGAGGAGTAAAAATCATTCACTCAAGGTTACACAAGGGCCAGGAGCCAGGACTTGGATCCAGATCAGTCTATGACAGGTCCAAACCCTACAGTCCAGTGACTTGATCCACATAATGTCGCGGAAATGACACAGAAGGGAGAGATCCGGTTTTCGTTCTGGGCAGACCACAAGTTGATTTTTTAAACAGCCGTAACAAAATGATGATAGCTTATTTATTGAGCACCTACTTTACTTGGCTTTACTTGCAAGGACCACACTTAATATTGATAACTGGCTTGGGAGGAAGGTTATCATTTCTTTCACTCTATAGATGAAGGTACAAGTTCAGAGAGGCCAGGCAAGTTCCCCAAGGACACACAGCTGATAGGCAGGTTTCTGCCCCCACAACCAGAGGTTTTACCCACTGTGGCATCCTCTCCAGTGCTTTGGGGGATGGTCAAACAAATGAGAAGTTTGTCCAGCAGTCTTCTGGGCCAGCTGCCATCCCTTCTTCTCCAGGGGAGATGCCCACACCCAGAGCACCACAAGGATGGAATGATGCAGGCCATGAGGAAGAAGGATGAAGTCAGGGGAGCACTGGCGTGCCAGTGACCCTTTGCCAGGAGCTGGATCTCATGTGCCACCTCAGCATCTGGGACATGTGTGTTTGTTTAAACAAAGCACATTCAAGTGGCCCAGACTTTGGGGGACCATTCCGGAGGGGGGTATCACACTCAGCTGGGCCAAGGGGAAGGACGCCCCACTCTTCCTTTTCGGGTCCTTTCCTCAATCCCCGCCCATCTCACAGATGGGGGGATTTTCCTCCTCAGAAAAGCTGGGGAGCACGGTGCTGGTGTTGTCATAGCTGTTACATGACCACCGTCCAGGCAGGGAGACCCAGAGCACTCGGCGGGTTGGGGGCTCCGGTGGTGGCCTGGGATTTCTCTCCTGGAGGTCAGCTGAGCCATCGTCCCTCCCTGCCCGCTGTCCCGACCCTCTCCCCTCGCTCTGGGGCGGTAGGCTCCACTCTGGGAGAAGTGCAGCCTCTGTTCTCTGCGTACCGATGAAAACAAGGAGCTCAGAGGAGAAAAGTGACTCACCCGGGAGCACCCAGCTGCCAAGGGGCAGAGCCTGCCTGGGACCGGGGTCTTTTGCCACAACGCCCGGCCCTTCTCCCTGCACCCAGTAGCTTGTTGGTATGGATACTAAAGATTCTCTTTCTGGAAACAAGGGATTTCTACCCCCCAGCCCACCCCCAAGCACAGCCCCACCTGTCAGGAAATCCCAGGGCCAGCAGTGGAATGGAAACATTTGGGACGGTGGGTGAGAAAGCTCCCCTCTGCTGCTACTGTCCTCCCACGTATGGCTATAGGGGGCCAGGTGGGCGGGGTAATGAGGACACTCTGAACCCCCAAGACCGTCACAACGTCCCGTGTTCAGCCTACTCAGGACTCTATACTCTTGCTGTGGGATCTTGGGCCAGTCACCTGCCGTCTCTGAGCTCATTTTCCCTCTCTGCACAGTGGACAGGTGGTTGGCGAGAGTTACAGGCCTCCAGCACTGACCATGTTGGATTCTGAGCGCAGAGAGTCTGACGGAGAGAGGCCCTCTTCCCATGGGAATCTCCGGTGATATCTTTTCTCAGTCCTGGCCCCTGCTCCTTGAGGAGGACCTAAGGCTCTGGCCCTGTCTGCCCTCACAGGGCCGCCAGTCACGGCCTCCCCACAGTACACGGGCTGGATTCCCTCTGAGATGGGTCAAGGGGTGCAGGTCACTGAAGACTGTCTCCCCAAGCCTTACACTTGCATTTGGTCTGGGATCCATGTGTTGGAGTCCAACAGTCCAGTTCAAGCCACGCCTCTGTCATTTAGTAGCCGCGTGTCCTTGGGCATGTTATTGAACCTCCCCGTGCCTCAGTTTCCCCATGTGTGAAATGGTGATATTAAACTTCTACCTCATAGGGGCGTTGTGGGATGAAGCAGGCCAACGTATGGCAAGGACGTGGTGAGCACATGGCCTGCCCCTCATATTACTACTACAATCCTCATTATAGTCTTAACCCTCGGCCTCCAGCCCCCCGAGGATCCATCAGTCAAAGCCATAACACCCTCTTCCCTCTTCCTGCCTCTGCCTCCAAATCAGTGAATGACTTTAGACCAGCCCCTTCCCCTCTGTGGGCCTCGGTGACCCTGCCTACAAAATGACCCTTGAACCTGAGGAGGGCAGGGCCACCGTCCCTCTCTAGGGGTCTCCCCAGGGGGGGCCACCGGATGCAGCACAGGGTCTGGCACTCGGGGGACAACACAGATGGATATCCAGCATGCTCAGCACCGTGCCGTTTCTGCCAACTCTTACATCGCCAGGATCCCAAGGAAGAACACGCACCTCTTTCTCCCACAGGCATGGAACCTGGCTAAAGAGCGGATTAGGTTGTTCATATCTGGAGCATTCCTTTCTGAACTGCTGCCGGCTGTTTTCAGAGCCTTGCCACCCATGCCCACACCTCCTTCTGGCCCAGGGGTCTCCCTGCAGCTCGAAGGACAGCCCCGCCCCATCCAAGGTTCAAGATGGAGCTGGAACACTGGTCTGGAGGGGGAACCTGACACAGACCACAGCCACCTCGGGGTTCCTGCTCCACTCCTGCCTTTCTCCCTGGCTCCTGCCAGCTGGCCGGCCCCGCCCACTGGTGCAGGGGAGAGTTTGGCTCCGGAATAGGCTATCTGTTGGCCTCCAGAAAGACAGTGGAGGGTGCCCCAGAATGCAAGCACCTCTGGTCTAAACCCCAGCCTCCCACTGTTCAGCTGGGCACGGAGAGGCCAGGGCAGGTGCCCAGGCCAGCAGGGCGAGCCAGCGGGAGAGCTAGAACAAGAGCCCCAGGCCTCAAAGAGCACTTAGCTGGTCCCCTGCTCCCAACCAATCCACAGCCCACACAGGAGCAGAGCTAGGTGAGAGCCGAGCCTTGGGGAGGTCACCTGCCAGGAAAGAGCTACAGGCCCCTTGTCAACAAGGAGAAAGCCAGCTTCCTGCTGCTCCCCAGACTTGGTTCTAGAAGGGGGAGAGGAGAATAGACAGAAAGACAGGAAGAGCTTGTGAGGATGCTCAGCAGGTCCCTTGAGGTCCTCCGAAGTATCCAGAGGCCTGCAAGCCAGGGAGGCAGAGGGCACAGCCGCCTTTGCCCTGGAGAGATACTCAACGCTGTGCCCAGATGTCATCGAGACCTTCTTTCACACAACCCTCTGTCCCCAGAGCACGTTCAAACCTGGACACCCTGGATAAAACCTGGACATCCTTTGACCTTCACCAGAGCCTGTTACGAGTTGCCTTTTACGGGTGAGGCAACTGAGACTCATAGCGGTTGGGCAATGTGACATGGATGGGAAGGGTTCCCACTGGGTCCCCTCCCTGGCTCAGCTGCCACATCACTAGGAACCTTTTGCAAGCCTCTTCCGGCTCTGGGCCTCGGTTTTCCCATGTGTAAAACGAGGCCGCTATACCGATGGCCTCTGAGGACCCTCCAAGCAGTCAGGTGTCCCGGCACGGGGCAGCCCCGGCCTCCAGCCTGCCGGTGTATTGCCACCCCTCTTGCAGTTGAGCAAGCACTTATATGCCCGGTAGCTTGTTGCATTTTCTCAGGCGTGGGCATTAGCAGCCCCATCTTATGCACGAGGCAAGTAGAGTCAAGCAGGGACATGAAGTGACTCGCTCAAGGCCCCACAGCGTGTTAGTGGTTGGGCTGCACTGTGAAGCTAGGAGATCTGACCAGATTTTCCACCTCGATTCCCTAGAGCTGTGCCGTCCAGCCCGGTAGTCACCGATACGTGTGGCAGGCTGACCTCCACATCCTAATCCCCGAAAGGGTGCCTACGCTGCCTTCCATGGCAAAGGGACTTTGCAGATGTGATTAAGGATCTCGGGACAGGGAGGTTATGGATCATCTGGGTGGACCCAATATGATCACAAGAATCCTCACAGGTGGGAGTCCGGGAAGGCAAAGCAACAGACAACCAAAGCAGGGGGAGAAGATGTGCCCACAGAAGCAGGGGTTGTGATGATGCCCTTTGGAGGCGGAGGAAGGGACACATGGACGGCATGCAGGTGGCCCCCAGAAGCTGGAAAAGATAAGGAAGGAATTCTCCCCCGGAGTCTCCAGCGAGAACCCAGCTCTGCCAACACCTTGATTTTATTTTTTTTTAAATTTTTTTTTTAACATTTATTTATTTTTGAGACACAGAGCATGAACAGGGGAGGGTCAGAGAAAGAGGGAGACACAGAATATAAAACAGGCTCCAGGCTCTGAGCTGTCAGCACAGAGCCTGACACGGGGCTTGAACCCACGAACCGTGAGATCATGACCTGAGCCGAAGTCAGACGCTTAACCGACTGAGCCACCCAGGCGCCCCAACACCTTGATTTTAAAAGCCCCCATAAGACTCATTTCAAGATTTGCGACATTCAGAATCCTAAGATGATACATTTATGCTGTTTTGAGCCACTGAGATTGTGATAACGTGTTACCGCGGCAACTCGGAACTAAGGCCGCACTTGAAATGTGGTCACTCCAAATTGAGATGAGCTGTACGTCTAATACACGCACTTTGGGGCGCCTGGGTGGCTCAGTCGGTTGAGCGTCCGACTTCAGCTCAGGTCGTGATCTCACCGTCTGTGGGTTCGAGCCCTGCGTCGGGCTCTGCGCTGACAGCTCAGAGCCTGGAGCCTGCTTGGGATTCTGAGTCTCCCTCTCTCTGACCCTCCCCCGTTCATGCTCTGTCTCTCTCTGTGTCTCAAAAATAAATGTAAAATACACGCATTTCGAAGACTCACTGCAAAGAGGAGAATTTATTTCATGACAATTTTTATATTGACAACACGTTGAAATGACCCGCATTTCAATATATTAGATTAACTATATGATAACAATTAATTTCCCCCACTTCTTTCTTTAAGTGTCGATATTGGAAAATTCAGAATTACACACGCAGCTCGCACTGCATTCCCATGGGTCAGCGCTCTCGAGGTGGACTTTTCTCACTGCCTCTAGCTGGGCTGGGCAGACCGGGCCCCACCCCCTGTGCCATAGTTGGGGATGGGGCGGGGGGCTGGTGCTGGGGAGAAGAATCAGCCCCCCACCCACCCTGCAGGTGGGGGTCAGATCAAGACCCTCCTCTCCCACGCCCCTCCCCCTGGGGCGAGTCCCGCTTCCGGCCCGGCCCACGTCCCTGCGAGACTTGACTTTTATTTTTAGCAGCCTCAGCGCCGCTGGCTCTCAGGCTTGCTGGGTGTGGGCCAGCCCCAGGCCACCATTTCCCTGCCAGCGGGGGTCTCCGGGGACCGGGCTCCACGTTTGGAGCCTCTCAGGGCTGGTAAGCAAGCCTCTCAACATCCCACGGCAAGTTTCCATGCGCGTTTTCCATGTCGAGGCCCAGGCCAGGAGGTCTCTACAAGCGAGGAGGGGGCTGAGCAGAGTCTGAGCCTTTCCTCCCAGAGGCCTGACCCTGGGGACCCAACGCGGGCAGCTTGCCAGGTCTCATGCAGCCTTTCTCTGGGGGCATTTTATACCTTGGAAAGTATCCTAAGCAAGAGAAAAGGCCAGAAGCAATTTGGAAGGAGGTGGGGGTGGCTGAAACTTAGCTTCAGGCTGTGCAGGCAACATCTTCTGGAATAAAGTGGGTCCGAGTAGTAAAAAAAAAAATCCATGCAAACATAAAGGCAAAGCTACATGAAAACCAGAGTGCCTGATGGCTCAGAACCCAGACTCCAGCATCACGAATACCTGGCTTCCAGTCCCTGCCCCATCCCTTAGAGAGCTCTGGGTTGGCCTGCTCTGGGCCTCGTCTCCTCCCCTGCCCAGTCCGCACACATTAGCACGTGGAAGAGTGCTGACCTCATGCAGGAACCTGCCTAGCACGGTGCCGGATGCTGGTGCCCAGCCCTAGAGAATGTTCCATGTTGTTAGTATTTACCAAGGGCTCCAGGTGTATCCAGCACTGTGTGAAACAGTTAATTCTCCCCACTGATACACAACAAGCTCATGAGGTCCCCGCTGTCACTATCGCCATTGAAGAGAAGGAAACTGAGGCAGAGGCAGGGGATGTCCCTCTTCCAGCTATTGTGAGGGGCAGAGCCAGGAATTTTTTTGGTAATGGCTTCATTGAGATATAATTCACATGCCATACAATTCACCCCTTTAAAGTGTACAAGTCGGTGGTGTGTATATATATATATATATATATATGTATACGTATATATATATACATATATATACGTATACATATATATATATATACGTAATACATATATATATACGTATACATATATATATATATATATACACGTATATATATATATACACACACACATACATACTGGTGTATTATTTTTGTTTCTTTGGTGGAATCCTAACTGATACGTCTAGACTCGTTTTTAGTTTTAAATCACGTTCTATTTTCTAAGTACACATTTGTTTTTAAGTGGACAGATTATATAGTAATTTAAAAATAATATAAAGGTAGGGTATATTTTATGGCGAATAAATGATACTTCAATAAAGCCATTGAAAAATAATACTATAAAAGTGACAGCGGCTCATTACTTTTAAAAGGGAAGGGGAAATACAGAAAAGCATCCGACTACTCAGAGATGACCACTGTTAACATGGTGGTATATTTCCTTCCAGACATAGATATGGGGTATAGGTACAGATATGGATGAACCAGACACACACACAGTCATCAATATTGGGATATGTGTACATCATTCTTTACCTTGCATTTCCTATTTCCTATTGACAGTTTTCTATACCATTAAAAAGAATATAGGGGCACTTGGGCGGCTCAGCCAGTGAAGTGCCCAACTCTTGATTTCAGCTCAGGTCATGACCTCACGGCTCATGGGTTCGAGCCCCACATCGGGCTCCGCACTGACACTGCAGAGATTGCTTAGGGTTGTCTCTCCCCTTTCTCTCTGCCCCTACGCCACTGGCTCTCTCTCTCAAAATAAAAGAATAAACTTTAAAAAGTATTAAAAAGAAAAAAATCTAGGAGCAACTGGGTGGCTCAGTCGGTTGAGCATCTGACTCTTGATTTCAGCTCAGGTCATGATCCCAGGGTCGTGGGATTGAGCCCTCCAAGCTGAGCTTGGAGCCTCCTTAAAATTCTCCCTCTCTCTCTCTCTCTCTCTCTCTCTGTCTTTTTTCTCCCTCTGCCCCTCTCCCCCACTCGCACTATCTCTCTCAAAATAAATAAACGTTAAAAAAAATTAAATGGAATTGTATTTCATATTGTGTAATATGTCCTCATCCAAGTAAGTTCTGTGGTTTGTTAATAGCATTGTACCAATTTCAATTTCCTGGTTTTGAAAATGTCCCATAGTTACATAAGAAGCTGTCGCTGGGGAGAGCTAGGTGATGGGGTACCTGAGGATTCTGAACTATTTCTGCAACTTCCAAACAAAAGGGTAAAATGGAAAACCAATGTAGAAAAAGAGTCATTTTGATTCTCTTTTAATTTTGATGGACTCATTTTTTTATTTTTTTATTTTATTTTTTTTTCAATATATGAAATTTATTGTCAAATTTGTTTCCATACAACATCCAGTGCTCATCCCAAAAGGTGCCCTCCTCAATACCCATCACCCACCCTGCCCTCCCTCCCACCCCCCATCAACCCTCAGTTTGTTCTCAGTTTTTAAGAGTCTCTTATGCTTTGGCTCTCTCCCACTCTAACCTCTTTTTTTTTTTTTTTCTTTCCCCTCCCCCATGGGTTTCTGTTAAGTTTCTCAGGATCCACATAAGAGTGAAACCATATGGTATCTGTCTTTCTCTGTATGGCTTATTTCACTTAGCATCACACTCTCCAGTTCCATCCACGTTGCTACAAAGGGCCATATTTCTTTCTTTCTCATTGCCACGTAGTACTCCATTGTGTATATAAACCACAATTTCTTTATCCATTCGTCAGTTGATGGGACATTTAGGCTCTTTCCATAATTTGGCTATTGTTGAGAGTGCTGCTATAAACATTGGGGTATAAGTGCCCCTATGCATCAGCACTCCTGTATCCCTTGGGTAAATTCCTAGCAGTGCTATTGCTGGGTCATAGGGTAGGTCTATTTTTAATTTTCTGAGGAACCTTCACACTGTTTTCCAGAGCAGCTGCACCAATTTGCATTCCCACCAACAGTGCAAGAGGGTTCCCATTTCTCCACATCCTCTCCAGCATCTATAGTCTCCTGATTTGTTCATTTTGGCCACTCTGACTGGCGTGAGGTGATATCTGAGTGTGGTTTTGATTTGTATTTCCCTGATGAGGAGCGACGTTGAGCATCTTTTCATGTGCCTGTTGGCCATCCGGATGTCTTCTTTAGAGAAATGTCTATTCATGTTTTCTGCCCATTTCTTCACTGGGTTATTTGTTTTTCGGGTGTGGAGTTTGGTGAGCTCTTTATAGATTTTGGATACTAGCCCTTTGGATGGACTCATTTTTTTAAACTCTTTCCTCCATCAGAAATTTATTTTATATATAGTGAGAAGCAAGGCTCTGACTTTTTTCCGGATGGCTGGCCAATCATACTAGCCTTCCTATGGAACCATTCTTTACCTGGTGATTTGTGCTGCTATCTTTATCATATACTGAAGCCTCTAGGTGATAAGGACTGTGAGCTGGTTGTGTTTTTTTTATCTTTTTTTTTTTTTTTTTTTGCCATTTGTTACATCCTTTCCACTCTGTTTTGATTTTTATAGCTTTAGTATGTTCTAAAATGTTCCAGGACAGCTGTTATTTTCCTTCACACATCGAATTACTCTTCTTAAAAAATGACTCTTGGGGTGCCTGGGTGGCTCAGTCGGTTAGGCATTCGACTTCGACTCAGGTCTTGATCTCAAGGCTCGTGAGTTCAAGCCCCGCCTTGGGCTCTGTGCTGACAGCTCAGAGCCTGAAGCCTGTTTCAGATTCTGTGTCTCCCTCTCTCTCTCTGTCCCTCCCTCACTTGTTCCCTCCCTCCCTCTCTCTCTCTAAAATAAACATTAAAAAGAAATTTTAATGACTTATTTTTCAACATATTTTGATTTTTTATTCTTCCAGATACAACAAACGTTATTAAATATTTCAAAGATTTCTTGTTGGACTCTCATTAAACTTGCAATGTAACCCGAGGGAAGCTGACATCTGTACAATATCCAGTCTTCCCATCCAAGACCATCGTATGACAGAACCTCCCTTTATTTCTTTGTGTGTTTCTCAATAAGAATTTGTCGTTTCTTCTTGTAGATATTTCAGATTTCTTGTTCAGTTTTGTCATTGGTATTTTACGACTGAGATCTTCTTAATAAAAATTCTATTTTCTAGTGGTTTTGTTGGTACATAGATGGTACAGATATATAGGACTGTGATCACCTTTCCTATCCAGTCGCTTCACTGCATCTCTTATTAATCCTAGTAGCTTTTTCAGTGAATTCTCTTGGTTTCCAAGGGGCACAAACAGATCCTCTTTAACTCAGCTTCATTTTGCCTCCTTTCCAACAGCAGTAGCACTCTGGAGCCACAGGACCATTGGGTGGATAAACATAAGTGAGTGATTTATGATCTACGAAGTTTAATTCCCTTGCACGTAGACTACGAAAATAATACCGAGATACAAGTAAGCACTGCCCCCTTGCTGAGGTGCTACAAGAATCAGATAAAATAGTTGATATCAACTCCAATTTCAGAGTCCTTAAGCAGTAATAGTGTCTTTTTCTCCCCCTCACCTTCTTGCTTCACATCTTACTGGGGTGGCTTACGCTTGCAGATCAATGTTGAATAACAATGGTAACAGACGTCCCTATTAGGTTCCTAATTTTAACTGGAGGGCTTTCAGGGCATTACCAAAGAGCCTGTTAATCACGTGATCATGCTCCTATAGCTGGAGCAGAAACACAACAGGAAAATCACAGACCCTGTTTAAGGCCATCGGGCTCCCTTAAATTTGAGAGCTCAAAAACCTCCCACAATTCTATGTGTCGACTATACATCAATAAAGCTGAAAACAAAAAAAAGATTTTATTGAAAATCTTGCTGGAGGTTGCTATGCTTTGTTTTCTTTCTTTCTTTTCTTTTTCTTTTCTTAATTTTTTTTTAACGTTTATTTATTTTTGAGATAGAGAGACAGAGCATGAACGGGGGAGGAGCAGAGAGAGAGGGAGACACAGAATCGGAAGCAGGCTCCAGGCTCTGAGCCATCAGCCCAGAGCCCGACGCGGGGCTCGAACTCACAGACCGCGAGATCGTGACCTGAGCTGAAGTCGGACGCTCAACCGACTGAGCCACCCAGGCGCCCCTTCTTTTTTTTTGAAAGACAGAGAACAGGCAGAGAAAGAACAGAGAGAGAGAGACAGAATCCAAAGCAGGCTCCAGGCTGTCAGCACAGAGCCCTAGGCAGGGCTCGAACTCACCCACCGTGAGATCATGACCTGAGCCAAAGTCAGACGCTTAACAGACTGAGCCACCCAGGCGCCCGTTTTGTTTTCTTAAGGAGTCAATTCCTTTATGAGTTTCAGCAACTCTGGAATCCAAGTGAGAAAAACCCCCAGGATGCCAGGGTAAAGTTTTAGCAGGGCCTGTCTCCTTGTGGAGCTCAGACAGAAAGAGCACTGGACCTGGGTCCTTTAACCTGGCTTCAGATCCCGATGGAGTGGGGGAGGGAGGGGGAGAGCTCCTTGCTAGCTGCGTGACTTTGGACAAGTCCTATTAGCGGCCCTGAGCCCAGCTGTCATCAAGGGCGGAGCTGAATATCCAACCCCGGGGCCATTCCCTGGGATCACACTCTGAGATCCTGACACAGGGAAGCTTCCCCTGGGAATGGGAGGTGGGAGGGAACTGAGCGCTCTGGGGGACTGTGGGCTGGGTTTAAGGGGGAAAATTCCTAAAGCCTTCTCCCAATACATTGTCTATGAAGTGTGTTGACTCATCAAATCCTCCTAACATCTACGTTCCTGGCACCGTGCTAGTCCCGGGAATCAGTGGTCAACAGCCCCGCGCCCGGGGTGGCTGGGGAGACAGACAACACAGGAGCACAAATAAACGTGCTTTCTTGCAGGAGGACGGGGCAGGGGCGACCCGTGCAGCGCCCGGCCGATCGATCGCCGGAGTCGGCTTCCTCCCTTCGGTCCGCTCGGGCCAGGCCCAGCGCCGCCCAGCACCCGCAGCCAGAAGGAATGCGTTGAGCGACGCTTGCATTCCAAGCACGCGGTTCTGCTCTCCCAGGAGCAGGTTCCGGACCGCCCCAGGCCCTCCCGGGGCAGCCAGGGCCTCTCCAGGCCTCCGGGGCCTCCTGCCCTGCCTTACCCACCCCCTGCCGGAGCGCCGCCCAGGGGGGCGAAGGGAGGGCCTGACCGGAGGGAGCGAGCTAACCTGTGTAGGGGGGGACGCTGGGTGCCAGCAGGTGCCCTTCCAGCAGCCCCACCAGGGACTTGCCCGGGAGTGCAATGTGGTCTAGAAGGACCGGGGCAAGGTGGCCCCAGGGGCCTCAGGAATCCCAAGGATCCTGTTTTTCTGTTGCAGAAAAAAACCAAACATTTCAAATAAAAATCCTAAGGTTGGCATTTAGGGGCCCAACCAACCCTTCCAATCAGGTTTCCGGTAACTTTGTCTTCTTTTCTCCTCCCTGCTGAAGCCCTTGTCTTAGGGTCTGTGACTGACGGCGCCCGTCCCGGAGCAGCAGCGGGTGGCAATCAACACTCCAAGGTTGGCTTGATGCTTGACCAGGTGAGGGGATTGCTCGGCACCCACCGGGTGAGGCCCGATTCCCACATCAGTCTCATTTCCCTGACAGACTCCTACTGTAGAAGCACCGGCCTTCTTTACAGATGAGGGAGTTCAGGCTGGGAGCTGGAACCCAGGCTCTACTCCACTGGTCTACAAACGGCACGTGCATCCAAATCACCCTGAGGGCTTATTAGAACACAGAGTGCTGGGCCCACGCCCAGGTTTTGTGACTCAGTAGTTCTGGGGTGGGGTTGGGTGATTTGCATTTATCACACATTCCCAGTTGATGCTGATGCTTTTGGTGCCGGGACCACTTTGGGAACCTCTGCCCTCCACAACGATGCCCCCTCTGGATCAATTTTTGGCATTTAGGGAGACCTTACGTTCCCCATAATGCCACTTCCCGCGGCGAAGATCTGTGATGAATTTACCTAACCCATCACGATACTACAGGACTACGTTCCTGACTGTCCATCTGATGTTCCGTCCCCAGAGGACTGCCCTCCCTGTGCTCCGTTCAGTCCTCGGGAAGTGCTCCCCCGAACACCAACAGGACCCAAATTTCCTACAGTGGGGGTGCGGCCATCAAGCAATGAGGGCAAATGACCCATCATGATGAATTTGCTCCTAAGTGATCTCTAGGAAAGGGGCCGCTCAGGGCCAGGGAAGGAGCTGGAAAGCTTGGGGAAAACTGCCAGAGGCTTCCAGAAAAGGGGTGTTCAGGACTTGGGCTGGGGAGCTGAGTTATGCACGGGGCAGGACAGGGTCTTCAGCACCTGAGCACGCTGGAGAGTGATGCCCGCCACCCCCACCTCCCCTCCACCCCCCCCTCCACCCCCCCCACCCCCACCCCCACCCCCAACAGGAAGCGACCTGCCATCACTGCTGTAACCACAGGGGCCCTGGGCGTGGTAGGCAGAGACTTGGGACAGAGAGCTGAGGAACTGGAGACCTTCCCAGAACTCATTTCCATTTTATTCCCCAGCGTGTGCATGTGGCTTCTTTGTCAGATTCTAGAGGGCTTGAGCAGAGCAAGAGTCTATTCTCACTCATGCTGCACCTTATTAATTAGGCTATGAAAGAATGACATCATATATGAGGGAGCTCTTATTAATAGTCACAGCCACTATTTATCAAGTGCCTGCTATGTACCAGGCACTTTACATACATAATCCCACTCAATCCTCCAACAGCTCTGATGAATAAGGTGAGTGCTGAGATTATCCCCATTTTACAGGTGGGAAAATGAAGGCTAAGAGAGGTTAAATAATTTGTGTAAGGTCCTAGTGGCTGGGAAATGACAGACCTGTTGTCTCTCCATCTCTAAACTGCCGCTTTCCACCCTAGCATCCTGCCCTCGTTTCCTGAACACCTGCTGTGCAAGGCTCTGGGTGGTTCTGCAAGATGAATCATTTAAGCAGTCACTTACTCAACAAACCTTTTTTTGAGCACTTGCTACTTTGTATGGGCTTATTTATTTATAGCATGCCTTGTTCCAGAAAACACATAACAGAACTTCTGTATTTGAGAGACTAAAATTTTAAAGGTGTGGTCACGGGACGAGTGACAAATGGAAAACAGAAGTTGAAAAGGTCAGAAGAGCCCAGGAATGAAACAGCGATCCAAAGTACAGGCCTTGAGGTCCTACGTGGTACAGAGACAGGCTACAGGTTGTCCTCTGAGCTTTCCAGCAGCCAAAACCAGATCCCACGCCATTCGGGATCCATGAACCAGTTGCAAGAGGAGAAACATGACTCACGTAGGTCCCAGGACTAGAGAGGCCTTTTCCCGGTGCGTTCGCAGAAGAGACAGAGCATCATCAAACGTAGGGAGCGATGTCCACAACGCTGCACATATAACACAGGTGCCAGGGGACCTTTCCCTTAGGCCCTTCATGCTGGCCCAAGTCCTGCAGCCTTTCTGCAGCAGGGAGAGGATGACAGCACAGGGCAAGCATGCCTTGCCCTGGCTTAATCCATGTGCAGTGTTTGTAGGAAACATTTACAGCAAACTTGCAGTCAACTGGCTAAGTGCAGTCCTCAGGTGAGCTTCGTTTGGCCCGAGAAGGATATTTAAATTGATTGGATTACAAGGGGGTACATGAAACCCGATGTTCATACCAGCGTTATCAACAATAGGCAAATCACAGGGGCACCCGGGGGCTCAGTCGGTTGAGCGTCTGACTTCAGCCCAAGTCATGATCTCATGTTCATGAGTTCGACCCCCACGTCCGGCTCTGTGCTGACAGCTCAGAGCCTGGAGCCTGCTTCGGAGTCTGTGTCTCCCTCTCTCTCTCTCTCTGCCCCTCCTCCACTTGTGCTCTGTGTCTCTCTCTCTCTCAAAAATAAACATTAAAAAATAAACATAAAAAAATAACAATAATGTTTAAAAAACATTAAAAAAAGAAACGATAGCCAAGTTACGGAAGCAGCCCAAATGTCCACGACTGACGAATGGATAAAAAACATACACCATGGAGGGGCGCCTGGGTGGCTCAGTCGGTTAAGCATCCGACTTCGGCTCAGGTCATGATCTCACGGTCTGTGAGTTCGAGCCCCGCGTCGGGCTCTGTGCTGACAGCTCAGAGCCTGAAGCCTATTTCAGATTCTGTGTCTCCCTCTCTCTGACCCTCCCCCATTCATGCTCTGTCTCTCTCTGTCTCAAAAATAAATAAATGTTAAAAAAAAATAAAAAAAAAACCATACACCATGGACTATTACTGAGTCATCAAAAGGAATTGGAATCTTGCCATTTGCAATGACGTGGTTGGAGCTACAGTGTATTATGCTAAGTGTATTTGTCAGAGAAAGACAGATATCATATGATTTCACCCATATGTGAAATTTAAGAAACAAAACAAATGAGCAAGGGGAGAGACAAACTAGGAAACAGACTCTTTTGTTTTTTTTAACGTTCATTTTTGACAGAGAGAGAGAGAGAGAGAGAGAGAGCATGAGTGGGGGTGGTGGAGTGCAGAGAGAGGGAGACACAGCATCCAAGGCAGGCTCCAGGCTCTGAGCTGTCAGCACAGAACCTGACACGGGGCTCGAACCCACGAACAGCAAGATCACGACCTGAGCCAAAGTCGGACGCTCAACCAACGGAGCCACCCAGGTGCTCCGGAAACAGACTCTTAACTATGGAGAACTGATGCTTACCAGAGGGGGGGGGGGGGGGGGGGGGGGGGGGGGGGGGGGGGGGGGGGAGGGTGGGGATGGGTGAAACAGGTGATGGGGATTAAGAAGGGCACTTGTGATGAGCACTAGGTGATGGATAGAAGTGTATAGAAACGCTGAATATTGTATACCCGAAACTAATGCTACGTGTTCACTGACTGGAAATTAAATAAAAACTTTTAAAGCGTGATTGAATCACTTGTCAACTTTAAACTGTTAGATTTCACAGAAAAATCCAGATTTGGGAGGTCTATTAAAAAAGAATGGGGGGGTGGAGAATGACAACATGGGGCCCACATTCCCAAAGAACAAGGATTGGCTAGGGCTAAGTAGTTTTCCAATCCCTTCCCGTGGTTCCCTGAAGACGCTTTATGTTGTTAACTTCCTTGCCTGGCTTTGCAAGTCCTGGGGAGCTCGAAGCCCCGAGCTGTAGCACTCGGGCGTGCATCAGAATCATCCAGTAACTTGTTCACATTGCGGGGTCCCAGAGGGGCTCCTTGGATCCAGGGTGGGGCTCAGACAGGCATCCTTCTCCCAAGTATTGTGATGCAGGTGGTCCCTCCTAATAGGCCTGGAGGGTTGGGAGGGGGGTGCAGCAGGGCAGGGGTTGTATAGCTACTGAGCACCGCTGCTCCGGGTAGGAGCATGAATAGTGCTTCTTTCAGCACGACCTGTGGCAAGTACAATGGAGCTGTGAGTTCAAGGTCATGCTCTGTGAGAGGTGCCCTGAGTACAGCTCCTCTGAGCTGCCGGGGAAGTCCTAAGTCAAGTGCTATAAATCACAGTGCTGTTCAACCTTGGCCACACATAAGAACCACCTGGGGAAGTTTTCAACCCATGCTCCCAAACCCCAGGCCCAGCCCTCCCCCCCCCCCCCCCGACCAATTAAATCTGAGCTTGTGGGCACGAGAACGCAGTTGTCTGCGTTTCAAGGCTCCCGAGGTGATCTCAGTATGTGCTGCCGGGTGTGAGGCACAGGACTGCAAAACTGAGCACTTTCTCTGAGCCAGAGCCGATATTGAATGTAGAGAAAGTGCGGTGAGTACCCTGGGGAGCCCTTGCAGGAACACTTAACCCGGCCTGGGAGACTCAAACTGTCTCCCCCTGTCCTCTGGAGGAGAGGCCTGGGCTAAGTTTGGGAGTAAATACCACCCAGCCACATAAAGAAGGAGGAGGAAAATCCCAGTCAAAGCAAGGGTACAGTCCAAGATGCTGAGGCCCAAGAGGAGGGGGGAGAAGGTGGAGCTGAAGGTTGTCTGGCACTGCTGGATCAGAGCTGGGGGTGGGGAGCATAAGAGGCCACAGAGACGGGAAGGGGCCAAATCACAAGGCGGTTGAACTTGACCCTGACACTAGGAGGCACCTCTGGAGCGTTTTAAGTCAAAGAGTCAGAGGGCTGAACAAACCCATGATTTGCTGGAGTTACCAAGGAGGGCTTCCTGGAGGAGGTCAGACTTGAGTGGAGACAGGGGTAGCGTTTGGAACTCTGGCAGGGAGGGACAGCTGGGAGCATTCTGATCGGCCGGGGCAGTTAAAGCTCTTGAAAACCCTTCCCTCCCCCACGCCCTTTGAAACCCTTTGAATCACAGCCTGCCTGGGTCAAAGACGTGTTTGTTATTTGAAAGCTGTGTTTTCTCTTTAAGAGATTCTGGGCCCCATCCTTTGACTAGGAACCAGGAAGGAATGAAGAATGCAGCCTCTTGCCCAGAGAGCTAATTGTCGAAATGCTGTGGGCCTCACCAGGTTTTATGGTGTCACTGATCTCTATCCCCCGACAGCCCCTCATCTCTAACCGGTCAGTTTTCAGTATATTTTTATGGGCTGCCCCAAAGCCAGCTGGAAGCTTTTTTTCCTATAAACCTTCCCTGAGACAAGTAGCCGAGTTTCACATATTAAAATGAAAATGTCAAAGGGGTTGTTTAAAATATATATATACATAATCTCATTTGTGAAGCTTCAGCTCACGAAACCCACATCAGAGTCCAACAACGTCCGTCCTTTTTTTTCTGCAGAGCTGATGGTCAAGTTAGGACGACCATAAAAATCGCTTGCTTGTTTATCCATTCACTCGACAAACATTTACTGGGCATTTACTAGGTGCCAGGCTGTCAACTGGGCACCAGGATGAAAAGATGCCTCGGGCATGGACACTCCAACACCAGCACCCTCTAGGGCTCAAAATACAAAGTGTTTTCACCTGCAATTTTGTGAGCTGTCTGTGCTGTTATTCTCCCCACTTTTCAGAGGAGGAAATCGAGGCTCTTAGAGGTGAGATAACTTGCCCAGAATCAGGATGCCAGTAAGTGGTAGAACTTGATCTCAGGACATCCAAGTTCACATCTAAGTTCTGTCCACTTGGCTGCTTTTTAAGCAACACCATCTAACTGTTAGTGGCTTAAGAAGGACAACGGCTCCAAAGGTTTAGCCGTTACTTGTAGTCTGTCCAATATCTACCCCCCACCTAGAACCCTGCTTTCCTTTGGGGGGAATTCCCCACTGTGAAGAAGGAAAAAACTAGCATCCATTTCCCATGGCCACCATTACTGTAAAAGCATAGTGAAGCCAGATTCTTCCCCAGCGTCTCCTCCTACCTGGATAGTGAATAGGCATGTGTGAAATACAACCTCAGCCAATCAGGTACTCATTCCATAGGCTGACTCCCGAGTGAGTGGTGAGTGGATCCTTGCTGGTAAAATTCAGTCTCAGTCGAGGCCCCTGGATCAGACTGTGCCTGCAGTATTCCATTGGCTGGGGTTCCCGTGGTTCCCTTGACTGCCCTCACAGTCTTCCCTTAAGTCCTTCCCTGCTGAAGATGGCCACAGACAGTCCTGGTTACTTGTAACCAAGAATCCCGACTACTACAGAATCATAGGTCCCCAGCCCGTTTACAGAGCCGGCAGGAAATAGCCACCTTCCCATGGTGCTGTGGGCACTGATCGAGGAGATTCTTCCCAGGAAAACCATTTTCGAATACTGGGAAAGGCTGGGAAAACGCTGGCATAGCCTCTCTTGCCAACGCCTGAAAAATATCCTAGCAGACAGATCCGTTTGTCTAGGCTACTGCTTGCATCCTGAAAAGCCAGGGACGACCTGGTCTGTCTCCCCACACGGTTCCAGACATCTCGGCTCTTCCAACTGCTGCCAAGCTTGCTCTTCTACAACCCCATTCCCCCCCGGATCCTTCTGGACCTTTTGTGGTCACGAGGGTGGACAAGGAGACTGAAGTGAAACCCGGGGGGTCTGGTCTGCGTGAGGAGGGATGGCCTGGGGTATGCGGACAGAGGGCTAAAAGGGTAAGATCTGTTCTCAAGGCGTGAAAAAGTTCTCCAGCAAAACAGAACCAACTGGAGAAATATATATAATGTCATTAATTCATTAATTCATTCAGAGATCCCTTTATTTTAGGAAACTGGCTATCATGGCTGTGGGACTGCCAAGTCTAAAATCCACAAGGCAGGGCTGGAAACAAGCAGGAGTCGGCGCTACAGTCTTGAGAAGGCATTTCTTCTTCCCCAGGAAACCCCAGTTTTTGCTCTTGAGGCCTTCAACTGATTGGATAAGGCCCACCCACACTACAAGAGGTAATCTTTATTTAAATGAACTTATTGTAGATGTTAACCACATCTACTGGATACCTTCCCTGCCGTGCCTAGATCAGTGTTTGATCAACAGCCAAATGGATGCAGAAAATTAACCATCACAGAAGGGTCACCCCAGTGGGGTATCCCTGATCAGTCCCATATGCTCTTCCTTCCTGGGTACACACTGCTCTGGACTCCCTCTCCAGCTTCTCTTCCAACCACCCCAACCCGGCCACCATACACACCCTGTGTCTGTCCAAGCCTCACAGGTGAGATCCAGACACTAAAGCTCAGAGCCACATCTGGAATGAAGAGCTCTGAGTTCACAGCCTCCTACCCAGGGTGTCTCCCACGCAAGCTGGGGAGCTGCCTCCATGCGACGCTGGCCCAGATGTTTCCTCTCTTCCCTGGCAGGAGGCGAATGGGACCTTGAATTGTAATCTTGGAAGAAGCTGCTGCAAGACACAGATCTGAGCGGTCCTAGCTAAACTTCTTGGAACTACTGCCCCACTCCAGACCCAAAGATCAGGGAGCAGGACAGACCCCAGAGAGAGACCAGACTTGAGATTTTCTTCTGAGAGCACCAAAAGAGTGAGGATTATCTTGGAATTGCTGTAGAATTCTGGTGGCAGAATCACAGGCTCTCCAAGCTGAAAGGTCACTTAGATGTTCCCCCACCCTCTGAAATTCATGAGAATGTCACGTATCACAGAACACTCAACCAGAAGGGTTTTTAAACAAAGTCTGGCAGTCGAAAAACTCAAGAGGACTGTTGGAGATCCGACAAAAGCAACATGACGTAAATCTCTGGGCAAGGAGGCAGAAGCCTTGATCACATGATGGCTCGGCTGCTGATTTACCACTTGACCTTGAACAAATCTTTCCTGGACGACCTTGAGCAAGCTTGCTCTCCAGGCACTGGTTTTCCCACCTGAAAACGAGGAGTGGGCAACTTGACTTGGAAAGTCTTCTCTGGTTGTTGTGACGCCCTGCCTCCCGAGTCTGGTATCTAACATGTTCTAGCTGCATGGCCTTGGACATGTCACTTAACCTCCTTAACCTCCGTTTCATTATCTGCAAAATGGGGGAATCATAATCCCTGCCTTGCTTGTCTTGTATACTTGCTGTGGGGATGGAGTGAGAGGTGTGAGGTTACCCTGGGTGAAGTACAAAATTCTATTCACATCTAATGTATTATTGCAAGGTGAAATATCATTGTATGATGTATCTAGGGTATCTGAAGCTGCACAAGCCCCTACAAGACCCAATTTGTCCCCAATTCACAGGGGACAAAGGGCACGGGGGTTAAAGGCTCTGGAGCCAGACTACCTGGGTTTGTGGCTTACCTCTGCCAAGTTTCCTCACGAGTGAAATGGAATAATAATAGCTCAGGCAAAGCCCAGGGCAGAGCCTGGCGTGTGGCATGGGCTCCATCCACGTCGGTGGTTATCGTGATCATTCTATCATGAAGCAAAGGAGGCAGGGTGGGGCCATGAGAGGACCGGTGGCTTTTGAATATACCAGACCCAGCTGGGTTCAAGTCTCAGTTCTACCATTACCAGGTGAATCATACACGTGGCCACATTCTACATCCACTGTCTTCTTTTTTGCTCTCCTCTGATGGCTCCTGGGTCCAGTGCTTGTCCATTTTCCCTCTCTTTTGGGGCTGGACACTTGGTTACCCACATTGATTGATTGATTCATGGACTGCTTGATCCAGAAGAGATGCCTGGTAAATATTGGAATTCACTAGCATGAAAGGCTCCTCTGTATTTTGATGTGTGGATAATTTGAAAGATGTCTTTAATCCTTTCTGGAAGTATCTGCTATAAAATGGCATAGATGGACTAAATACCAGTGCCCTTGCTTTGGGCTTGAATTCTGTTTGTCTGTCTGTCTATCCATCAACTCTTTCTTTTATAACCACACTACTGGTATCATATCAATCAAAATTCTGATTGAATGTAATAATGTGGACCTAATTCATATGAAAGAGAAGACAAAATATAATAAATGCAGCGTTTGGTGGTCAAATCTTTATAGAAAAGCCTTTGTGGAGAAAGATTGGGAACTACTCACTTGTTCTAAATGTTAGGGTTTAACCAGTGAGTAAGTGGGAAGCCCGGATTATTCAAAGTTACCCAGAGAGGGAAAAACCAAGCTTACGTTAAATTCATAGAATGAAATAACAGTTGTCAGAAGGAACTTAGAGACCCTCGATATTTGCTCAGGGCCATCACACCTGGTGCATTAACCCACCATCGCAGTCACCTGTCGATCGAGGAGTCTGTCCCTCCAATCCCACCTGCCAGCTCTGGACCAGACATTTTTTGAGCCCAGAGGCTGTCTTACTCATCTTCACGGTGCCTCTCTCTCTCTCTCTGCTGCCCACCTCCTCTCTCTCTGCTGCCCACCTCCTCTCTCTCTCACACAGTGCCCGCCTGCAGCATGTTTCCCTAAAAGGTTGCTGACTCTTCAAATGTGAGTAAAGCACCACTTTAACAGATGGGGAGCCCGCATTTTGGAGGAGAGAAGAGGGCCCCACCTACGGTTCCGCAGCAAGTCCGGGGGGAGGGCCAGGAGGATCCCCTGTGTCTCCGTGTAGTCGCTCTTCTACCCTCCTGAACTCCAAGAGGGGGACAGGCTCTTGCCTTCTCTCATTTCCTCACAAAAGCCACAGGTAAAGGCGTTTATGGCCTGGCAGCTAACCAAGACCATGGTTCTTCAATAGGTCACGGTCTGACCCCGCCAAATGTTGTTGCCGTTGTCTTTAATTTTTAAATGGTGTTAACAGTCACGCCTTCTACTATAATTTGGAAACTCTCCGGCACCTCATGCCGGGGACATTATAAACTGACCCCCAAGTTCAGGCAATGAAACACAGACCCACCTAGCTGGTCACCTGGCTTCAAGGTGAAAGTAACTTTACTATAGTTATTTCCAAAAATTGTATTACAATAATAATTACTCATATTTGTGAAATGCATTTCTTCTTTGTTCAAGCACGTTCATATACCCCCAGCTTATCTAGCATCAGTGCTGTGCTTTTCAAGTAGGTGATTTTACTGTGTAGGAATTACATATACCTCAATGAAGCTTTTTTTTTTTAAGTTTATTTTGAGAGAGAGAGAGAGAGAGAGAGAGAGCGAATCCCTAGCAGTTTCCTCACTGCCAGCACAGAGCCTGAGGCGGGGCTCAAACTCACAAACTGTGAGATCCTGACCTGAGCCAAGATTAAGAGTCGGATGCTCACTGAGCCACCCAGGCACTCCTCAGTGAAACTGACTTTAAAAGACAAAGGGTGGCTCAGTGGGTTAAGCATCTGACTCTTGATCTTGACTCAGGTCACGATCTCACAGTTCATGGGTTTGAGCCCCACCTCAGGCTCTGTGCTGACAGCTCAGAGCCTGGAGCCTGCTTCGGATTCTGTCTCTCTCTCTCTCTCTCTCTGCCACTCCCCTGCTTGTGCTCTGTCTCTCAAAAATAAATAAACCTTAAAATTTAAAAGACAATGAAAACCACAGGTGACGTTCGTGTTCTTCCTTGTGCTTTTCTGTATTTTCCAAGCTGTCCCTAATCGGAAGGAAAAAATAGAACAGTGCAGTGCACCGAAGAAGGATGAATTACTGTAAGGCCCGTGATCTGCTCTGGAGGTTCTGGCCTTTGGGAGTCTCCGGTGATGGGCAGGCGCTAAGACACAGCGGAGGGGAAGGGACCCGTCTTCCCTCCCTAGGGTATGTGACCCTGGAGAAATCACTTCCCCAAGCCTCCATTCTCTCCCCTGTAAATGGATCTGAAGCCTGCCGTGCCCAGCTCCCCAACTCTGGCAAACCTTCTTGCCAGATGTGTTAGGACATTGTAGCTGTGATGGCCCTGCACCGGTGACAGGTAGTGTTATTACCAAACCTCCTCTGCTCTACAGTCTCCTGGTCTCCTCACCTCCCCCATCTTTAAAATTGCCAAATATTTCAGAGGCGCCTGGCCGGCTTTCTTGGGAGAGTGTGCGATGATCTTAGGGTTGTGACGGTGAGCCCCATGTTGGGTGTAGCGATTACTAAAAAAATAAGCCACCAAATATCCTAAACATACAGAAAATAGAGAAAAAGTTTCAGGCTTGAGAAGGAGAAGGATCAGATGGACCAGCTATGGACTGGCCACCCAGCTCTCTTCACACTTTGCCACCTCTGCTTGAGATATTCTTCTTTTTCCTAAGAAATCCTCACAGATAGAATTCAATCCCCTGTGGGTCTCTTTCTGATCGCCTTCCCAACCCTCCCCTCCCAGAGGTTATCCACTGTTCTAAATTTGGTGTCTTTGGTTTCCTGCACACGTTTTAACAGTTTTTGGACCCGACTATATCCCTAAAAATATATACATGGACAGTTTTGAGTGTTTAAAAAAAAACCAAAACTTTTTCTACCACCCTGTACCTATTGTATAACTTGACGCTGTTTTTTTTTTTTTTTTTTTTTTCTGGATAATATCTGTGTTCAAGCTTATTGCCTTGGTTTATTTTCACTCCCAGCAGATCATTCCACTGTATGAACAGATCACGATGTGTCTATCTCTGGACAGCTGTAGATGGACAATTAATGAAGGTCTAAGTTTTCAGAATTATATGCTGAGTGACTGGATCACTGTAGCACAGAAACGGGCACCTTTGAGTTTATTAGAGGTTGTCAACACTTCGCCAATGTAGCTGGAGACACTTACATCTCTACCAATGGTGTATGAGGGTTTTAGCCATGTCACACGCTCAGCACCCCGCCCCTCTCCCCACGTGGACAGACTCTCACTCTTGGCCTGTCTGGTGGACGTGAAATGGTGTGGCACAGGCTCTTCTCATTTGCATGTCTCACATGGCCAGTGAGGTTGAACTTCTTTTCATATTTTTGGCCATTTAGGTTTCCTCTTTTGTGAATGGCCCATTGATATCCTTAACCCTTTTTAAACCCCCCCCCTTTTTTTTTAGCCATTGGATTGCCTTTTTCTTGTTTGTCCACACTTTCAGCCCACTTCTGCCAGATCCCAAAGCAAATTCAGATCATGGCACTTCCCACAGCTCTCTCTAGAACATCCAAAGCTTAGCTTGTAACCTTGCTAGTGGCCCTGGTTTGCCTGTGGGCTGTAAATCAAGTTCAACCCCAAACTCAGCTCCACTTTCTTTCTCTTCAGACCTCACCTTCCACTGCTTCCCTCCATACACCTGAACTTCCAGCCCCATAAACACAACCTTCTCTATCCCAGGCTTTCTGCAATGCTGTTCCCTCCTCCTGGAAGGCTCACCTCCCTATTTCTGCATTCTACCTACTGCCACTTTCCCCGTGAAATTTACACTCTCTTCTCGATTCAGAGTCAGAGCCACCTCTAAGTAATCACTGGTGCCATCATACTTTTCTGGTGGCATTTATTATTTCCTAATTTGTACTGTTTTGGCAACTCGCTTTAGGGGTGCCTGGGGGGCTCAGTCAGTTAAGTGACCGACTTTGGCTCAGGTCATGATCTCACAGTTCGTGGGTTCGAGCCCCGCATCGGGCTCTGTGAAGACAGCTTGGAGCCTGGAGTCTACTTCAGATTCTGTGTCTCCCTCTCTCTCTGCCCCTCCCCCACTCACACTCTGTCTCTCTCTCTCTCTCTCTCAACTAAATAAATATTTTTTTTAAAAAAACTCGCTTTGCATACCTTTTCCTTTACAAATGTACCTGCTCCTTCATTATGTTATTTTAACCTTCATTCATAGTCTGATTTTAACCTCATCCATGCAACAGCCTGAGATGGGGTGGTGTTAATAACTCCTTTGGACAGATGTGGAAACATGGCCCAAAGGGGTACTCGCTTACCCAAGATCCCATACTGGCCCAGAGGCAGAGCTGGATTTGAAGCCTGGACTCTCCCAATTCCACTTCTGGATCACTGCACCACACCTCTCATATTTGTATGTGTGTGTTGTGTCAAAGCCTGATTCCCCCTTGAGGCTGTGGCCCCCCGTGGCTCCCAGCTCTAGGTCCCCCCAGGGTGCACTCAATGAATATGTAATTCCTTGAAACTACAAGGATCGCAGGGTGCCAGGGACTGTGCAAATGTCAACTCTGATCTTCACAGCAACTCTATTCAGATAAGGAAACCCAGGGTCCCACGGCCAGCAATTAGTGGAGCTGGCCTTTCAGACCCAGAGGTAAGCTTCTACTTCCATAATCTCTGCCACTGGCATCCCGAAGGCAGAGCCAGCCAGCCGGAGAGATCAGAGCCCAAGGCGGGGAGGCAAAGGGCCAATGGTGGGCAACTTGACAGTGAACATGGAAGGCTGGGATGCGGATGCCCACTGACCACACCCACGATGTGCACACTGCCCCCAGACTCCACGGAGTGTCTGCAGAACGCGACGGTAGCAGGTCAGAGGAGGGCTGAGGGATGGGGTGGCGGGCTGTTTGCAAGTGTTCACCCCACCCCCACAGAGTGAGTCTGGATATGGACAAGTCTGCCCCCCCTCCCCAGGGCAAGGACTCTAGAGGTGACTGGAGTCATGTCCAGTGCCTCAGTCAGCTATTCCTATGACCCTGTGTGTTGTCTTTCACGGTGTGCCATTTATTTATACTTTGTGTTTGTATGCCTGGTATGTATTCGCGATTCTATCTTTGTGTTCCGTTCCTGTGCGTTGTGTTCGTGTGCCATGCGTCTGGTGTTGTGGGCCTGTTGTTTGTCTACCTTACGTGCATGTTCCGTTGTGTGTCCGTGCTGTGCACACTCTGTGTCTCTCCTTGTATCTGTGTCCAGTCTGTGTCTCTATTGTGTGCCGTGTGTACCGTGTGTCGGGAACTTGGGTCTGTGCTGCGTGCGCTGTGGATCTACGTTATGCTTGTGCTGGTCTCCGGCCCGACTGTCCACGCGGCGAGCGCCGGCTGCTGCGTGTTTACGTGTGTGAATCCCGTCCGGCCGCCCCCGGCCTGCGTCCTCGCCTGCAGCCAGTGCGCGTCCGCACCTCCCCGCCGCGCGTCTGGGCCAGCGGGAGGTCTGCGCCCCGCGCGCTGCGTAGTGTGTTTCCTCCAGCGGCGCGGGGCGGTGCTTCCGCGTGTGCCCGCGGCGTGGCCGGGTCGCGGCGGGCTCCGCGTCCCCGTGCTGTCGCGCCGCGTGCCTGCGCCCGGCGCGCGGGGCGGCGGGGATGCGCGCGCGGGGGCCGGGGGCGCGCGGGGGCGGGGGCGGGGGCGGGCGCGGGCGGGAGGCGCTGCGGGGCCCCGCGGCCGCGGGCTCCAATGGCGAGGCCGGCGCGGCCCCCGCTAATTACATAAGCGGGACGTCAATAATTCGCGGGAAAACGCGAAAAAGATGGCGCCCCGCGCCCGGGGGGCCCCTTCCTGAGCGCCCCGGCCCCTCCCTCCCCCGCCTCCCCCCCCTCTTCCCCGCGGCGCCCCCGCCCCGCCCCGCCCCCGCCGAGACCCCGACCCCGGCCCCACGGGCGGACACTCGGCCGGGCAGCCGCGGGCCGCGCGCAGCCGCCTCCGCCGCCGATGCGCCTGGTGGCCAGACTCCAAGTGGGACCGGCCGACACGCAGGCTCGCGGTAAGCTCAGCGGGGACTCCCCGCCACACGCTTCGCTCCCGGCACACATCCCTCTTCTCGAAATCTCCCCGGACTGCGGCGGGCCGAGCGCCTCCGGGGGTCGGGGTGGGGGGGTTGGCGTCCCCGGGAGCCGCGCGCCTGGGGCTGGGACGGGGGCGAGCGGCGTCCGCGGGGCCGGGGAGCCCCGCCCGGGTCCCCGAGCCTTAGGGGGGCGTGGGTGACAGGTCGCTGCTCCCTAGCCCCAAATCTTGACTTTTCCCGTTCGGGGCGGGGGGGGGGCGGGGTGGAGACCGACAGGGGCATTTGGGATTTTGCTCACGTCCGAAGTCAGGCTGCAGCAGGACTGGGACGGGGGAGGCTTGGCGTCGGAGCGACTGAAGAGAGGAGCGCTTGAACCCGAAGGGGGTACCTCTGCAAGGTTGTTTTTTTTCCCCCCTCCTGAACACCCTTTTTTAAAAAGCCAACGGCTGCCCTGGGAGAGGCCCCGGCGCATGAATCATCCTCGCTTCCTGCCCCCGCCCGGCCCCGCGCTCCGGGTGCCGCGGATTTGAACTGGACGCCGACGGGAACCCGCAAACAGGCATTTCTTTGCAGATGGGTTTGAATCAGCCAATCACAGCCCGCGGGGGCCCGCCCCGGGAGGATGGAGGCGCGAGGAGGGGGCCGCCACCCGGGGGCCCCCGCCCGGCCAGTGGGGGCGCGGCGACCGGGCCGGCTCCCAACGGCGCGAGGGGGGAGGAAGTGTCAGTTTGTGAACCTGCCGCGGCCCGGGGCCCAGGCCCGGCGGGCAGGGACTTCGCAGCGCCTGGGAGCCAGGTGGCAGGGAGAAGGCAGGGATTCAGAGCGCTGACCCTGCCCAATGCCTGCGCTGCCCTGCTGTCCAGAAAAGGGCAGAATGGCCTGCCGTCCAGAAAAGGGCAGAATGGGTGTGTGGGGTGGAGGGGAACGTGGCCACACTATCGTCTGGGGGGCCAAGACCCCAACAGTGCCCTGCCTGCCCCATGGCCCCTGACATGCGCAGGCATGTAGTTCATTTCATATACCCACTGACATACTGCTGCAGACATCATCAAGCCCAATCTCACCGGAGTGCACATGCACTCACACAGAAAAACACAGAATTCTCTCCCTGTCTATAAATAATTGTAACACCAGGTGCCGGGTGCCATGGCGGAGTGGGGGGGGGGGGACCAGAATAGGAGGTGCAAGGCTGTGTTTTGGCTCAGTAGGGAGTGTGTGGAAGGGCACTGAGCCAGGTGAGCCCAGAGAAGGGAGGAAGGGGCCTTGGGGAAGGCTTTCAATGCCAGCAGAAGACATGGGGGAGCCACAGAAGGTTTCTGGAAGGGAGCCTAAGAAAGGGAGCCTGGGGAAGAGTCTGGTAGGAGACAGGAAAGCAGGGAGTGACCTGCACTGGGCGCTGGTGTCTCATTCCCCTTCCTAGTACCCAGCATAAGTGAGCCTTCCGAACCAGTTACCGAATGAATGAATGAATGAATGGCCCAAGCAAAAGAGGCCTGAACCAAAATGGGCTTGGAAGAGAGGGGCCAGATGCCAGAATTCACTAGGCTTGAAGTTGGCCGACTGTGGCAAGAGAAGTCTAAAGATGCTCGGGTTCTGGGGAACATCAGTGGTACCATTAGCAGAAAGAAGAGAGCATTGGGGCAGTAGCACATGTCATAGGATGGTGAGAGAGACAGGTGTGCAGAGAGTGACCAGCAATGACTTCACTGTGTGGAGCACATTTGCATCTGAGTAGAAGCATAGTGAGTTTAAATGTCCCAGAATTGGTTTTCATTAAATCACCCCACAATTGAGAACAGAAAGGGGGATTACAAAAGACACAGGTGGCCAGTCTATACCGGGTCACAAGCCAGCTAGGATTTTTCCTTCCTAGGTGACTTTCCTTGGGCCAGATCTCAGGGCAGGGGCAGAGAGGGGGGAGAGTGAAAACTTTCCGCTGCTCCCCTGGAGAAGACCCTCCACTCAGATACCCCGTTTGCTTAAGGGAGAGAGCTTCAGGGTCCTAAGCATGGGATTCAGGCCCCCTGGGTGCGGAGACCACTCTGTGGATGGTTGAGGGGTTCGTTGTCTTTAGAAAGCAGCATGGTGTGGGTGGGAAAGAGAGGTGGGGTTTAGAATCAGCCCACCTGGTTATGAATCTCGGCTCTGCCTCTGCCCCACTGTCCACTTTCCCTTGCCAAGCCTCAGTTTCTGTGTATAATGGGAGTAATAATGTCTCCCTCGCAGGGTTGTCATGAGGCTCCAGTGAGATAATAGAAGTGCCTGGCACATAGCCTGGGTTTCGTAAGTGGTAGTCTCCTTCCTTCCCCGGATGGACTTCTGGAGCAGGGGAGCGAGGAGTAAAAACCCTGTTCTCTTTCTCTTCCAGTGTCAGGGGAAGCTGATGGAGAATCGCGCTCTGGACCCAGGCGCTCGGGACTCCTATGGTGCCACCAGCCACCTCCCCAACAAGGGGGCTCTGGCAAAAGCCAAGAACAACTTCAAAGACCTGATGTCCAAGCTGACGGAGGGCCAGTATGTGCTGTGCCGCTGGACGGATGGACTGTATTACCTCGGGAAGATCAAGAGGGTAAACCTTTCCTCCCGGGCCCCAGTTCCGAGGCTCAGCCTCTCTGCTCATCCTCTGGCCTAGGCCTCCCTTCATCCCCCTCATCCTCCAAAGATGAACATGGAAGGAGCCAGAGTCTGGTCTTGCAGGTGCCATCCTTAGGGCCAGCATCATCCAACCAGGTCTTTAGAAAAGAGCTCTGCGATCCTACAGAACAAAACAAAGGCAGGTTGGAGAGGATCTCAGATGACCACCTGGCCTGTGCTGTCCTCAGCATTTCCACCAAGTTGTGGTCCCCTGGCCCCTGACCGTGCAGCTCCAGGGACTGGGCGCGCACTACCAGGACCTGCTGCCCTCCTTCCCCTTCCAGCCCAGCTCTGCTTTCTGGAGCGCAAGGAGTGGGTGTAATCTCTCTGTCCTGCAGGGGCAGAAATGGGAGAGGAAGACCACGTCCCAGTGGCTTTTCCCCAGCCACTTTCTCACGTTACCCCTCCCTCTCCGTGCCCCAGGTCAGTAGTTCTAAGCAGAGCTGCCTGGTGACTTTTGAAGATAATTCCAAATACTGGGTCCTGTGGAAGGACATACAGCATGGTGAGTACTCCTAAGAGCTTGGGCCCCCTGCCCCGTCCCTGGCCCTCTCTCCTCCTCCACTTCCGTTTTGTCCTCCTGTCCTTCTCTCTTGCACTCCTGGCACCTGGCCTTGTCTCCCCACTCCCCACCAAGCCCACCTGAGAAGATGGTCAGGTGGCCGGTTGTGTTTTTCCATGGAAAAGGGCTTCTGACACCTGTCATGCCCTTGATTACTCCCATGTCTCCCCTGTCACAAGGGAGGCAGGAAGGTGGAGAAGGTGGTTCGGGAAGGTGCCGGGAGAACTGGGATGGGTCTCGGGCCCGTGTCTGCTTTCTTGCTGTGCTTCACCCCCTGCCGCACGAAGCTGTGGGTCAGTCTGGGGCTAGGAACGGGGAGGGGCCCAGGCAATCCAGACAGGCACCTCTAGACGTGAGCACAGTGTGCCATACCCCCGTGTGAGGAAACCTAGCAGAGGCAGCTCTAGCCTCGGTGGAAAGCCAGGAGAGCAGAGACGGACCGGGCAGGGTGAAGATGATCATGCCTGCGCGGGGCTGGACCAGCTTCAGGGGCGAAAGGGAGCTGGGCTGGGTGCCACCCCTGCACTCGGAGAGCTGACATCTTCCTGTCTTGCCACCGCTGTCCCTTCCCACGGACACGACAGACCTCGCTAAGCAGTCACGGCACTCTCATATTTCCAACGTGGAGCTCCAAGCGGAGGCTCAGTAGACCTCAGACCAAGTTTTAGCTCTGCTGCTGGCTAGGTGCGTGTCGTTGGGCAAGTGATGACACCTCTCTGAGCCTGTTTCTTCATCTGAACAATAAGGAGATGATGAAAATACTGGACTCCCAGGGTGGTTAAGTGAGACTCCACGTAAAACTCTTAGCCCAGTGCTCCGGAGTTACAGGGAGGCAGTCTCTAAAGAATTTGTTACTGTAAGAAATGATCTCAAGGAGCCTGCCAAGTAGAGGCGGCAGAACCCAGCCAGTTTGTAGAGATTCCAAACTGCCCTTTTCTCTAAGATGTTGTGGCTAATGTAGACTTGGAGGTTCTTCTCCAAGCTTCCCTCACCCTCAATTTATAATACAGAGATCCAAAGCAATGAGGAGCTCTTCTCCCAAGTTACCCTCTTATTGAAGACACAGAGAGCCAACAGGTGAGAAAGACCCCTCAGCAGACATTGAGTAGAAGGTCCAGCACGTGCCAGGGACTACACGTGTGCCACCGCCCCTGGGGAACGGCTTGTCTCCCCCTCCAGACGACTGTGCATCACCGGCAGGATGGGGCCCTGTCCTTGGCTGTGCCCAAGATGAGAGCACAAGGCTGAGCAAGCCGTAGTTATCGATTACTTAAGCTTGTTGCTTTATTGGTTTATATCAATGGCTTTACTTCCTGAAGCCAGTGCCGGCTTAGTGCAGCCCCTGCCTGGGGGCGTATTGTGGGATAAGAGGCAAGAGACTGAGTGTTCATGTTCAACAAACATGTCTTGACCACGTGTTATGTGCCACACACTTTATGAGGTCCTGGGGATATCGTGAGGAGCAGCTACCATTTCAGCCCTTAACAAAACTTTTAGTTGGCTGGGGGGAACCAGACAGAAACATGTTTCAAAATGTATTAATTTATTCACGCAAACCTTTCACACATAAATACACTTATTCTTCAACAATACCCCCCCCCAAAAAAAACAGAGAAAAAAAGAGATGAGAAAGAACTTGTAGATTAGAAGCAGTTGAACACATTTGTGGGGCACCTGGGTGGTCAGTCAGTGAAGCATCCGACTTCAGCTCAGGTCACGATCTCACAGTTTGTGGGTTCGAGCCCCGCTTCGGGCTCTGTGCTGACAGTTCTATGCAGCTTCAGATTCTGGGTCTCCCTCTCTCTCCGCCCCTCCCCTGCTTGTGCTCTGTCTCTCAAAAATAAATAAATGTTAAAAAAAAAAGGTTAATAAAAAAAGCAGTTGAACATACTTGAACTTATTATATTTTTATATAAGAGACAGTTGGAAATGTGAATAGTCACCGAATTTGTTGGTGGTAGTAAGAAACCGTTTTTAATTTTTAGGTGCAATAAAGGCACTGTAGTTAAGTTTTTGTTTTTTAAAAGAACATCCTAATCTTTCAGAGATACATACTGAAATATTTTCAGAAAATGATTAGGTATCTGGGAAGTGATTCAGAATAATACAGGAGGAGAAAGTGGGTGGGAATATAGGCAAAACAAGACTGGCTATGAGTTCTTCATTATTGGTAAGAACATGGAGTTTCATTAGAACATTCTATTATTAACATAAAATTTTGTTTAACAAACAAGCTAAATTAGGCAGGAGAGGCAGCATGATATGGTCAGAAAGAACAAAGGAGTTGACGTTAAAGAGCCATGGGTTTGAACCCGACCTCTCCTACTTCTGGGACTTCTCAGAGCCTCAATTTCCCCACCTTTAGAATGGGCTAATGATAATAGGTACCTAAGAGTAGTTGAGATTCAGTGAGTTGGCCCATGGGGCCCAGCGCCACGTCCAGTAGAGGCTCAGAAACTGGAGGGTGATTTTTTTAAACTCTTCTAAGTCCTGCGAGTGAGCAGAACCTGACCCCGAGGGCCTCCCTCTCTCCCTTTCAGCTGGCGTTCCAGGGGAGGAGCCCAAGTGCAACATCTGCCTGGGGAAGACCTCAGGGCCGCTGAATGAGATCCTCATCTGTGGGAAGTGTGGCTTGGGTGAGTGTGGTGAGCAGGGCACATGGGAGGCCCCCACCCGCACCGGCCCCAAATGGCATATGCCTCGCTACTGGGATCTTAGCTGGCTTCCCGTTTCTCTTGGAGCTCCAGAGTGACATGGGGCCAGTCCACGGGAATGAGGGCCCAGGGAAGTGACCCCTGGGGAGAGCTGGGGCTCCAGGAAAGTGAGACAAGGTATGCAGTTTGGAGCTCCCCCTAACCCAGGAGAGAGGAGGGTGGAGAGATGGGGCACAAAGGCTTAAGCCAGGTTGTCGTGCCTCCCCTACTGGGGCCCAGCCTGTCTTTTAGTCGCCTGCTTGGACGCCAACTTGGCTGCCTTGGTGAGCGTCGCCTGCCAGTGCCCTGGCAGCTGGCAGGCACCCGGCTCCTCCTAGCTGCCGCCACCCTCCCCAGCCCTGTGGCCTTTGGGCTGCCTGGCTTGGGGTCAGTGCTTCCCTGTGGGTGCTCAGCAGCCCCATCTCTTCCTCAGGTTACCACCAGCAGTGCCACATCCCTATAGCAGGCAGTGCCGACCGGCCCCTGCTCACACCTTGGTTCTGCCGACGCTGCATCTTCGCCCTGGCTGTGCGGGTGAGCCCTCCCCCCTTGCAGCCCCTGCCTTTCCCCAGGCCAGTCAGGGAGCCTGGACTCCCTGGGCTCCCACCTGACGGCAGGTCACAGAGCCTGCACTTTGGAGGCAGACAGCCCTCCTGCCACTGACCAGGGAGCGGTACGTCCTTGGCCGGGTTCCTTAGCCTCCCCGAGCCTGTTTCCTCAATGGTAAAATGGATATGGGTTGGTGCCAGGGGTAGGTGGCCCCCAATAAATGGTGCTCTGCTATCAAAAGACAAAATCCATGTAAGCAGCCACCCTCAGTACCTATTGGTTATTATTGTCACCTTTCTTGCAGCGTGCGACTACTAATACTGTTGTTAATAGAGATCTTTCTGGGATGGAGAGAGCATAGATTTGGGATCGATAAGAAAAAGCTTCTTGCGTTTCTGACAACGTTGGAATAATTGCGGGTTCCCGACTCAGCGTTTCCCCCGTGCTGGCCGCACGCAGACCTGTGTGGCCGCGCCCCCCACCCCCCACCGGGACCCCGCCGCTGAGCCGGACCCTCATCTCCCCGCAGAAAGGCGGCGCGCTGAAGAAGGGCGCCATCGCCAGGACGCTGCAGGCCGTGAAGATGGTGCTGTCCTACCAGCCGGAGGAGCTCGAGTGGGACTCGCCCCACCGCACCAATCAGCAGCAGTGCTACTGCTACTGCGGCGGGCCCGGAGAGTAAGGCCGCGGGGGCGGGGCCTCCGGGGGCGGGGAGGTGGGCGGGGGCTCCGCGGAGGGGCGGGGCCCGAGGGAGCGAGGCTGGAGCTCAGGCTGTGTGGCTCCAGGAAGGGAAGGAAGTGTGGAAGCGCGGCTAAGAGCCTAGCCCCAAGTGTCCAGATCCTCCCAGCCCCTTGGGGCTGTGTGCAGCCCCTGAGTGCAGTCCTCATCGCAGTTTTCACGCTATACGGTGTGGTGGACAGGGCGCGATTAGATTAATTCACATGAAGGCTCATGCAGTGCCTGTTACATGGAAGGCACTTAATAAATGTTAGCTGTTACTACTGGTGCATGGAATTGAAGGTAAACCTTGCTCTTGTCCGAGCCAATGAAACAGGCTGCCGGTGAGGCATTAAAGTACTTTGGCCTGGAAGTGTGCAAGCAGGGGTAGGGGGTCATACGTCAGGGATGCTGTGGACGGGATTCTTGCCCTGACTATAGGACAGGAGTCTTTGATTGATTCTTCCTTGCCAGCCTGGGCCTCCATGTAGCCATGGGAGATTGAGCCTGCTCTCTTGGCCTGACTGCACCAGACCTTGTGGCAGGAACCACAGAAGTGACAGATGGGGTCTCTTCCCTCAGGACATATCCGTGTGGGATGCCCTAAAGTCCTGAATCTTAGACCCAAGCTCTGTTGACAACCAGTAGGTATCTGGAGGCTGGGCTTATCCAGCCTAGCAGGGTAGCAGGCCTAGCTAGGCTTATCCAGCCTAGCAGGCCAAGGGATTAATTACCTTGGCCCCATCAACTTCCCTGGGTGTGGGGAGGTCTATGGGATAACAGAGGAAGAAATGCTTATAGAGACCTTCACAGAATTGAGGCAGTGGTTCTCAGTGCATCTCCCGCCCGCTCCCCCCCCCACCCAACCAAAGATTGAGTAGGTCCGGAGTGGGCCAAGGAATCTTCGTATTTTAACCTGGACCCCAGGTGATTCTGATGTTCACGGTTCATGGACCGCACCTGACAAGTTATGAATGAAGCATCGGTTGTCCGTGAGGAAATGCCACTTTGCTCTTTGTTCATATTCAGTGCATAGTTGTTGAATGGCCATGACAGGGTAGATACAGTACTGGGTGAGAAAAACCAGACATGGCGCTGCCCATGGAGCTTACAGGAGCCATTATATTCTTGCCAAGTCTCTAGGGCAGACCTTCCCATTGCGGTAGTTTTTGAGAAGCTGTGTGTGGGGCCCAGTCCAGAGATGGGGGCTCCAACTGTGTCATGAGGAGGGCAGGCTTTGAAGTTAGGGAGGCCAGGGTTTGAATCACCATCCACCATTTGCTTCCTGAGTGACCTTGAGCAAGCCATTTAAGCTCGGAGTCTGTAAAATTAGGGCAGTGGCCCATCTTTTACCAGAGGGTGAGATCAAACAATATAGCATATGCCTGCTCCCTGGACCTCCCCCTGGCCCAGCCTAAGTGCTCGGTAACTGTGAGTTCTCTTCCTTTTCCCCCGGTGGAGTGCAAGTTTGTGTTGGGAGAGGTTGCGGAGGCTGATGCCTGGCTAGCAGTGTGGGCCTGGCTGACCCTGGCTCCTCTGGCTCTCCAGATGGTACCTGCGGATGCTGCAGTGTTACCGGTGCAGGCAGTGGTTCCACGAGGCCTGCACCCAGTGCCTCAATGAGCCCATGATGTTCGGAGACCGGTAGGTGCTAATCTGATCCACTTCAGCCTTGAGGGGACAGGGGACAGCGGTGGCGGTGGCTCTTTCAGACTGCCTGCCAGGCCCTACGCAGGTGGGGGTCTGTGAGGTGGGCGCCTGTCCACGGGAGGCAGCTCAGGGTGAGGGAGGCCTTCTCAGTAGAGGACTGTGCTGGACCACAGCCCCAGTTGCCATTGACTTGTCGGGGACCTTAGACAAAGCCCCACCTCCCCTAAGCCCCAGTCCCTTCCTGAGTCTGGGCGGAGGGGGAGGGATGCAGGAGGCCCCGCCTCACCCCTACCCAGGCTACTAGAGGAGCCACTGGGAGCTGGATGATTGATCTGGCTTCTAATGAATGGGGCTAAGCTAACAAAAGGCTTCTGTGTGTCACACCAGATATTGCATGTCTTGGTTGGTGTGTCAGGGTTGTGATTGCGTGTGTGCACGTGGGTGTGTGTGTGTGTGTCTCAGAGGGGAAGAGGGTGCCCACTGCAGCCCAGCCTAGCTCAGCTGGCTCTGAACTCAGCCACACTCTGGGATAACGACGTTTGGGAAAGAGTTTGGCACAGGGGAAGGTCAGGAAGTATTGTGTGGTCTGTGTCCTGCCCCATCCTAGCCGCTGCCTCCTGCAGGGACCACTAGTGGGAACGAGGACAGCACTCACTGTGGGAAGGCCGGTGGGGAGCGAGGGCGGGGGAGGGCTGGGCTCGGGTGGGGTGTCAGCCCCTGCCACCACAGGCCTCTCTCCACCTTCCTCCAGGTTCTACCTGTTCTTCTGCTCCGTGTGTAATCAGGGCCCGGAGTACATCGAGCGGCTGCCGCTGCGATGGTGAGACGGGGGGGCTCGCTCGGCCAGGCCCACCCCTGTCCCCTCCCAGCTGCTCCGCTCCCACCTCCCTCCGGGAACAATTCCATTTCCAGCCACCAGGTCCCAGCCTTGCCCCTGCCCTTCAGCCTGGGCCCCGGAGGCTCCAGCCCGGGCCGGGCAGGCTGCCGCCTCACCCCAGCCCCACCTACTCGCCCCCTTGCCCAGGGTGGATGTGGTTCACCTGGCCCTCTACAACCTGGGGGTGCAGAGCAAGAAGAAGTACTTTGACTTTGAGGAGATTCTGGCCTTTGTCAACCACCACTGGGAGCTCCTGCAGCTTGGCAAGGTATGCAGGGCCACGGGAAGGCAGAACGGCCAGAGCCTATTCCACAGTGGGCTTACCGAGGTCCAGAGAGGTGAGAGGTTTGCCCAGGGTCACACAGTGCAGGACTGGTGTCGGGGTCTCTTGAGGACTCACCCTTCGGCAGCACCACCTGCCTGCAAGGGCTGTGGGCTGGGAGAAAGACCTAGAGCCTTGCAGCTGCCACATCCCCTGGTCCAAGCCTCTGAGCCCTTGCCCTGTGAGGGGCTTCCTTGACCCGGGTTTTGGCAGCGGGCGGATTGGGGCCACCCTGACTCAGCAGCAGGGGGCCGGGGGTGGATCTGGCTGCAACAGAGCTCCCTACAGAGATGTTGGACCTGCTCCAGATTACCTGGCTGTAGTGGAAAGTGAAGTGGGCCTGCCCTCTGCTGATCTTACTCTGAATAGCAGAAGTGGTCAGCGGGAGCCTGCGAGCCTGGAAGCTGGGCAGTAAAGTAACAAACCACAGACTTTCAGGAGGTCAGAGGTGGCCGGCACAGCTTTGGAGCTGAGCCAGGATTGGAGCCAGGGCATCCCAACCTCTCTCATGGTGGGGCCATGCCCGCTTTTCCCTAACAGCAGCCTTAAGAGACCTCTCTACCAATCCAGAGTGGGGCATATTCTCTACTGACTGCCAGAAATCTTTCTTTGATGAGACAGGAATTTACCAAAAACAATTTTTTTTAAAAGGATGACCCTTTATGCTTTGCAAAAGCTTTTCATATAACAACATCTTCATTTATGGTGTTTGATAATTTATAAAAGCCATATGTGTTGTAAAGCCTTGAAAGACAGATAGAGCTGGTATTTTTAATAACTTTTTTTCTGATATATAAAAAGAACATACATGTTCCTGATAGAAAAATTGTTAAATGCCAAAAAGCATAAGGAAGTAGACTTTAAAACGTCACCTACCCATCACACCACACAGAAACAACTGCTACTAATGTATTCCATCCTTTCTTCTGTGTCTGTTTTTCCTTTTTCCTTGGCTTAGGTTATACAGTAAGTAAAATTTTAAATCATTTTTTTTTCAATTCATATTATATCATAAATACGTTTCCATATTCCAGAAAGAGTTTTCATCAACATTTTTAATGGTTTCCTTGGTTTCTAGCATGGTTTACTTAGTGCTTTCCTTCCTGTTGGGCAGGTAGTTTCTTGCCCGCGTTTCATATTTGGCCGTCATTAGGAACGACGCTGCAGTGACCATTTTTGTACTTAAAGCTTTGTGTTTCACGTTAGATCTCTGTGATAGATCCCATTGCGTGGCATTACTGGGTCAAGGGCATGGGCATTTTTAAAGCTTCTGATACATCTAGGACGGGAGTTACTCTCCCCATTTCCAGATGGAGAAGTGAGCTCAGAGAGGTGAAAAGATTTGGAATCCTGGAAGAAGTCAGGGTCCTCACCCGGAGATTGCAGGGAGGGGACAGGGGCCCCCATGTGCCTGGGTCTGACTATCCTGCTGGCTGCTCTCCCTCAGCTCACCAGCACCCCCGTGACGGACCGAGGACCGCATCTCCTCAATGCGCTCAACAGTTACAAAAGCCGGTGCGTGCAGGGAAGGGAGCGCGTGCATGGGCCCTCCCCCCCGACAGGTGGGATTGGGTGTAAAGCATCTTCCGGCCTTGTGGTCTTTGCTCAGCCTGTGCTCCAGCCTGGGTGTCCTGCCCCTTCTCTTTGACTAGATGAGTCCTACCCATTCTTCAAGATCCAGGGAGCACTCCACCTCCTTTGTGATGCCTCCCCTGAGCACTCCAGTGACCTGATGCATTTTGGCCCTGGGCTCGGCTCCACAGGGGGTACACCCTGATCTCTGAGGGCCCGTCCTGCCCTGGCCATCTGTGGTTCTGGGCCAGGCACTGAAGGTTCCATTCATCATCTCTTGGGTGGGCCACAGCCTCCTAGCTTGTCCCCAGCACCATGTTTTCCCCTCCAGACTTCTGACTCCTCAGAACCTACATCTGGCACATCCCTTGCTACTCCTGCACAGAATGCCCAGGCTCCTGAGCACGGCATTCAAGGCCTCTTATGATGAGACTCTGCCCACTCCTTCTGCCACTGATTCTTTGCTTTATTCTGGGTGTCAGCCATTCTGAACGCACTGCTCTCCCACTCAGTGCTTTTGCTCAGATCTCTCTGTTTGACTAGGATGCTCTTCCTCCATTTCACTCATTTGTTCCATGAACGACTTTAAGTTTTTTAAACGTTTGTTTGTTTTCAAGAGAGGGAGAGAAGGAGGGGCAGAGAAAGAGGGAGAGAGAGAACCCCAAGCAGCCTCCACACTCAGCACACAGAGCCCTACTCAGGGCTCGAACTCATGAACCGTGAGATGACAACCCGAGCCGAAACCAAGAGCTGGGCCCTTAACCGACTGAGCCCCCCAGCCGCCCCCAGGAACAACTGTTTATTGAACTGCTACTCTGCGTCAGCCCTTTGTGGATGCTGAGGACACAGGGAGGAATAGGACATGGTCCCTGCTTCTGTGAAACCTCTCCAGACATTGCTAGACAGAATTAGCCACTCTGTTTTCCTTCTGCCTTCTCACTATTCTTGAGTAGTGGGGCTTCCTGCCCTCCCTGTAGATAGTCTCTTGAGGGGGAGGACTGTCTGAGTCACCTCTTCACCTCATGGCAGCTCGGCTAGTGTTGGAAGGATGAGGGAAGTACCTGGAGGTGTTTCCAGTCTCCCTGGGGAGACCAGAGAACAGAATGGTGCAGGATCCAGTGTCTTGGCCATAGCAGTTCCACTGAAAGCTGGAACTTCCGATAGAAGGCGACCTTGGGGCTGGCTGAGGGAGAAGAGGAGCAGCAGGAAGCACAGACATGCAAGAGGAAGGATGGGGGGGACCACCAGCCACATCCCCGGCCACCACCTGGGACCCCTGGTCCCACAGGCCTTGAGGAATCAGCATCTCCATGGGCAACTCTGGATTTCAGTTCTGGGTCCAGGGAGACAGAGAGTAATTTTAAGGCTTGACTCTCCTCCCCAGGAGGATGGACCGACAGACTCCAGAGCTTTCTCCTCCCCCTGTCCCCACCCCCCCCCCCCAGGTTCCTCTGTGGCAAGGAGATCAAGAAGAAGAAATGCATCTTCCGCCTGCGCATCCGGGTCCCGCCCAACCCGCCAGGGAAGCTGCTGCCCGACAAGGGCCTGGTGCCCACTGAGAGCATGGCCTCCTCTGAGCTGCGTAAGAGAGGAAAGAGCAAGCCTGGGTCAGTGCCTGGGGACCGAGCTCGGGGTCTCCGCTGCTCCCGGCTCCAGCCCCAGCCTATGTGCTGTGCGGTGGGCCCAGAGACCACAGTGACATCCAAAGCGAGCAGGGAAGAACTCCACCTGGTTAGGCCCCAGCTGGAGGCACCCTGAGAGGGCCAGTCAGCGGCTGGACTTGATCCCCCATCTGGGATTTCTTCCGCCGCGGCCCCTATTGCCTTGCTTGGAGGGAAAGGCAGATCGTGAGGTCCCGTCTTGCCGGGTTAGAGCTGAGGCAGAGAGGGAAGAGGAAGCGAGAGTGTGTACGGGGTCCCTAGCTCTCCTGGCCAAGCTGAGCCCCTCATCCTGGGCGCCCGGGGCAGAACATCCTTCCCTCTTTTCTGCCCACCACACCCCCCTCCGCACCCTCCTACACCCGCTGCCTGGAGGATGTGCCCTCCCCAGACGGCCCTGTGAAGGAGCGCCTGTCCCTACCCGCCCTGCTGTGACCCCAGCCCTGCCTCTCCTTCCTCCGGGCCTTCAGGCTCTGACCCGGCCACCCTCTCCCCTTTCTGTCTCCACAGTTTGTTGCCTCACGAATTCCAGCAGCAGAAAAGGCGAGTTTATAGAAGAAAAAGATCAAAGTTTTTGCTGGAAGATGCTATTCCCAGTGTTAGTTTCTTGTTTTCTTGCTCTCCACGTTCACACACAGGGTCAGCACATTAATTAGGGATTCCTATGCAGGAAACTAAGCACCCCAGGCCCCAGGGACTCTCCCACATCCCTTAAAGGAGAAGCCAGTTCCTTCTGCAGCAAAACAAGCAAAAACCAGGCACTTTGAGACCACTACTTTCTCTCCCTACACTCTCCCACGACTGCTTTCTCTCCCCAAACTCTCCTGAGAAGCCAAAGGGGGCGGGGCAGGGTAGGTAATATCCTCACCTCCACAGTCCAGTGGGGACACTGAGTGCCAGGGAGGGACAGTGACTTTCCTGAGGTCACACCTCAGCCAGTGGCAGAGCCCAGCCTAGAACTAGGGCTCCGGAGCAGTCTTTCCTTGGCCCCGCATCCTTGCTGCAGCCCTCCCTGGAGGACGAATACTAGCGATGCTCACACCTCCCTGTCACCTGACAGCGAGCAAGTTGCTTTTACAGGCAACATCTCATTCTTCTGTGCTTCCCAACACCTCTACCAGGGAAGCACGGCAGGTGTCGCTGGCCACCTTTTGCGGTTCAGGTAACTGCGGCCCAGAGTTGGGAAGGCCATGTGCTCAGCTAGGGACAGGGCTAGAACCGGTCTGATGTGGCTCCCTGGTCAGACAGAATAAAGAGCGAGTGATGAGTCTAACCCTCGGGAGGCCCAGCCCTCAGAAACCCCGTGTGGCCCTCAGCAGAGAGAGGGTGCTGTGGGGGGCGGGTCTGATGCTCACTGACCCATCCTCCTGCTCCTTCCTGTGTCCACAGAGTGACTTTACCTCAGCCTGGAGCACCAACCACCACCTGGCCAGCATATTTGACTTCTCGCTGGATGAAATTCAGAGTTTGAAAAGGTACCAACCAGGAACCCGGCAGAGAGGGCTGCTCTGGAGCGTGGGGTAGAGGCAAGCAGTGAGACCTCCATTCCCTGGCAATGAAGGAAGGCTCTGGAAGGGGCAAACGAGAGAGCCTTTTGAGGGAGTGGAAGGTCCCTTGGGTCATTGCAGTTAAAAGGGTCCACGCTGCATGAGGCCTACTGACTAGGCTGCCTGACGGGTCTTCCCACGATAGAACTTTCAGCACGACATCCTCCTGCTGTAGGTGTGCGGGGCTCCCAGGGACAGCTCCGCAGAGCAGGGTCAAAGGCCACCTCGCCTAGGCCCTCCCTACCTGTCCAGCCCCTGTCCTGCTTCTCCCTGCCCTCACACCATATACCAGAATTGCTTTGGCCACCCTGCATTCCCGTTCCTCCAGGGAGCCTTCCCTGGCCCTCCTCAGGCTGTGTTGGGTGCTCCTGTCTGTGTATCCCCACAGCTCCTCATGCTCGGTACACCCACGGGGAGGGGACACACAGCCCACTGTTCTGTTTCTGGAAGTGTCAAAGGCCAGTTGGTGCTTCCTGAAGGAGAGGAAGGGCTTCAGTCAGGCCTGGGCTGCGGCCCCTACGTACCAATTACTGACTGCAGCGTCAGGGTCCTCCAGCCTCTCTGCACCTCCCACCTGTTTCCGCGTGGTTGTTAGGAGGCTCGAACGGGTGCTGGAAATGAAAGCCCTTTGGGTCTATATAGCACCCAGGTGGCGGTGGCCAGGCTCCTTAGTGCACCTCTCGCCACGGGGGCAGGTGTGGGGGGAGGCTTCCTCTAGCGTCCCGAGGCTCCTCAGGCTCTGGAGGCCGCTGCGTAGGAGATGGACAGGCCGAGGAGCAGCCCCTGCAGGCACGGTGGTGGGAAGCGCCGTGGAGGGAAGGCAGGCGTTCGCTGGGCCGGGGGAAGGGGGCGGCGCTCAGGGCCGACTGGAGGGTCCCAAGGGGTGCCGAGGGCCGGCGGCAGGCTCGCTCTCTCCCCCCACCGCAGCGCCAGCTCGGGCCAGACCTTCTTCTCCGATGTGGACTCCACGGACGCCGCCAGCACCTCCGGTTCGGCTTCCACCAGCCTCTCCTATGACTCCAGGTGAGCCTCCCGCAGAATGGACCCTGTCCGTCGTCCCCCCGCCGCCTCGCCTCCCCCCGGTGCCGTGTGGCCCACTCTGTGTGCTGGGGTGTCAAGCTTGGGGCTCGGGACCATCTGGTTCTGATGTGGGCCTTCAGGTGGCTCTTCATCAGCTGCAGGTTATGTGACACTGGTTGCCGAGCAGTTTCGGTTCTAGGGCTCTACCTGCCATGATTTTGGACGTCTCTACCCCTGACTATAGGGTCCCCTGCTTCCTGGCTGTCTAAATCTGGTGTCTGTCTTCTGGGTCACTAAGGAAAAGAGCCACTGATTTTGGAAGCCTGAGGGAGGGGAAGATGGCATCCTGCAGGGTCTGGGGTCTGGGAGAGGGGCAGAAGAGCCTGGGGACCTAGCCAAGGGTGCAGCCTGTGTGGCAGTAGCTGGTACTCGGCAGCACGGGAGGCTCCTGTGACTGTATGTGAGGACTCTTGTGTCTTGGCGTCTATCAGAGCATCTCTAGTTGTCGGTCTCCTTTGCTGCCTCTGGATTTGTAGTGATTTCCTCTCGTTTCTTTGGTTCTCACAAGCTCTCCGGGGCTTGGCTTCTGTTTCTAAGCATCTGTGAACACATGCCTCTTCTTCTGTGTGTTTCCCCACCACCTCTCTCTGTCTCTTCGTCTGTGTGTGTGTGTCGCCCACGTACATCTGTCTGTCTGCAATCCAAGACTCTGGGTATGAGGCCCATCAGTCCCTCCCTCCCATCCCCCACCCCCGTCCGACTCCCCAGGGAAGGGCCTCCTCCGTGCAGGCGAGGCCTCCGCGCGGCACTCGGGAGGCGCAGGGTGGTGCTCCTCCACCTGTGCGTGCAGTGCTGAGGTCCTACGTGGAGAGTGTGTACTTTTAGAGCCGGGCACACCCGGGTTTGAATGCCTGGCTCAGCCACTCGCCCGCTGGTGGCTTCTCCTGTTTGGCCTCCTTGGGACCGTGGTGAGGACGGTGGTGAGATGCTGCAGCCCCCCGGGGCCCGGCCCGGTGCCTGGCTCCCGGGAGGGGGCTCAGGGAGAGGGGCTGGTCAGCATCGTTCCACCCCGTTCCCGCCGTCTTCCTCCCCCCACCCTGACGCAGACGGACAGTGGGCAGCCGCAAGAGGAAGCTGGCAGCCAAAGCGTACGTGCCCCTGCGGGCAAAGCGGCGGGCAGCCGAGCCGGGTGGACGCTGCCCCTCAGACAGCAGCGCGGAGGGGGCTTTGGGCCCCGAGCGGCCGGACGAGGGCGTCGACAGCCACACCTTTGAGAGCATCAGTGAGGATGACTCATCCCTGTCCCACCTGAAGTCCTCCATCACCAACTACTTTGGCGCGGCCGGGCGGCTAGCCTGTGGGGAGAAGTACCAGGTGCTGGCCAGGAGGGTCACGCCCGAGGGCAAGGTCCAGTACCTGGTGGAGTGGGAAGGGACCACCCCTTACTGACGAGCCCCAGGGGACGCCGGCAGCCCGTTCTCTCCAGGCCCGGGTGGGGGAGGAAAGCAAGACCGCTGCGAGTGCCTGTGGCCGAAAGGCCCTCCCGCCTGCCTGCCAGGCCCAGGCCGGCGCCTCTCTGCGTGCCTGTTCCGCTCTTGGGCCTCGTCAGGCTCGCCACCCCTTTGCCTGTGTGTCTAAGGTCCCACTGGCTGTCACTCAGTGTCTTCACAGTCTCCCTCCAACCATTTACCTGTAACTGAATGTGTGTCCCCGTGGCGCTAGGACCCTTCTCCCTGAGGCCCGAGTCTTTCTCTTCGTCCCATTATGTCCCTTTACCTCTCTCCTACCCCGTTTGGGGCAGGGGGTGTGTTTACACATCTACGCACGCATGGCTGTCCCCGTACCGGATGTCCTTCACGGCTGACCCGCGGGCAGCCGGTCGTCCTGGAGACCCGTGCGAACGGGAACCTTCGAGCATGGCTGAAGGTGAAGAGGACGCCCCTCCGAGCTTTTCCCTCCCCCCTCTGCTGCCTCTCCCTGCTGTGAGAGTGGGAGGCTGCCTCTGCCGGTGAGGCAGAGACCCCGGGGCTCTTGGGATCCCAGGAGCCAAGAGGCTGGGTCTCTGCCTCAAGGCACCAACACCAGAGCCCGTTAGTACGGCTGCAGGTGTCGGCTTCCGAGGTCCCAGAGCTGGTCCTTTCTCTGGCCCCGCCCCCTCATTGTTGCCGAGGTCCTGGCCTCAAAAACTTGCGGGACAGGAAGGGGGAGGAAAGGAGACCTCAGGCTGTCTCCTGTGCCTCCCACCCCCAGACCCACCTCACACCCAGCCGAGCGATACCCACTCTCCCAGAAGCTGCCATCCACACGTGCGCTTTCACCCTCGAGGCCTACACACCACCCGCACGCGCACACGTGCACCCCGCTCCCTCCGGTGGCAGCCTGGCTCCTGCCCTCTGCTCTCCCGTGGCCCTCTTCAGGGGCCCTGTGCTGCAACTAAATGTGAAAGTCCAGCTCCGGCCCCTTCGTCCTGCCCATGAACCAGCTAGGACCCCACAGGGAGGCGTGGAGGGCGCACACCCTCTTCCTCACCCCCTGCCGCACCCTGAGACTGACAATCACTTTTTGGGACAGGTTGGGACTTTTAAAAGGCTTGTGTTGTTCAGTCCCCCCAAAGGGAAGCCTTTGTCAGCGGGGGTATAAGTAGAATTCTTAGAACTGACATTACAACTCATACCATCTGGAGGGAAACCAAAAATGAGAAGGGGAGGGGACCCCTCATTTTTGCTGCTTCCAGAGATATTAGAAACTGACCCACTTGTTTGGAAAGTAGGAAGAAGTGCCTTGACTAGGGCAGGGGGTGGACCAGATGGGGACCAGCCTTGCCAACTGCCACTGTGGCCTCCAGCCTGAGTTCTGCAGGCTGCCAGCTGCAAGGCGAAAGTGGGTGAACGAAGGGGTGGCAGTGGGGGCAGCAGGCCTGGGGAGCTGGTTTTTCCGTGGCTGTGCCCAGCCCTCCCCAGCTGTGCGCATCATGGAGTCCCTGAGATTGTTCAGACGCCCCTTGCCTTAAACCTCAGCTCCTATAGTGCCTTTCACACGGGACCTCACCTCCCGAACGTGGCCCACCCACTCCCCTCTGCTTCCCCAGCAGGACCCAGGCAGGGAACAGCTGGGGTTGGGCCCAGTTCTCTCCCTTCTCAGCCCCACAGCTGCTGCCACGGAAGCCCCCCCTGCTGGGGCCAGATGGAAGGAGCCGAGAAGCCAGCCCCCAGCCTAGCAGGGGTGTGGGACCCGGCATCCAGTCCGTGGCTTCCTGCCTGGCTTCGGCTTTCTAGGCTTCTGGGAAAGCACTGGATGAGCAAGGCCTGCCACAGTGCACCTGTACCTTCTCTACTCAAGCTCCAGAGAGGCTCTGGGCCGGAAGAGGGGAGGGGGTGTCTTCCTCACTTGGGAAGTCAGCGTAAGGCCTGGGAAGGCCACCCGGGCTCCACACCCCAGCATTTCATTCATAGCAGATAATAGCTGCATTACTGCCAACTGACCTTATAATAACCCTGTGCACCTTTGAAAAGATTTATGGTTTTGAATTGCTGCTTTTAATAACATTTGTTATATTAAAGTTATAATTAAGATGTGTGATTTCTAATTTAAAAGCTCCCTTTGAAAAATGAACTATCTTCCCCCTGGCGAATGAACCGTCTATCAGCCGTTGGGTACCGGGAGGAATGGTCTGGTTTCTGGTCTTGGTTTCCTGGAAACTGAGGAGGCATGACAGGACTCCATCTGGCCACCTGCCACTCCTACCCCTCCCTCCCACATTCTCCCCACAATATTCTCACCTTTGCCACCAACAGGATGTGGAACTTTTTTTCTACTGTGAGTACCTGATCCATGGGGGCAAAAAACAGCTGAGGGCCATGAAGTAAAAGATGGGGAATGACCTCAAACTGACCTTATTAAAATAGTTAACGTACAGCCGCTCTAAAACTACTTAATGCACGCAGTCACACAATCCGAGAAATCTGGTGTTTATGGCCTATGCCACTCTAAGCAGGTGCTTTTGCTTTCCTCACCCTCCAGATGCCAGCAATAGTCCCTGCCGAGTTTAGCTCCCAGGTGTTTGGAGGAAACCCTTCTACATATGCGTGTGATGTGATGGGTTATTACTTTAAACTTGTCTAAATTTGGGACAGAAGAGAGAAAAATAGGCATGAAGGGATAAGAAAAAAATCAGCTATAGGGAGGTTCAGGTCATTGGTTCAAATGGATTCTGTAATTGCAGGGACAAAGTGTAGCCTGTTAATCACCCTGAATGTTCATGTCTGCACTTAAAAAAATTCTTAACCGTCGCTCCCACTTGTTTCTACCATGGTTTCTGGTTCAGCCTTTTAGCTGCCCTTGGAACAAAACCACAGCTGAAGCCAGGGTGTAACGGGGTGGGATTATTCTTTGGGCTGCCAGCAATGTGATGGAATGAAAAGTGAATGGTCTGAGGGGTCAAGAGACCTGGGTTCTAGTCCAAGTTCCACAGTGAACAGCTATATAGACCTCCTGCAAACAATGGTCCTGCCCAGGCTGGAGAGTGCCTGGTTCTTCGTAGTCTAGATTAGTGATTACAAATTTACAACAAATATTTACTTTGGAGTTTAGGAGCAAGAAATTAGAATTCTCAGAAATTCTCTAAATCACAAGTTATTCTTAAAATACTTGAAACATTCCTCCCCCCATTATCATAGATATCTGAAAAAAAATTAACAGGAATATTAGGCTTAGCAGTAACTACAAAGAACTGTAGCCTATAGGGAATATTTAAACACTGGAAACCTCCAGGGAACATTACTGGCTAGTATTCAAATAACATTCAAATATCCTAGCAAGGTTAAGAATACATGGAATCACGTGTCAAAATTGTTAAATTAAAATTTATTTTGCTTCCAAAGCTTATTTCTTCAAACAAAGCTCATAGGATTTGTATAAAGTATATTATGTGTATTAACTTATTTGTACAAATAACTCAGTTTGCAGCAGATAGGGCTCAACAGACACACCTGGGACATGGCAACAATCGCAAGCAAGACTCATTGGTTGGTAACCATTTCTCTCCTGCCCTGGGTCCCTCCACCCTCAACTCCGTGTGTTGGTATTTCTTGCTCTGTTTTGATTTGATAAAGATAGATTCCTTCAAACCAGTTCACATCTATATGCTTTTAAGCGTTAGTATTTACAGATAATTTTTGTATTGTTTTTCATTTCAAGTGATTTTTCTGGGGATTCTGGATTCAAAAAACATACCTTTCCTGAGAAATGCTGGGAAGGAATTCCTGCATGGAGCCACTCATCTAGGTCCTATCCCAGGTCCACAGGATGACTCAGGGGGCAGGGTGGGGGGCAGTGTGGTCTAGGGTAAGTAAGCTGGGAGTCACGCAGACCTGCAGAATCACTGAACTCCTCTAGTCCTGTGCCCTGATGTGCAGAACAAAGATACTGTCACCAGGCTCTGGATCTGTGGGGACAAGTAAACACTGCAGTACATTTTCAAGTGCCAGACCGATTACTGTATACATGTTTTCAGAACGACTCACCCTTCCTTTAGAGTTGGCTACAGGAGGCTCTCTGGGCATTTGGTCTACAAAAGGGTATGTCCAACCTCTGAAAGAGGCAGTAAGAGCATCAGATCTAGAATCAGACTTGGGTTCAGAGTCTAGCTCTGCCACTTATGTTAGGTGTCATGCTCCCTGATCTCAGGATTCTTCTGCAGGCTGCGGAGAACACTGAGTTAAAACCAGCAGAGAGCTGGTATTTTGTTCTCTCCCATTTCCTGTAGGTAACTGTGACACTGAGGCAAAGGAAATCCACCAAGAAAGTTTTCTGTGCACAGTCAGCATCGAAAATGACCCAATGAAGGCCAGAGATAGAAAAATCTCCTTTGGAATTAGTCCCACTTTAAGAAAGTTCAAGGAAAAGCAGCTGGATTTTGCCAGTTCCGTAAGTTAGAAAGTAACTGGGCTATAGAGAAAGCTTTATTCAAATCCTTGAAACATCAATTTGGGAAATATTTGCCAAACCCTGTGCAAGAGATCACAAATTGATTCAGACATACTCTTGACCTCGAGCAGCTCACAATCTAGAAATAGAAAGCTGGCTGTAATGCACAAGGATAATAGGAACACTGAGGCCGGAGAGATTCCTTCCAACCCAGAGGGAGCCTGCCTTGTAAAGGAGCAGCCAGATTTCCCAGGCGTTCGTGGAAAAGGGCACTCCCGGCAGAGGGGATGTCCGGAACGCAGGAATAACTTCACATAGCATACTGGAGTCATCCACTTGCCACAGTGGGCAAGGAGAGGTGGGCGGTGGAGATGGGAAAAGCGAGTTGAGGCAAGGTTATGAAGGGCCTTGAAAGGCAGACCAACAGACTGGGCTCTAACCTGAAAGCAACAGAGGCAGTCCGTCTGGGGTCCCCAAAGCGTTTTCAGCAGGGTTTACTTTACACCAGATTTTGCTGTGTATCAGAAACATCTGTTGTAGGGGGCGCCTGGGTGGCTCAGTCGATTAAGCATCCGACTTCAGCTCAGGTCATGATCTCGTGGTCCAGGAGTTCAAGCCCCGCATCGGGCTCTGTGCTGACAGCTCAGAGCCTGGACCCTGCTTCGGATTCTGTGTCTCCCTCTCTCTCTGTCCCCTCCCCTATCACGCTCTCTCTCTCTCAAAAATAAACATTTAAAAAAATTAAAAAAAAAAGAAACATCTGTTGTAAAAAGGGACATCACCAGTATCATTCTCTTTGTCCTTCTCCTGAGGTAGCCCTCCAAAATCCCTACTGGCTATCAAAAAAGGATCCTCTGGAGCTTTGGAAGGGCCTCGGCCTTAAGTCCCTACAAGGTGTTCCCAAAGGGCCCTGGGTGAGCCTCCATTTTATATTTGGAGGAACTAAGGTTCAAGAAGCACAGTAAGTGTCAGAACTCGAGCCTGGCAATAGCTCTGCACATATCCTTCCCTCTGGGAAGACCCAGGATGCCAAAGAGGCCTGTGGGCCCCACAGTCTCCCCAGAGTGGGGTTACCTTGTGACAGATTCCGGGAGGGAACCGAGGTCAAATCTTTCTCCTCACCCTAAAGGGGTGCTGCCTCCCCTGCCCTCTTTCACCCGACACCCGGGATCAGGCAGAGTACCAGACACAGGGTGAGCGGTCTCGGCTTTACCATTCTTAACACGCCACCCCCTTGCCAGACCTCAGTGCAGTTCAGTTTCCTTTGGTAATCTATAAAATGGAGACTGGCTTAGACCCCTGGTTTACCAGCTTTTATCAAAAAAAACTCAAACTTACAAGGGAGTTCAATACATAAAAGTGATACAAGACAGTTCTTCTACTGGTTGAGGTATATATTGGTTGAGGTATGGGTGGGGAGCGGGTCTCATACCCTTACCCCACCCAGGAAGCACCCAGGGTACCGTACCTTCTGTTGACCGCTAGCTCAGGGGAACAAGTCTGAAAAACCCTAGTCTAGCAGTTCCCCAGGGTTCTTTCCCACTTTAGGATGCTCAGTTTCAATGCTCAAGTGACCAGGTTAGTACCATGGGCTCAGAACCTAGGTCTCTAATGAGCAAGGCACCAGAACCTTCTGATACCTGTCACATTCAGGCTAGGGAGGAGTCTAGACCTATTTCCACCCACAAAGCTGTGTCTAAGCCCTAATACTCCTGCAGTCCTATCCCCAATCACAAAGCCCATTCCCACCATTCAGGAATAACAAATACCATCTTTAGTTACAAAAAATAACCCTGCTTGTCCCTGAAACCCCACCATTAGCAACTCATCCTTTTGCATAAAGTGCTTGCCAGCTCCCCTAGAAAGTGACATTCATCCCACACACCGGATGAACAGGTCACCAGGTCCATTCTTCCTGCATCCTGGGCACTCAAGGTAGGCCCAGCGACTGCAGGAGATAACAAACGTCACCCTCACTGCCATCTCCCCTGGGCCCTCCCCCCCCCCCCCCATATAACTGCCCTCACCCTCCCACCCCCTGGCCACCTTTAAGCATGAAGCACTCAGAATCCAGTTCCATTGCGTTGCATGGCCCGACCAACCCGGCCTCCTCCTCCAGCCTTGGGGGCCTTAGACCTTCACCTCCTCAAGATCCTCAGCTCTTCCGCGCTGACACACAGGCTCCAGAGATGCGAGGAGGCAGCTAGAGGCCCCCCCGCCTCCCCAGAGGGCGGCTGCCGCAGGCTAGAGGCAGCCGGCGGGACCTGCAACGAGCCGCCCCCGCTCAGTCCTCCCCCGTGCCCTCCTCCAGCCACTTTAGATAGCGCGCATCTCCTTGGTCCATGGGAAGACTGAAGACCTCTGGGATTTCAAAAGGATGCACCAACCTTTGGAAAGAAAGCAGAGCCCTGTGAGTGACTATGATGAGAATCAGCCTATGCAGTTAAACCCAAGCGGCCGGCCTCCTGTGAGGCTGCCATCTACCGCCATTCCACCTGCCCAGGCCCATAGGCCGCTGCTCCTGAGCCTGTTTCCCATTTGTCAACAAGGGATGAGGTGGGCCAGATGGCTCCCCCGGTCATGGGTTCCAATTCTAAGCCTGCCTCTTGTAGCTGTGTGACCGTGGACAAATCACTTCATTTCTCCACAGGCCCTAAAAAAAGGGTGTCAAAATAGTACCTATGTGACTGGGCTGCTGGGGAGTGAGACGAGGCACAGAAGGCACTTACCTGGCGTACCGATGGGCACTGCATGCGCTCATTACATGGCAGTTACTGTCTGTATCACTATCCCACGCTCATCGCTGTGCCTTCCCCAAACGACCCCCCATATCTCTGCATTGTCTTCTCAACCAAGAAAGTTCTCTGTTCGTCACTTACAAGCCCGTCTATCCTTCAAAGCCCAGCTCAACCACTGATCTTCTCCCAGGGATCTTCCTCGACCATCCAAACCCATAGGAAGCTCTTCTTTCTCTCCATTCCTTTCACCTGGCCCTCAGCACACAACGCAAGTTCTTTTCGCTTCTTAGACTGAAGAGATATGAGGCCTTGGGCCTCAGTCCCCCATCTGTCAAATGCGGGGAACAATCCCTGCTTCCTTTCCAATGAAGGAGGCACTGTAAAATTTTCATGAGACAGCATGCGTAGTAAATCACAACACATGCACGCGTGCCTAAACATTTGGAGTTGGGGTGATTTTATCCAGTGACCAAGGATAATGCATTTTCTTATTTCAGGGCACACATCAGTGTGTTTGTTTTCTGTTTTTGTTTTTTTTTTTTAAGATCTTATTGGGTTTATTCAATGATTCAAAAACCAGGCAGCATCCCCTCTAGCAAACAGAAAAGGAGCTCCCTCACGTATGTGTTTTTATTAGCAGACATACAGAACTCAGTGTGTGTATGAAGGCAGTGTTTGGACGCACAGAATAAGACCGTTTTAACACGTTAGTAGTAAGAGCTGCCGTGCCACCACCAAGAATCACTGATTTTTTTTTCCTTTGAGAGGAAGAGAGAGAGCACGCATGTGTTGGGGAGGGGCGGAGAGAGAGGGGGGACAGAGGATCCGAAGCTGTGCTGACAGCAGAGAGCCCGATGCAGGGCTGGAACTCACGAATCAGGAGACCGTGACCTAAGCTGAAGTCGGACGCTTAACTGAGATACCTGGGTGCCCCAAGCATCAATGATTTAAGCCAGTGCTTCTCGAGCTTTAATGTGCGTAGGAATCCCATGGGGATCTTGTTAAACTGTAGTTTGACTCCTTAGTTTGGGGTGAGAGTGAGGAGGCAGGCCTAGCAAGCTTCCAGGTGATGCCAATTACTCCCCAAACCATACCTGAACACCAATCTAGACCAGCAGTTTTCAGAGTGAGGCCCACTGACCCCTGGGGAATTCTAACACTCTGCCAGGTCCATGAGGCCAAAACTGTTTTCAGAAGAATACTAGTTTTCATTTTTTTAATGTTTATTTTGAGAGGGGGGGGGCGGAGAGAGGGAGACACAGAATCCCAAGCAGGCTCCAGGCTCAGAGCTGTCAGCACGGAGCGGGATGCAGGGCTCGAACCCACAAACCGCGAGATCATGACCTGAACCGAAGTCGGCTGGCTGCTTAACCGATGGAGCCACCCAGGCGCCCCGAAAAATACTAATTTTCTATTAATCTTCTTACTGTGTTGACCCCTGCACTGCTGGTGCAAAACAATGCCGAGTAAGACTGCTGGCACCTCAGCACGCGGCAAGGCAGTGGCACCACAGTGTATGAGCCTCAGGTGCTCTTCTCCACCGCACGCTCGGGCTTCAGAAAAGTCACGTTCACTTAAGAACATCCTCGATAAAACAGCGAAGATCACTATTGCTATTGCACTTCAGCCCTTGAGTCCCTGTCTCATTAATGACGAAATGGAAAGTGCACATTAAAGCACTTCTGCCGGATTCTGAAGTTCAATGTTGTCTTAAACCTGTCTGCCCATTGAAGCCACAAGCCAAACTAAACAAACTGCACTTTTTTTCATGGAACACCATTTTTAATTTCAAGCCTGAGTGACCATAATTTGTCTGTCATGTTTACAAATGCTGGTTACTGTGGTTTGAGCATTAGGCAGACGTTTTTCTCTAATGTGAACAAAGTGAGCCGATCACTCAAATGAAGACAACTGATACCATTTGTTGAGGAAAAATTCATGTTTTCAAGCAAAAATTAGAAGTTTGAAAGTTTGAGTTTATCATCATGAGCGTAAAAGTGTCCCAGTACTTAAGAGGGAGTATGTTTTCTGAGGAGACGCAGCCTTCTCAACAAGCTAGATGTTGCCAAAATATAAAATGATGCCATTTTTCTCACTTTGTTTCTTGGAAAATATGGTTACTTCCCATAAAAATGTATTACTTATGTTTATATAGAACAGTTGTATTGTTATTATTTTAAATGAACGAAAACATTTTTTTAATTTCGTAGTTTTACTTTCTAATGCAATAAACTTTAATATAACCTTAAGCTCCCCTGGGATCCGAAGACCAAAATCTTGAGAACTACTGTCTCCACTCACTCACTCTAGCCTCTCATTTTATAGCTGGAGAATCTGAGGGACAGGGACATGCCCAGGGTCATATGAGAGCTTGGTGACTAGGCTCTAGGTCTCTTGCTTTTCAAGCTCATTCACTTAGTTCCCAGGACGTCCCTGGCTGAAAAGACACACCAGCATTACCTGATATAGCTGAACAGCATGCGGACCTTGGAAGTCTTTGTCTTTATTAGCTGTGAAAGAAAAAAAAAATCCCTGCTTTAGGAAGGACCTTGGCCCCAGCCATGCAGCTACTCGTTCATTTGGCCATTTTGGAGACAGCATTCATCCAGGTCACCAGGCACCGTTGCATTTAAAGATTAACCCAGGGCACCTGATGTGAGGCAAGAACCTCAAGCAGTTGATCTTTGCTCATTTTTAATTGGAACCTTGGTCTCACTCTCCATCGAGGCCCCAACCCACCCCCCCATCCTCACTCACCAACCGGATTTCAGTGGCTTCTTCTATTTCTCCATTCCAAAAGTACCTGGAGAAGAGAACAAAACCAAATTATGATGCTCACAAGAAGAGCCCAGGAGATACCAAACCTGGCCCAGTTAGGTGGCTTACCAAGGTGGAGACTTTAAAATCCTTCCAACCCCACACAAAAATGTCTATAATTGGCCAAGTCCCCAGAGGTCATCGAGTCCAATCATTCTAATGCGTGCTTCTAGTAGCTGTCTGAACATTCTCTCTCTTGAAGAAGTCCATCGATCTACCTTACAGGCTTTCACCTGAGATGGTTTTCCTTCCGGTATGCCAACGTCTGCCACCCAGTTGTTTTCCCTAACTTCCACATGAAGAGCCACCTCAGGACAGCCCTACAGAAACTCCTGTTTTCTCTCCTCCAAATTGGGCATTTCCAGCTCTTTCTGTGCTCATCCTACAGTCATGACTTCCAGGCCCCTCCCATCCTTTGGACTGGTGCTACTTTTATTACTGACTCTTTAAGTGGAGAACCCACAAATGGAGAACTAAAAAAACACAGGAGGCTTCAGGGAAAAAGTGAGCTTTATAACATCTGGAAAGAAACAGGCCCAAAAGTTAAAAAAAAAAAAAGTCAATAACGATGTTGAGAAAAGAACACAAAAACCGCATCACTGGCAGGGAAAGAAATTTGGCCCGAGAATATCTACACTGACCCAGGGCAAGCCCAAGATGGATGACCTAGGCCATCGGCACTGTGGTGAAGGGATTGATTATAAAAAGGACGGACGTATGAAGGGAATGCTAGGCTGAAATGCTGTTCTAGTTCCCAAGCACTGGCTTTATATGAATCACTTACATAATTTTTTTAAAATTCAGTGAGCCAGGCCCAGCCCCCAGGGAGAATGACTGAGTAGCAGCTCCAGAATGGAGCTCAGGCCTCTAAAACACAGCCACATTTGGCTGTGCTGACAGCTCAGAGCTGGAGCCTGCTTCAGATTCTGTGCCTCCCTCTCTCTGTGTCCCTCCCCTGCTTGCACTCTGTCTCTTTCTCTCAAAAATAAATAAAGATAAAAAAAACATTTTTTTAAAAACCCACAGCCACACTTGGGAGCTACAGCTACAGACAGATGTGAGCCACTGAGGGGAGGGCGTTGCTGGAGGTGTGGAGGGGGCTTTCATAACACAGCACTTTCCTGCTCTGACCTTCAGAGTAGATACTATTTCTCTCTCTCTCCCCCTCCCCCACCAGGGGAGGAAGGAGATGAGAAACAGGCTGATCAGAGATTTCAAGGCATAAGACAAATCTTGCACAGCTGGTACTGGGATGCTGAGATATTTTGATAAGGGAAATGGTACAACCAGGATTAACTCCTGTGAGGGAGTTAACAAAATGAGAGGCAGACACTACAAAGAAGCAGCTTGTCACATAAGCTAACCTCTGAGTTTCCCACAGAATTCAAAAGGGACAGGAATTATTTTCCTTGATATCTTAATAGGCTTACTCAGGGATGGAATGTCCAGTCTGACTTCTTTTTTTTTTTTTTAATGTTTATTTATTTTAGAGAGAGAGAGAATGAGAATGAGCAGAGAGAGAGGAAGACACAGAATCCAAAAGAGGCTCCAGGCTCTGAGCTGTCAGCACAGAGCCTGACGTGGGGCTCAAACCCATAGGCTGTGAGATCATGACCTGAGCTGAAGTCAGACGCTTAACCTGACTGGGCCACTCAAGTACCCCCGGTCTGACTTCTTTGCTAATAACAAGCTAACTAATTTAAACAAAGAATGTTGGTTAAGCATCCAGCTCTTGACTTCAGCTCAGGTCATGATCTCATGGTTCATGGGTTTGAGCCCCGAGCTGGGGCAGTGCTGACAGTGTAGAGCCTGCTTGGGATTCTCACTCTTTCCCTGTCTCTGGCCCTCAGCCGCTCGTGTGTTCTCTGTCTCTCTCTCTCTCTCTCTCAAGATAAACTTAAAAAAAAAATTTAAACAAAGAATGTGCAAACAAGATTCATTGTTCCTAAACTATAATTTTTTTCCACCCTTCTGTTTACATGGCCTATTTTTGCTTTTATTGGTTGACATAAATCCACTAATTGATTTCCTCTGAATATAAATTAACAATGAACTGTTCACTAATCAAATGCCTTTGAGTTGTTCTTTGACAATTTCCCATTAGTTCGTTGTCCTTCCCACCAGCCAGGACCTGACCTCGCACTCCCACACTCTTCCACAGGCAAAACTCACAGTGAGGATGCCTTGGGCAGGATGTTCACAGAGGCAGCCAGCTTCTTATCCAGTATAGCCCTAAAGCAGACAGAGAGAGAGAGAGAGAGAGAGAGAAAGAGAGACCATCACCAAGGTAAGTACCCAGCATCTTAAGAAAAGGGACAAGGGACAGGAGTTCCTGGGAATTACCCAGGAAACCAGAGTTTACGTAGATAACCATTTAGAGGGCCCCTTCCTCCTCAAACCAATAACATTCCATAACCACCAGGCACAGAACTTCTAATGACAGTGCTATTTATAAGTCCTCCCCTGGGTGGGGAGGAAGGTAGAGAAATAGCTATGGGAAGGCAGTTTTAAGGACAGGCCCAGGGGAAGGGGAACAGATTAACACTGGACAGAGTACAAGACCTGGATTCTGTTCCTGACCCTGCAGTGGATGGTTGTGTGACTTTAACCACATTCTTTCATTCCAAGAATAAGTATTCGAGCATCTGTCCAAGACAGGCATGTCCCCCTGACTCAGGCTGCCTCTCCTGCTGTATAGTTACAGTAACAGGATAGGTTCAGTCAGCGGTTTCCAAACCTTTCAGTCAAGAACCCATTTTATTCTATCACCATCTTCTGCTTTTGTCTGATAGGTATCCGGCTGACACTGCTTCTGATCTGTAGATACCCACATGACCACACAGATCAGATACAACTCCTAATAAAAGCAAAAACCCATCATACTTCTTTTCACCTCTTAATTTATGTAAAGGTTTCTACCACGGGCCTCAAAGCACAATCATCACCTTTGCAGACCTGTAAGATTTTTTTTGTTTTTTGACAGATCATAGGTTGGAATCCCTGGTCTGATAGTCTGATTCCTGTGCAGAGCCCTGATGAACACAATCAAATGCACTTGAATTAGTACAAGTGTCACGGAAACAGGAGCACCGCCAAGTCATCAACGCAAAGAGGCATTCTCAGACATCAAAACCTCAAGCCCTCAAATCAGGCAGGCCTTGACAAACATTTCTCAGGTCTCAGGCAGCCAAGGGGGCCTGATCTATTCTCCGAAGTGCTTGGACCCTGAGCCCCGCTCACTGATACCTCCTGCCCTCAGCTGCTGCCAAGAGAACTGACCTACTTTCTCTTCCGTGAGTTCCGGGCTGAACGTGGCTCTATTTAAGGCTCCACATTTTGTGACAGTCCCTTGGAAAGTTCCAGAGATACATAAATCCCTGACTGCAAGGAGAGACACATGGCACAAATCTGTTTAAGCACCTGCTGCAAGGCTTGCTCACTCAATCGTCCGCTGAGAAAGTACATTTTATTGGTCCTGACGGTGGCAAGGAAACACAGGGGGTGAATTAAACCTTAAAAAAAAAAATAATTCCATTGTCTCATAGGCCCAGAAGGTGAGCTCCTCAGAGACTGTCACGGCAACCTGTCCATGGGTAAAAGACTAGAAACGTGGAGGGCTATGTTATTCAAAAAGCCCCTGTGGCCAAAAACCAAAACCAGAGAGTGTGAGAGCAAGAGAGAACATTAGCTGACTGATAACACACACACACCAAGACAAGCAGCGAGTCACAGGTGGCAGCTGAGGTCCTCACGCTCATCCGAGGACAGCAGAAGATAGAGACGCGTAGAGCCTCGAGAAACTGCCAAATTCACAGACTAGTGAATCACAAACCACATACGTGGTCTGGCTCTTGTGGCATTTTAAAAATTCTTGATTTTGTTACTAATATTTACTATCGGGATATTTCACACTCAAAAAGTAAGAGATTATCAGGGCATCTGGGTGGCTCATTCGGTTAAGCGTTCGACTTTGGCTCAGGTCATGATCTCATGGTTTCATGGGTTCGAGCCCTGCATCCGGCTCACTCTATCAGCACAGACCTGCTTCGGATCCTCTGTCCCCCTCTCACTTTGTCCCTCCCCTGCTGTGTGTGTATGCGTGTGCATTATCTCTCTCTCTCTCAAAAATAAACATCAAAAAAAAAAATAGATTATCTTGTTTCTCACCAGAAAGCGAGTCTTGTAACATCGGACATACTGTCCTCCAAGGTCACATTTACCTAGAGCTGAGCAGTGGCTATTCCCTCGAGGCGACATCCACTTCTCAGGTCCACACATTCCCACTGCCCTCCTTCCTCCCAGTGTGCAGAAGAGTCAGGGCTGCTACCTACCATCGCCGTCCCTCATCACACCCCAGCCCACTTTGCTCATTTAGGGGCCTGCTTGTGGGTATTTGTGTTTGCGCCCTGATCTGATCCACTTCCCTCTTATCTACAGGAGGTCGAAGCCCAGAGAAGACGACTCGTGTAAGGCCGTACGTGGAGTGGGAAGCAGAGAGGACACTAGAATCCAGGTCTCCCAGTTCAACATTCAGGATTTATACTCCGGCCCCAACAAGAGATGTTTCTAGATCATTTTTCTAGCTAAGAACGTGTCTGTCAATGAAGAGATCTAAGAACACTGCCAAGAACCAGAACTGAACTGACCCCGAACTGAGAGGCAGCAGACTAAACTTTAAAGAACGCTAAAGAAGAAAGACCACCACACCAACTGAAGCTGAGAGACGCGGTCTCGCTGTTGGTTCTGTAGCTCAGGCTGGGCTTCCTGCCTGCTCCTGGTGACGGGCCCTCCCCATCACGTACCATCTACTTCTACAAAGCCTGGAAACTACACCTGCCTGCCTCTTTTCTATCCAAACCACTAATAAAAAATGCCAAACAAAACAGGTTGAGTGAGAGCTCCACGGCCACATCCCTAAAGGCTCCACTTGAGACTTCCAGTCCGACCGGACAGACTAGACAGATACTCCATCCTCCCCTTTGACACCAAAGCCTAGAAGCAACAGGAAATACCTGTCGCTCAGCCACGCCAGCACACGGTAAGAACGCACTGCGTACCAACGACTGTGGGGAAGCCCCAAAGAAGAAAGGGCAGTCCTGAGACACGAATGGGAGCATGCAGGGGAGCTGCCACAGGAGACGAGAGCAACAGTCCCCGTCTGAAGGGGACGGGAACCAGAGCAGGCAGGAACACGGAGGCAACCACCAAGGTGGGTAGCTGGGACGCCACAGCAGAGGCGGACCCCCAAAATCTCCCAGGGCCCAGGCAGCAGTAATGGAGTGTCTGTCCCCAGGCAGGAGCGGAAAGTGTGCCAGAAGACCAGCCAGTAGGACACCCCGGCCAGGTGAACGTCCCCCCAGTGCACACTCACACTGGAGACAGTGCTGCGTGTCTTTGCAGCCATTCTGCACTTCCCCACAAGCACGACTAAAAAGATGAGAGAGGTCACAATTAATCACAAGGTAATTGAGGAAGGTCAGTAACCAAGAGAGACAAAAACTCAACAAACAGAAGAATTTACACAAGAGAACCAGTTAATAGGACATTCAAAACCAAGATTTTAAAATAAGTAGAACTGTGTACACTTGAAAGTTGCTGAGAGCAAATCTTCAAAGTTTTCACCACACACACCCACACGCAAGAGAACTAGGGAAGGTAATGAATGTGCTAACTAACCTTACTGGGGTAATTGTTTAGTGTTATATATTTACATTAAGTATCACGTGGTCCTTAAATTTAAACAATGTTGTGTATGTCAATTGTATGTCAAGAAGGCTGAAAAAAATTAAACATAAATTAAGTATAATTAATATCCATAAAAGACAAAGCAAGGTTACTGCATCCATAAAATATGATCAGGCAATTATGAAAGAAGAGCAGTTGGTTAAACTATTAAAAAAAAACTCTATGGGAATGCAAGCTGGTGCAGCCACTCTGGAAAACAGATGGAGGTTCCTCAAAAAACTAAAAATAGAAATACCCTACGACCCAGCAATTGCACTACTAGGTATTTATCCAACGGACACAGGGATGCTGTTTCGAAGGGGCACATGCGCCCCAATGTTTATAGCAGCACTATCAACGATAGCCAAGTATGGAAAGCGCCCAAATGTCCATCGATGGATGAATGTATAAAGAAGATGTGGTATATACATACAATGAAGCATTACTCGGCGATCAAAAAGAATGAAATGTTGCCATTTGCAACTACGTGGATGGAACTGGAGGGTATTATGCAAAGTGAAATTAATCAAAGACAAAAATCATATGACTTCACTCATATGATGACTTTAATAGACAAAACAGATGAACATAAGAGAGGGGAAACAAAAATGTCCTCCTCAGGGAAGGGGACAAAACATAGGAGACTCATAAATTGGAGAACAAACAGAGGGTTACTGGAGGGGTTGTGGGAGGGGGGATGGGCTAAATGGGCAAGGGACATTAAGGAATCTACTCCTGAAATCACTGTTGCACTATATGCTAACTAATTTGGATATAAATTTTAAAAAATTTTAAAAAAACTGTAAATGTTTAAACAAAATAATCAATAGAAGGGCTGAATAGCAAAACAGCTGAAAAACAAATAAGAGAGAACACTACTCCAAAATTCTCCTAGTACATAGAATAAAGAAACAGAAAAATATAAAAGTTCAGTCAGAGAGAGCAAATTCAACATGTACCTAACTAGGAGTTATAGGAAAAGGACAGAGAAAGAATAAAAAGAGAATATTTACCAAACCAACAGTTGAACATTAAGATAGAAACTCCTAATTAAAAAAAAAGAGGGATACCTGGGTGGCTCAGTCGGTTGAGCATCTGACCCTTGATTTCAGCTCAGGTCATGATCCCAGGGTCGTGGGACTGAGCCCTGTGTCAGGCTCCATGCTGAGCATGGAGCTGCTTGAGATTCTCTCTCTGTCTCTGTCTCTCTCTCTCTCTCTCTCTCTCGGTCTGTCTCTCTCCCTCCCTCCCTCCCTCCCTCCGCTCCTCTCTCCTGATCACACGCTCTCTCTCTAGAGTAAAATTTTAAAAAGACAGAAACTCCATGGGGCGCCTAGGTGGCTCAGTCAGTTGGGCGTCCGACTTTGGCTCAGGTCATGATCTCGCAGTTTGTGAGTTCGAGCCCCGCGTCGGGTTCTGTGCTGACAGCTCAGAGCCTGGAGACTGCTTTGGATTCTGTCTCCCTCTCTCTCTGCCCCTCCCCTGCTCATGCTCTGTCTCTGTCTCAAAAATAAATAAAACATTTAAAAAAATTTTTTTAAAAACATAGAAACTCCTGGGGCGCCTGGGTGGCTCAGTCGGTTAAGCGGCCGACTTTGGCTCAGGTCATGATTTCACGGTCCATGAGTTCGAGCCCCGAGTCGGGCTCTGTGCTGACAGCTCAGAGCCTGGAGCCTGCTTCAGATTCTGTGTCTCCCTCTCTCTGACCCTCCCCCGTTCATGCTCTGTCTCTCTCTGTCTCAAAAATAAATAAACGTTAAAACAGCTTCTCTTTAAAAAAAATAAAACATAGAAACTCCTAAAAACTATCAGAGAGAAAAAGTATTATCTACAAAGGAACGAGACCCCAATAAACACCTGACTTCTCATCAGAACCCCGGAGGCAAGAAGGCAATAGAGACCCCTCCCCAAGCTGACACTGATACATTTACTGAGCTGGCCTTCCAACTAGTTAGGACCCAGGTATTAGAATCCTTTTCCTCCCAACACCCCACCTCACAGATGTCAGCTGATAGTTCTCTGACAGGACCCAGACTGGCTGATCCAGGGGTCGAGACAGTTTAGCACAGACCCTGGGCATACCAGAAGCATCAGAAAGGATTTCAGTTTCTAGCTGCTAAATATTATGGTTGTATTTCTGGAGTAATCACAGGTTCTTTTAGACAAGTGCTATTCTCAGGGCACCTGGGTGGCTCAGTTGGTTGAGCATCCAACTTTGGCTCAGGTCATGATCTCACAGTTCCTGAGCTGGAGCCCCGCAATGGGCTCTCTGCTGTCAGCACAGAGCCTGTTCCAGATCCTCTGTCTCTTCTCTCTCTCTGCCCTGCCCCCACTGTCTCTCTCTCTCTCTCTCAAAAACAAATATTAAAAAAAAAAAGAAAAACTTTAGACAAGGCTATTCTCCAAAGGTAACATTAATGAAGGAAAAATAGACATTCTAGTTGGGGGAAAGAGAATTGAATAAATTGCAAGGTTAATCTGTGACCAACAATTTGGGGGGCTTTGTGTCCCCAAAGACCAGATTCAACATTTTAAAAGACTGTAACTTAGTCTATCATCAGACTTCAAGAATGCTGAGCTACAAAGTAAAAAGCCAAATTCATTACCCTCTAGACCCACTAACCCTCTTCAAAGCTGTAGCTATAAAAAAAGAGTGCGGGGGGTGGGGGGATTCATAGCCAACAAACATTTAATGAGTACCTATTACATCCAAGTTAGTGGGGTAAGAATTGCACATATTTCCTCGCCTTTAATCCTCACGACAGCCCTGTGAGGTAAGTGGCATGATGTTACGTTATACTGAGAAATCTAACGCTTTGAGAAAGAAAACAACTTGCCCAAGATCACACAGTTAGCTAAGTGGCACAGCCAACATTCAAATCCTGAACGTTTGATTCTAAGTCCAGTGCTCTTCGCACCACACCATAGCTGCTTTTAGAAAATTGCCAAGTATTTGAACAGCCTCCTCGCCCTCACTTGTCGTGGTGAGCACCTCTGGTACTAAGCTAGGAGAATATCTCCAAGAAGACAGCGGAGTCAAGAATTATAAGACAAAAATTCTCAACCTGCAAAGTCCCCCCATCCTCTGACTTTAACACCCTGGGCAAGCCACCTGACTCTCTACACCTCATATCCCTTAAATGCCCCCATGTGCCACTCAACATTTTCAGGCCCAGGAGCAGGATCCATGGTGGGGGGGGGGTCATTCAGCCATGGTCCTCTTATCACCCCAAGCTGACAGCTGCGTAGTGGACACACAGGGTTGTCAGAAGCAAGAGAGGGAGCCCAAAGTGGCCACCGTGGAGCATCCCGGTAGCTCCCCCAGCCTCCTGGGGCAACACCCGAGCCTCTTCACGAGACCTGGCAATATCTCTGGCAATCTGCTCGTTGGGACAGTTGACAAAGACGATGGAGTAAGTGCCGGATACGTAGCTGCCGGTGATAGCTGAATGGAGCTGCAGGCTAAGGGTCCTGAGCACTGGATAGGACAGGAAAGAAGCTGCCAGGATCTACATGGTGGGGAAAGAAAAACACAGGTCAGCAGTGACATGACCACTTCGCTATCTGCCGGCTCAAGCAAATTGGAACCAAGGCTAAGCATCATTTTCTCATCCCCATTCCCCATCCACAAAATAATTCCTGGTATCTGTATGGAGCTCTGGTGCTTAAACAAAGTTTTCATGCCTAAATATTTTCCTATTTTCATGCCTAAATATTTCATGCCTAAAAATTTGCATTTTGCAGGTGATAAAAAAAATGATAAAGAAATCAAGATCATGTAGCTTTTTTTTTTTAACGTTTATTTACTTTTGAGACAGACAGAGACAGAGCATGAATGGGGGAGGGTCAGAATCCGAAGCAGGCTCCAGGCTCTGAGCTGTCTGCACAGAGCCCGACGCAGGGCTCGAACTCACGGACCGCGAGATCATGCCCTGAGCTGAAGTCGGCCGCTTAACCGACTGAGCCACCCAGGTGCCCCTCACGTAGCTTTTTTAACTGGTGAAGCCAGGATTAGGAATCAAGTCTGGATGAGCAGAAACCCATTCTTACTGACAGAGCTACTACTGGAGGTAAAGCCAACTGGCAACCACTGAACTGCTATCATCCCATGGGGATTATTAGTAATGATAAGCTCTTACATCTGTTGATGTTTAGGGAGTTAATTTCACCTCCATTCATTTGTATATGTGCAGGCACTGTGGGTAGTCCAGTGGAAAAGGTAGCCTAATTCAAAGTAATGTGACCTGTGTTACTGTAACTGAGAGGTGGTGGGACCTGGAGGAAGGCTGTACCTGAGGGAGCAGAAAAGCCTTTGAAGAGAAGGCACCGTCTAAGCTGGATCTGAAGCAATAAGTAGGTTTACAAGAGGAAAGGGAGGTACTCTTAGCAAATGACAGCATATACAAAGTCGAGAGGTATTTAGGGACAGATATCTAGTTTGCAGGTATGAGATCAGGAGGAAGAAAGACCGGCAAGACTTACAAAGACAAGGGTCAGACAGAGGAGTCTGGGGTTTACACTCATGTGACAGGGTGCTTTCGTAGGTTTTTAGGCAGGAGAGTAATAAACACGGTCAAGCTGAGTAAAGTAACAGGAGAGGAGGGACCAGAAGGCAGTCTATTTAAAAGGCCACTACAGTGTTCTAGGAAACAGACTTTAACAACTTGAGCAAAGAAGATGGCAGTGACAATGTGAGAGCAAAAGACACTCAAGACTGAATTATCCTCACTATTTTAATGATAAAGTTTAAAATAAGACGAACTGGAAATAACTGATGAACAGTCTCCATTCCAGGGCTCTCTGCTTGGGGGATACCATAGAGCCATTAAGAGGATGGAGGCAACTTGGAGGGGCCACAGTGTGACTCAGGCAAGGCTGAACAGGAACGCGCTTCTCCTGCCTCCCAGCCCAGGGCTCAGGCCTCACTCAAACAAGCCTCTGTTCTCCCACTCTCCTTCCACATTATTGCCTGGGGCCTGGCTCCTACTTCTTGGCAGGGCCTGAGCAGCGTTTTTATGTTCTGAGCTCCAGTTTGACTAGAGGCCTGTCTGGGTTGGGTTTCTCATTCCCTCCTACCACCTCCACCGACACCTCCAATTCAAAATACCAGTCCTCTGAACTAAACCAGTGACCGTGCAAGAACAAAAGAACCAGGCGGTGCAATGAAGCTTTTATTGCATGTGTGCGTTTTTTAATGACAACCCAATTAGAGTATAAGAAAAAAATTAAAGCACTAGAAAGCAGGATTTAAATCCTATTGCCAGTACTGCTAACTGCCTGTGGCCTTCCACAGGTTACTTCCTCTCCCTTCTATAAATGTTATCTAGAATATGGAGATCCTGACACTTGTGCTGCCTACTTCAGAGTTGTCATGGGTTCAAACCAGCTAGAGAGACTACTTTGTAATCACGAGTTCAATCGAGGAAGGGAACGTGCTTTGCTCATCACTGTATCCCCAGAAAAGTTGATGGCCACAGCAGGTTAATATTTGTAAACTAGTGAATTAATATACCAGTAATGTGTGGTTATTAAGGCTGAATACCCTTGTGAAGTAGAAAGGGCTCTGGAGTCACCCACTGCTGCTTTGAGCAGCGAACTGAACATACTAGAACATGCAAGGTGTCAACTACATGACTCTCAAGTGGCTTCCAGGGCAGACTGTAAACAAAAGGGGCAGTGGGCTATCCCCCCAATCAAAAGAGCCACTCCTGGGGAAGATGTGGGACATTTCAGCCAGCAGGTATCAGCGGAAAACAGAGCTAACAGGATTAACTACAAATTCCCCTAAAACGTGTTGGAAACTCTCATACGAACTCACAATCAAAATGCTAAGAGTAAGAGGTAAGTGGGCCCTCAGCTATTACCTAAGATAACCTTTCATTTACCAAACAAGGTAACTGAGACAGAACATACAGGAACTCTGTGATAGAACCAAGATTTGAAACCAAGGCTCTTCCTCCCACTGTGGACTCTTTGAACTGCAATGACCAGGAATTGGTCTAGTGGGGTCATGTCAGCTTCACATACTCCAGTGGTTCTCAACTAGGGGCAACTCCCCCCCGCCCAGGGGACATCTGACAATGTCTGTAGACAATTTTGACTGTCATAACTGGGAAGGAGATGATATGGCATCTAGTAGGTAGAGGCCAGGATTGCTGCTAACATCCTCTTGTTCCATTGATCACAGTGAAATACAGACAGTTGTCTGCACAAGTCTCCCCCATTGGGCATGAGCTCCTTAGTCCCATTCATTTCTATGTTCCCAGCACTTTACAAACCTTGACAGGGAGTACAGATTTGAGAAATGTTTGTGGACCTACCAAAAACGTGTCAGAAGCATGAAAAGTCAGTTTGGAACCAAGGGTGGACCACAATATATTACAAAGTGGCATTCTATGAAAGTAAGATTGATGGGCAATACACACATCACAGAATTCCCTAATAAAAACATTATAACGGAAAAAGATCTACTATAATTTTTAAAGTCTTTATAACATTTTCATACTTACCTTTTACTATACACTTTTTCTAACTTTACATTTGTTTAAAATATGAACCTTTCAGTTCATATTTCATTCTGCCTTTTTCCTTTTTTGTCCTGGAATATTCACACAGCTTTTAAGAGGTTATGATTGACTTTAAAATCAGTGTTAAGACAGAAGAGAAGAGGCCTCAGAAACCACCTAGTGGTTCTAACCTTGTAATCGACCTAGTTTTAAGGAATCTAAGATACTCTGGAGTTGAGTGCTACATTGTGTTTATCTATATACACTTTCCTTGGGTGCAGAGCCAGAACTTTCTCACAAACACACAAATCAAAAAAATCTACAGTCCTAAAAAGGTTAAGAGCCACTGATTTGTGCCAATATTTCAGAAGGGGTATGGAAGAGCCAGAGAGGGGAAGAAATCACCCAAAAGGGAAGTAGCAAGGCTTCTGATCCTCTCCTACAGTTCTTTCCACCTCCCGCTCAAACACCACCACCAGCAGTACTCTGTAGGCACTTCCAACCTCAACATTTTACGATATTTCATAGATGAGAAAACAAAACTCTTCCCCAAATGCAGAAAAACAAGATGGTAACTGCAAGAGAAAGAGGCAAAGAACCTACCCTGTGACCCTCACAGGAGAACTCACCAGCGACACCCCTTCACCTCCCGGACAACTCTCGCCATGAAACACAGCCCAGGCACTCGTCCTCACAAGGTGGGGAGTGAAGGGTTGCTGGAAATCTTCAGAACCATGCTACAATCTCCAGAACCCGGGCAGTGTCTCCAGGGATCTTCCTACCTGCCTGGTCCCAGCTCAAAATCCCAGGAGCAGAAAACAGAAATGCAGTTTCTTCCCTCAATCCCCAGGTTGGGGGTTTAGGGGTGAGAGAGTTCATGGAGTCGTAGCATGGGGCACTCACCAGGAGGCATATAAGGACAGAGGGCCGCAGGTAGCCTGGCAGAGGACACCGGGAGCCCAGCCTGTCCATGGCGTCGCTGGTAATTTAGTAGCACCGTAGCGAACTGTGGCCTCAGGCTGAGTTGCAAGCTGATGGGCGGGCACTGAGGGCCTAAAATGCCCTATCCCCTCACCACCTGCTGCCTGCCTCACTGCTCAGCCAGGCCCCAGCCAGGCTGGCCAGAAGGAGATAGTGAGGGGGCAGGGAAAGAGGGAGTAATTATTCTCACTAGGCGATTCTCTTCCTAGAAACAAAAGGCCCACGCACCAAATGCAGACCTATAACTCTTACAAAAATAAAAATAATAATTTTCCCTCCCCGTTGTAACAACAAAAAATGATAAAAATCCCCACATCACATGTACAGATAAAAAGATGGAAGTTTCTTAGATCTATAAAACTTTCAGAAACCATGGCACACAAACACGAATACACCTACACAAACCTCTTCCACTTTATAGGGGCCTATCCTGCCAAAAATAACCAGTGAAGCACACGCACACAGGCGTGCGCGCACACACACACAGCTGCCTTCCTATCCCTCACAGCACCTCCTCCTCCCAAGAGCTCCCTTCTAACTCTCCCTGGCTTAAAATACATTTGTTCCCAGCTGCTCTTCTGGGAAGTCCTGTGAACTTCATCTTTCCAGGCCAGATGATCCATGCAGCTTTTTCCAGGGTTGATCCCACTGCCCTCTATTTCCCTAAGGCACTTTGTACACACTTCTGTGGCAGCATTTTATATCAACCCTGGGGAGCTGCAAACAAATAAGAAAAGCAGCAAGCTAATGACTGACTGCTGCCCTTTGAGAACGCAGTTCTCGAAGTTCTCTCCATTGCCAGGGTTTGCAACTTTTAAATCCAGCTTTTTAATGTGAAAATATCTTAATTTTTAAATGAGATTTCTGGGGCAGGGGAAGGAGCTGACTACACAAGGATACAAGTAAACTTAAAGTGAAGGGAACTGTTCTGTATCTTGATTGTGGTAGTGGTTACACAAGTGTTAAAAAAAAAATTCAACAACTACACAGTTATATTGGTGAATTCTATTGTATGTAAACAGTCCCTTAAACAAAGAGCCAGGGAAATGCTGGAAACCAATTCAAAATTGTTTTACACTGGGTAGACCAAACAACTCATCTGTTAGCCAATGGATCGCAGGCTGCCGGTTCACAGCCTTTGTGTTTAATTATCTGCTTACTATCTCATTCCTTGGGACTATAACTTCTTAAAAACCCATACTTCCTAGCAGCGTCTGACAAAGTGGTTAATAAATCAGTTGTAGCCCTAGTCTTATCATTTACATGTTTAGCTGTGAAGACTCGTGCAAATTACATGGCCTCTCTGAGCTTTGGTGGACTTTTTGGTAAAGGAAGGGCTAATACCTCCTTCACAGGTCTAAAGTGAGGATTAATAAAGACAATTAATGTGAGAGTGTTGTAGAAAATCTAAGAGCATGTCAGCTTTTCAAAAGCAAGTAGTCTCATACTTACTAATATGGTTAACTCAGAAAATTTCGGGGCGCCTGGGTGGCTCAGTAGGTGAAGTGTCCAAACTTTGGCTCAGGTCATGGTATCTCATGGCTTGTGGGTTCGAGCCCCACGTTGGGCTCTGTGCCAAGAGCTGAGAGCCCGGAGTCTGCTTCTGATTCTGTGTCTCCCTCTCTCTCTACCCCTCCCCTGCTCTCACTCTCTCAAAAATAAGTAAATGTTAAAAGAAAAAAAAAATCTCCACCTGTGTTTGAAGAACTTAGCATCTGTGGAAAAACCGGGCTAGAGAAAAAAAAGCTGAGCGGTCCTAAGAAAACCGTTATATCCAAAGTCCAGAAAAATAAATCAAGACTGTGATCTTTTATACCTATTACATTAATAAGAAATGTAGCCACTGTTAATGACCATTTACCTTAGATCCTGAGATGGCTTCCTGAGATCATGTCCCCAAGTTTAGCACGGGACCCCAAATAGCTTATGCTCAATAAATGTTTGTGGAATGACAAAACAATATAGATGTGTGGCTGATGGTAAGCATGGTCATGATGAAAGTGATGTTGGAACAAGACGGGAAGAATGGCAAGAGATGAATCATCATTTGGAAGAAAACGCGTCTGGATTCACTTCTTCAACTCAGGCACTTCTACTCTCTCCAGATTCAATTCTAAGGTTAGATTCCAAAAATCCAATTTTGCATTTATGGCTTCGGCAGAGTCTTCAGATACAGTAAGTCTCAGCGCCAATGCCTGAGGGTCCAGGATCTTCTTCTGGAGGCTTCTTATCCTCTTTCTCTGTCTCTACCTTCTCCTTTTGGGATTCAGATTCAGACTCCCCTTCAGACTCAGATTTTGTATCCATCTTCTACACCCACACTACTTCCTCTTTGTGTCTTCTTTGTTCAACTCCTTTGCTTTATTTTGAAGGTTCTTTTGCACCTCTTCACAGGTATATAACAATTTATTGAAGTCTTTTTTAAAGGCCAAACTTCGATACGGGAAAGGATCCCTATCCTTTGCAGCATCAATGAGGTCTGAGGCCTGGCATAAGAAAGCATTCAGTTTCCTTAGATTCATCTTTACCTCTAGTTCCAGGGTCTTGTCTTCTTCCATATTTATTGATACAGACTCTCTTTCAGTTATGAACAAAGCTTGAAACTTGAGCACCTCATTAATTTCCCCCTGTTCGATATCAACGAATTTAAAGTCCATCCGTGTTGCAGACTCCATGATTTTTGCAACTTCTTCATTAGCTCTAGGGAAACATGCATAATCATTCACAACATCATCCAAAAGTTTCCACCAGGCTTTATTAAGAGCAGCTGGTCTTATATCATCCATTGACTCTTTTATCACTACCAAAGCATCAGCAACGTTGTACTGTTGCCATGTTCCTCTCAAAGTAAGACAAGGGTTTTTTTCAATACAGTCAACAAAGTGGTCAAACATACGCTTGGTGTAATACCTCCTGAATGCTTCAATTATACCCTGATCCAAGGGCTGAAGACAGCTAGTGCCTTCCAGGGGGAGAAACACAGTATCAACATTAAGATGAGCAACCAAAAATGAGTCTGGGCGACTGGGACCTCTGTCCAAAATTAGCAACACTCTGAACTCAAGATTTTTTTTCTATTAAATAACTCCCAGCCTGATGAATCAAACAATTATGAAACCGATCCAAAAAGGGGGCAGCAGTTTGGGGTGTGAACTCCAGAATACAGGAAGGCGGTTTTTATCTTTTTCCAAAAGACATGTGGGATTAGGGTCTTTACAAAGCAGCAATGGTTTTATCATTTGGTCACTGGCGGCACTGGCACCAAAAAATGAGGGAAATCCTGTCCTTAGCTTCCTCTAAGCTTTCCGGATTTTGGTCTCTTTCCCTAAAAGTACGTGGAGGCATGCACTGCCAAAACTGGCTCATCTCCTCGGCATCGAAGACCCGTTGAGGCACATAGCTCTGATCAGCCTCTGGAGTTGTTTGGACATACTTGGATGCCGACTGGGCAGTCAGCGCTTCTTCCCCTCCCATCGACCTCGAATTTCGCAGACTGTGGCGATTTCTAAACTTCTCAAACCATCCCTTGCTCCCATGAAACTTATCCGGGCTGCCCTTCCCAGTCGTTTCCACCCGCTGCTTGTAAATGCGTTTGGCCTGGCTGCAGACGGCCTTCAGCGTCGGAGGCCGCCCCGCTATGGTCTGGGCCTCCACCCAAAAAGGTTAACTCCGTCTCCAACTTCTCGATGTTTACGTGCCGGGGAATGCACCGCACCTTGGAGCGGAGAGGCGACACAGTCTCCATGCCGGCCCTGATGGCCTTCGCGTTTCTCCTAATGGTGCGCACGGTCTATTCGTTGACGCCCAACAGGGGCCCCACGTGGGTTTTACTCACGCCTTCTTCCAGCTTCTCGCGAATTTTCATCTTGTCTTCCAGAGGTATGACCCTCCACCTCCTCTGGATTCGTGTCTGGCCAGGGAGCAATATGCCCAATCGCCTCGGCTCCGCCTGGGGTGGCCTCGGCCGCCGCCCCCACCGCAGCCGACAGCCTGTGGCTTTGGGGCCCAGAGGCCGCCCGCGAGGCCATTTAAGCTTCTGTGGGTCCTCATCGTCACCACTCCGCTTGCCGGGCATTTGACGCGCCTTCGCTCTGGAAGGGAAATACGCAAGGCGACCGGAAAGTCAGCCTGCGGGACCCACCGAGCGGCGCCCACGATGACGCCCCGCCGCCACCCCGCAACCACCGGCAACAGTTGGCTCGGCCCTTGACGGCCCCTGTCTCGCGAGGCTTGGCGGCCCCCCAGGCGCTCGCGCTGCCCGCCGGCCCCATATCTCTATTGGCGCGGCCGGGGCAGCTTGCGGCGGCGGCCGAAAGCCCGGGAAGGGAGGCTGCGCCCCGCAGATCTCGCGAGGCTCGGAGAGGCGCGCCGCGAGCCGGGAGTGTGCGGCCGCGGGAGCCCCCGCTGGAGGTGCACGATGGCGGCCCAGGCGCTGGCGCTGCTGAGGGAGGTGTCGCGGCTGGAAGCGCCCCTGGAGGAGCTGCGCGCGCTTCAGTCGGTGCTGCAGACCGTGCCGCTCAGCGAGCTCCGCGAGCAAGCGGCGGAACTGCGCCTCGGCCCGCTTTTCTCCCTGCTCAACGAGAACCATCGGTGAGGCGACCCCAATGGAGGTCGAGGAGACGAGGGTGGCTGGGAGGAGGGGACGGCTTTCCCCGGTCGCGGGGAGGCTTAAAACTCGCTGACACTTTAGCGGAAAGGACCCTGGGCCGGGAGGCCAGACACAGGGCTCAAGCCCAGCCTGTGAGGTGTGCCCGCTTCACTGCCTCATCCTTGAAATAGGAATTGGAGAGGGAAAGCGCGGTTGCTCACCGAGAAAGAGGCGCCGCAATATTCGCGTACAGGTTGGCGACGTTTGTCGTCTTAAGAGGGCCTGTCCTGGCACTTTGGCAAGATCCATCAACATTTTAAATTTGCGTTGTCTTTTGATCCATAGGCAGTGAACACGCAGGCATGCTCGCACTCAAAATGTACTGTATGTATAAGGATAGTCGTAACAGAAGTGACAGCAAAAAACTAGCAACAACCTGAATGTCCATTAAAAGGGAATCGTAAATAAATTGTGCTACATTGCTATATCACCCTGTGCCGCTATTAGAAAAACTAAGGTAGATCTATATATGGGGACGTGGGAAAAACTCTAATATATGTTGTTGAACGGAAAAAGAAAATTGTAGGAGTTTATGATCCCATTATATGTAATGTTTTTAAGTCCCCCCCCCCCACCCCCCAGGCTAGTATGGCATTGAGAATATCTGAAAGGTACAGCAGAAACTATTAATATAAAAGTGGGATTTCGGATGGCAACTTTTTTCATTTTAGGCCCATCTGTAGTGTTTGATTAAAAAGCACTTTGCGGTTGATCGTTTGATAATTTAAAAACCGTTGAACAATGTTTGGGATCCAGAAATGTAAAAGTGACAAGGTAATAAAGTCGCTGGATCAACACTGGATGATTCCAGGGGGCTTTCTTGCCTATAACTTTCTGAGATTCCTCCCTTTTTTTAAATACATGTTCCCCTTCATGCAGTCCATTAGTTAACATTGTTCAGTTCCGCCTATGAAATCTCTTCTTTTCTGTCCTGTTTAATTTAGGCCCTCGTCTTCACCCTCTTGCTAGGTCTGGTGCATTAGTCTGACTTCTCATTACGTTTAAGCTTCCTTTGCCAGCGTGCCCTTCCCACACTGCAACCACAGTGAACTTCTTGGATCATTTGACTCATATTTTTTGCATGGTCTCCCATTGTCTGCAGTATAGAATCATGGCTTCTTTTTCTGGCATTTGGGCCCTTACCTTGTATTTCCATCCTCCTTTTCCCAGCCTCGTCGTTTCCCTCTGTTCCTCTACAGGTCCTTCATCTGCTTCAGCTACCGTGTGGCACCATTTACTTTCCCTTGAGCATGACTTGGCACTTTCCTGTGTACATGCCAGTCCTTCTAATGAAATGCTCTCCCTCCGTCCAAATTCTGTCCATTCTTTAAAGCCCAGGTCAAGTGCCATCTCCTCCAAAATGTTTTACTCGGCCACTCCAGTTTCAAGCGACTGGTCCTCAGATCTCCTGAGAGATATTATCATTATTTCTGTTAATGGTACTTGCCACTGTTGCGTTATATTATAGTTCTTTATGTGGTTATTTCTAGTTTGAAAATTCTTTAAAGGCAGGGGCCATACTTTGTTCATCTCTACGTCCCTCTTAGGATGCAGCACATAGTATAATATACGCTGCATAAAAGATTAGATTCATAAATTTTCAAGAGGCCACTTTATATCATGGATCAGGAAAATTTCAAAAGTCCTACTATAAGTTAACGCCAGAGATACAGTAGGAGCTGAAATGAATGGGAGTTTGTAGAATGAGGTCCATGGAGGACGTGTTTTACCAAATGAAGGAGCCGTGCCGCAGGAGACAATTTGAATGGAAATTGGCAGACAGGGTAATTCAGAATGGGGTACATAGTAGATACCAATTGCAATTTGTGGGAATAATTCTTCTGCAGATAGTAGATGGGCAGTCTTGAGATCTATTTCTATTATCCTGCCTCAACTACCCAGGTTCCTATATATTGGTTTAGAATCTGATCTAATAGATATAGATCTAGAATCTTGATGAGAGTTTTTATGAGAGAAAGTAAGTTCTAAGACTACTGCTTTACAACGTGGAGACTGTAAATTATTAACTCTTTGGCTTTTTGGTATAAAGGACCACATGTGGCCTGAAATTTGTGCACTATACAGTTTAACCTATGGCTGCTTTAAAAAGCGGGGGTGGGGGGGGGGCACCTGGGTGGCTCAGTCGGTTAAGCGTCTGACTTCAGCTCAGGTCACAATCTCACAGTCCGTGAGTTCTAGCCCCGCGTTGGGCTCTGCACTGACAGTTCGGAGCCTGGAGCCTGCTTCAGATTCTGTCTCCATCTCTCTGCCCCTGCTCTCTCTCTGTCTCTCTCTCAAATATTAAAAAAAAAAAAAATTTAAACTTTATTGAGATATAATTTACGTAAAATAAACTGCACATAATGAAATATACAATTTGACAGGTATCAACATATGTCTATACCCATGAAACCATCACCACAATCAAGATAGCAAAGCTATCTCTGAGCCCCAGAAGTTTCCTTGTGCCTCTTTGTTGAATCCCTTTTCACCTCAGCCAGGCAACCACCGATCTCTATAGATGAGTTTGCCTTTTTTTTAAGAGTTCTATACAAATGGAATCCTACAGTATGTACTCGGGCTTCTTTCACTCATCATTTTATTTTTTTCAATATAAACAAAATTTATTCAGTAACAGAAAATTGCTTCTGTGCAGTTTCTCGTGTACTATGTTTTTTTTTTTAATTTTTTTTTTTTAACGTTTATTTATTTTTGAGACAGAGACAGATCACGAATGGGGGAAGGTCAGAGAGAGGGAGACACAGAATCTGAAACAGGCTCCAGGCTCTGAGCTGTCAGCACAGAGCCTGACGCGGGGCTCGAACTCACGGACCGCGAGATCATGACCTGAGCCGAAGTCGGACGCTTAACCGACTGAGCCACCCAGGCGCCCCAACGTGTACTATGTTTTAACATAAAGGGGATATTTTACAATTATAAGCATCTGGTGACAGATTCGTAGCTGTTAGTGACAGCAGAAGCTTCTAAATTAGTGTCCCGTTTTTTCAGTTTACTAATTTTTCTTAAACAAAGTAATTATGATTGTTTAAAGCCATGGTCCTAACAGACCCATATGAGGAAAGCATACTGTCTGAAAAGAATACAAAATAAAATGTAAAATAAAAAGTATTTAGAATTATTTCATAAACAGAATTATTTGATTTGTTATTTCTTCTGAGAAAATTATCTTTGTGGGGAGCCTGGGTGGCTTAGTCAGTTAAGCGTTCAGCTTTGGCTCAGGTCATGATCTCATGGTTCGTGAGTTCAAGCCCTGCGTCGGGCTCTCTGCTGTCATTGCGGAGCCCGCTTCGGATCCTCTGTCTCCTTCTCTCTGTGTCCCTCCCCGGCTCATGTGCACACTCTCTCTCTCTCAAAAACACACATGAAAGGGGCGCCTGGGTGGCTCAGTCGGTTAAGCAGCCGACTTCGGCTCAGGTCATGATCTCGTGGTCCATGAGTTCAAGCCCCGCGTCAGGCTCTGTGCTGACAGCTCAGAGCCTGGAGTCTGTTTCAGATTCTGTGTCTCCCTTTCTCTGCCCCTCCCCCGTTCATGCTCTGTCTCTCTCTGTCTCAAAGATAAATAAACATTAAAAAAAAAAATTAAAAAAAAAAAAGTTTAAAAAAAAAACACATGAAAAAAATTCACTCCTCGTTTTAAACTTTATGTGGTGTGGGTGAATACTTCATTCCTTTTTATTTCTGAGTAGTAGTCCCTTGTATGAATGTACCACAGTTTGATTATATTACAAATTACACTACTGTGAACATTTGTGACAAGTCTTTACGTAGACAAATTCTTTCTTTTCTCTTTGAGTTAATACCTAGGAGTGAAATGGATGGCTCATATGATAGGTGTATGTTTAACTTTTTAACAAGCTGCCTGTTTTCCCAAATGATTGTACCATTTTACATTCCCATTAGCACCGTATGAGAGTGGATTATAGGCCTAAATATAAAACCTAAAAAACTATAAAACTTCTGGAAGAAAACCTAGGAAAGAATTTCCGTGACCTTGGGTTGATGAAAGATTTCTTTGATGTGACACCAGAAGCATGATCCATAGAAGGAAAAATTGATAAATTTGACTTAATCAAAATTAAATACTCTGCTCTTCAAAGGTCAAAGTTAAGAGTGAAAAGGCAAATTACAGATGGAGAAGAATCTTAGTGAAGAATATATAACAAGGAAAGAATCCATCTTAAAAAATGGGCAAAGTATTTGAACAAGAAGATATATGGATGGCAAATAAGCACATGAAAAGATACCCAACGTCATTAGTCACTAGGGAAATGCAAATTAAAATTACAATAACAGGGGCTCCTGGGCGGCACAGTCGGTTGAGCATCTGACTTCGGCTCAGGTCATGATCTGACAGCTCGTGAGTTCGAGCCCCGCGTCTGGCTCTGTGCTGACGGCTCGGAGCCTAGAGCCTGCTTCGGATTCTGTGTCTCCCTCTCTCTCTGTCCCTACCCCACTCTCATTCTGTCTCTGTCTCTCTCAAAAATAAATAAGCATTAAAAAAAATAATGTATAAAATAAAATTACAATAACAGAGGCAATTCAAGTATCTATCAGCAGATAAATGGATAGACAAAGGGTGGTATATACATACAATGGAGTATTATTCGGCCTTAAAAAGGAAGGAACTCCTGACAGACTACCACATGGAGGAAACTTGAAGGCATCATGCTAGGTGAAATAAGCCAGTCACAGAAGGACAAATGCTAGGATTCCACTTAGATGAGGCACCTAGGGTAGTCACACTCACTGAGATGGAGAGTAGAATGGTGGTTGCTAGGGGCTCAGGGAAGGGGAGAAAGGGAAGTTTATGGTTTGTTGTGTTTTTTTTTATTTTTTTTCATTTATTTATTTTTGAGAAACAGAGTGAGACAAAGCGTGAGCGGGGGAGGGGCAGAGAGAGAAGGAGACACAGAATCTGAAGCAGGCTCCAGGCTCTGAGCAAGCGGTCAGCACAGAGCCAATGCGGGCCTCGAACCCACAAACTCTGAAATCATGACCTGAGCCGAAGTCGGACGCTCAACCGACTGAGCCACCCTGGCGCCCCGGGAAGTTTGTGTTTAATAGATACAGAGTTCCCACTGGGAAGATGAAAAAGTTGTGGAGATAGATACTAGTGATGGTTGCACAACGTGAATGAACCTTAGTGCGCAGAACTATACATTAAGAAATGGATAGGAGTGCCTGGGTGGCTCAGTCAGTTCAGCGTCCAACTTTGGCTCAGGTCATGATCTCACGGCTCGTGGGTTTGAGCCCCGTGTAAGGCTCTGCACTGACAGCTCGGAGCCTGCTTTGGATTCTGCATCTCCCTCTCTCTCTGCCCCTCCCCCCTTGTGCGCTCGCTCTCTCTCTCTCTCTCTTTCTCTCTCTCTCTCTCTCCCCAAAATAAATACATAAACATTTTTTTAAATGGTTAAAATGGTAAATTTCATGGTATATATAGTCACGGTTTTTAAAAAAGGGAAAGTGGGGTGCCTGAGTGGCTCAGTCAGTTAAGCGTCAGACTTCGGCTCAGGTCATGATCTCACGGTTCACGGGTTCCAGTGCCGCATCGGGCTCTGTGCTGACAGCTCAGAGCCTGAAGCCTGCTTCATAGATTCTGTCTCCCTCTCCCTCTGGCCCTCCCCCTCTCATACTCTGTCTCTCTCTCTCTCTCAAAAATAAATTAAAAGAAAAAAAAACGTTAAAAAAATAAGGAAAAGAAACCCATAACCATTAACAGTCACTCTCCATTCCTCTTCTCTGCCCCTGCCCCAGCCCCTGGCCACCGGGAATCTGCTTTCTGTCTTTATGGATTTGTCTGTTCTGGACAATGATATAAATGGAATCATCATCAAAAGGAAGCCTTTTCTGTTCTGGCTTCTTTCACTTAGCATAGTATTTCCAAACTTTATCCATGTTGTATAATATTCCACTGTATGGATAAAATTATCCACTCATTAATTTATGGACATTTGGGGTGTTTCTATTGCTATGAACATTCACGTACAAATTTTTGTGTGGACGTATGGTCTCAATTTTCTTGGGTATAAACATTCTTAATTATTTCCTTAGGTGCAGTTATACAAAATGCAACCCCTAGGTTATAAGAAATTTGCTCATTTTTAAAGCTTTTGTTATGTATTGCTTAATCGACTTCTAGAAAGGTTGTATTGGTTTAATTGTATACTCCTATTAGCAGTACATGAGTGCCTATGGTACTGCCCATTAAGAGAAAAGGAAGTATTCTTTTTTTTATTTTTTTGTGTTTATTCATTTTTGAAAGACAGAGAGAGACAGAGCACAAGCAGGGGTGGGACAGAGAGAGAGGGGGACACAGAATCTGAAGCAGGCTCCAGGCTCTGACCTGTCAGTCAGCACAGAGCCCTACGCGGGGCTCGAACTCACCAACGGTGAGATCATGACCTGAGCCGAAGCTGGATGCTCAACCGACTGAGCCACCCAGGTGCCCCGAAAAGGAAGTTATTCTTAAAACACCTTTTATATCTACAACTAGTAGTCATCAAGGTGTGATTAATTTACCTCTTTAATTGCTCCTGAATCTCTTCCCTCTTCTCCATCCCCCCTGCTAGTCCCCTGTTTCACTTCTTCATCACCTGCCTTCTGACTGAAAAATTCTTTCTCTAACTTATACAGAGTGATTTCCTCAAGTCAGATCTCATCATGTTACTTCTTGGCTTAAAACCACTTGATGGCTTGCCATTGCCTTGTGCAAAGAGTCTGAATTCTGTAGCATGACAAAAAATGGCCTATCAGAATCTGGCTTCTGTGCATCTTTCTTATTTCATTTCTTGCCATTCATCCTTCCCCTTTTACCTTCTTCCCACTCCTCTCCCATTCTTATCCCAGTCATATGGAGCTTCTTATACTTCCTTGAATGTATAACCCTATCTCTGTCCTCTGTGCCTTTTATGTTGTCCCTCTACCTAGAACACCTTTGTCCTCCTAGATAATTCCCACCTTTTTTTTAAATTAAGCTCAGGTATTACCCCTTGGGGAGGCCTCCCTGAACGCTGTGTTCTTTTTTGAGCTCCCACGGCTTCCTACCCTAACCTATAGCATTTGTCCACCTGGATTATAGTTGCTTTTCTGTTTTTCTGTGTTTTCCATTAGACTATGCTCATTGAGTCTAGAGTATATATATTATCCTTCTTTGTAGCCCCAGCGCAAGCATGGCACATAATAGATACTTAGTAAATCTTTAATAAATTAGTAGAAGCTAGTGTTTTAAAGGGAGGTCTGTATGTAAGTGATCCTCATTGAGCCAGTCTTCAGATATTAATAGGTTGTTACTTCCTACCTTGCAGGGCACAAACTAATGAGATCTGTGATGTCTCCTTTAGGGAACAGACCACTTTGTGTGTATCCATTCTGGAGAGATTGCTCCAAGCTGTGGAGCCAGTTCACGTGGCCCGGAACCTCAGGGTTGACCTTCAGAGGGGACTGACTCACTCCAATGATTCCGTAAAAATTCTCACTCTGTCCCAGGTATGAAATTTTACTAGCACATAATAAAGGAGCTGACATTTACTGACCACCTGCTCTGGACCAGGCTGTACGCTGGGTGCCAAAGACAGAAGGATGAAGAAAATATGATCTCTCTCTGTCCCTAAGAAGTGTCTATTCTAGTGTGCATGGCTAACTAACCAGGAGGAATAAGCTAAAGTAAGAAGATCTACCAAGTATTATCTGAAATAGTCATTCATCAAATACTGACTGATCCTTTTAATGCCAGGCATTGTACCGTATACTCTTAAAGCTACCAAGATAAATAAAGCCTATTTCTTTCCTTCAAAGAACTCCTAGTCTAGAGAAGGTATTGCCATGTTAGGTCTTATTATAGTGGCATGAAAAAGTACTGTTGTGAAGGTCACTAAACCAAGAAATTGAGACAGTAACTCCTGTCACCCAGATAACCAAAATACCCTACTATTTGGGAAAAGAGCTGCTCAGTATCTTGTTGAGATACTCCTCAGTATCTTGTTGAGATGTTAGGACCCGAGCAGTTACTTACCCAGTAGGTTTTCAAGTACTGTTTTTTCTTTTCTCCTCTAGAAGTGTTAATTCAATAAAAAGGCAGAAAGTAATTGATTTTTCTTTGACCATTTATGTGCCAGACACTGTAATACATGCTTTTCCTATTTAGTCTCATTTAATCTTCATAACAATCCTACAATTAAGTATTCTCATTTTATAGATAAGAAATTAAGTTCAAAGAAGTTAATTTGCTAGTTGATGGAACTAGCATTTGTATTATTTTCTCTCACTGAAATGTCTCAACTCCTTATCTACCATTTATTTTTTTTTCTTTCTTTTCAATAATGTGACTATACCCATAAGTGTGTTCAGCTTTAATGAATTTGGGTCATTTGGAATTTTTAATGGCTTGTCTTATACCTGTAATCTGTAACCCCTAAAATAACAGCACACTAAGGGAATTTCTGATTACTTTTTTATTTCAGGTCGGAAGAATTGTTGAAAATTCTGAGGCTGTTACTGAGATTCTAAATAATGCTGAATTACTAAAACAAATTGTTTATTGTATTGGTGGAGACAATCTGTCTGTAGCTAAAGCGGTGAGTCACCTAGAACCATCAGCTTAAACATGCACCGTATCCTGAAAAACAAAGAAAGACCTTCTGGACTGAGAGGTGAAAGTTGAGTACGGATGATTTGTATAGTTGTTTTCACAACCTCATGTAGATGGTGTCAGATACGTAAAAAATGTTGAACAAATACCAGTAAACCCTTTCCTTTTTTCTAGACTAAGCATATCTAAATTATCCGTCATAGAGCTTGTATTAGGTTGCTTGATAAGGAAAAAAAAATGTACATAATCTGTTTTCTATAGGCAATACTATGTGTCTTTTTCAGTTTTAAATAATGATAGCTAAAACATAGCGAATGGTCATTGGGGAAGATGCATTCCATACACCGATTTCACATCGATATCATGAAGTAGATACTAATATTCTGCATGTTTATGACTTAAGAGATGTTTTCTTTCCTTATAAGGCCATTAAATCCCTGTCAAGAATATCATTAACCCAGGCTGGACTGGAGGCTTTGTTTGAAAGCAATCTGCTGGATGATTTGAAAAGTGTAATGAAAACAAATGACGTTGTTCGGTACAGAGTGTATGAGGTAAGACTAAAAGCATACTTCCTGATGCCTACAATTCAGAATGCACTAGAGCTTCCACTGGAAGGCAAGATGGCTTGTTTACCATGCATTTACTGAGTATGTGGTCTGTGTTAGGCTCTGTATTTGACGCTGGAGATGTCGGGGTGAGCTCCCAGCCTAGTGTGTGAAACAGTCATGTGAAAAATATTTACAGTACACTATATTAACTACTATAATAGAGTAGATAACATTAAAACTAGACTTTGAAATCATTACAGTAGGTAGATGAAGAAATGGCTCTTATTTGCACCCACTTTGTGCTTAGTATGGTGCTAAATCTCCACATATATTGTCTTTGACTTTTACAGTAAACCACATACGTTATTACTGTTAACCTCACTGCTGATGGAATAGCTGACCCAGACCACACAGTTAATAGGCTGCATATTCAAAATGAACCCTTGACTGTCTAATTCCCTATTCAAAACACTTTCTTACTTTGCGTGTCTTAACACCATCCTAACCCGGTTTCCCTTCTGCCTCTCTAGCTGTTTCATCTTAGTCTCCTGGCTCATTGTCCTCAATTGAACTTTTAATTGTTGAAGTTCATAAAAGTAAATTCCCAAACCCTGTTCTCACTGTATATTCATGTCCAGGCGATTTTGTTCATCTTATGATTTCAGTTCCTATCTGAATGAGATGACTCCGTAAACCAACCCAGACCTCTCTTCCTTTTTCTTTTAAGTTTATTTATTTATTTTGAGAGAGAGAGCGCAAGAGTGAGTGAGCAAGCAAAATTGGGGAGGGGGAGAGGGAGAGGGAGAATCCGAAGCAGGTTCCCCATTCAGCACAGAGCCCAACACAGGGTTCGAACCCACGAACCACGAGATCATGACTTGAGCCAAAACCAAAAGTCAGATGCTCAACTGACTAAGCCACCCAGGTGCCCACCCCCAGACCTCTCTTCTTAACTCAGACCCTCATGTTCAGCCGCTTACTCAGTGTTCCCCCTTTGGACCTAGGTATTCTAGGCCCCTCACACTCATGCTCCAACCAAACTCCTAAGCTTCTTAACCCAGCCCATTTTCCAATAAAAAAACAACAGCAACAAATTAGCCCTGTGTCACAGCATGGTTGGGTATTAGAACTTGAGCTTATTCTCTGTGAGACCCTGTTTTCCCTGCCACATATCCATTAGGTCATCGTATTGTGCCGGTTTTACTTACATCCATGTGCTGGTCTTCCTTGGTATAATCACCACCGCCCTAGTCTAAGCTATCAGTATCTCACACCTGGACTACTGTTGTATTTGCATCTCACCTGGTCTCATCCATTTTTGGCACCACTGGTCTATTTTCAGACACAGTCAGGATGATCTTCTAAAAATTCAAATCTAGGGCCACCTGGGTGGCTCAGTCGGTTAAGCAACTGACTTCGGCTCAGGTCATGATCTCACAGTTTGTGAGTTCAAGCCCTGTGTCGGGCTCTGTGCTGACAGCTCAGAGCCTGGGGCCTGTTTCGGATTCTGTGTCTCCCTCTCTCTTTGCCCGTCCCCCACTCGCACTCTGTCTCTCTCTCTCTCTCTCTCTCTCTCTCTCCCTCAAAAATAAATAAATATTTTTAAAATATTTTAAAAGTAAGTAAATAATAAATAAAAATTCAAATCTGGTTCTATCATTCCTCTGCTGAAAACCCTTCAGTGCCCTATATCTCTCAGTAAGCCCTCAGGACATACTTGTGGAATGAGTAAGTAAATGACTGACTGATAGAATGTATGAATGGAATGATTTTTAGCAGTCTTATCGCCATTCAGGCTTTTGTACCCTGATTTATGGATTGATGATTTAAGGGAGAGAAAAAAAAAAGCACAGCTACAACCAGACATAATGGAGTATTTCTGTGCCAAAACAATTTCTCACAGGTTCAATGAGATTTTTCCAGTCGTGGAGACAAATAATGGATTTTTTTAAAAAATTCAGTTATATAAAGTACCTAGTCCTGTGTTTAATTTAAAATGAGATCTAACAGGTTTGGGCTGTTTTGACCTTTCAGCTTTTTCTGTTTTTTTCTTCCAGTTAATTGTGGAGATTTCTTCTGTGTCACCAGAATCTTTAAACTACTGTACCACCAGTGGATTGGTAACCCAGCTTCTCAGAGAGCTGACTGGGGAGGATGTGCTGGTCAGGTGTGTTGACTGAGAGAGTTCTTAAAGCAAAATGTCTTCTTTGAGAGGTCCGGGGAGCAGCTTTGGGACTTAGGGCAATCTTCCCTATTAGAACCTGGACCTGGGTTACAATCTCTTGACCACTGTCCTAAAGAAGGGGCCTTTAGAAAAAGCTCAGGTTATTCGTGACAATATACTAAAACTTAGCAGAGCCACCCATGACAATCTACTTTAGGTTAACTGTGTTCCCTGTCCTTGGACATGTGTACTTTTGCAGTCACATGATAACTGCCATTTTGTATTACTTAATATGTTATCTTACACATTTTTGGTTTTGTTAAATAATAGCACTATGGCATGATGGAAGAAACATGGGCTTTTGAAAATGAGCAAGACTTAGGCTTGCATGCATTTCTGCTACTTATTAGCTTTTGACCTTGAACAGATTATTGTAACCTTTCTACACCTCCATTTCCTCTTCTCTCAAATGGAACAGTAACAGCTCTAAAGAAGATATGACGATTGGAGCGCCTGGGTGGCTCAGTCAGCTAAGCGTCTGACTTCAGCTCAGGTCATGATCTCGCGGTTGATGAGTTTGAGACCCACATCGGGCTCTGTGCTGACAGCTCAGAGTCTGGAGCCTGCTTTGGATTCTGTGTCTCCCTCTCTCTCTCTGCTCCTCCCCCACTCGCACTCCGTGTGTGTCTCTCTCTCTCAAGAATAAATAAAAACATCAAAAAAAAGAAAAAAGAAGATAATGGGGATTAAATGAATTGGCCAAAGAGACCAATACATTGGGTGACATAGGTCCTTAAAGAAATATTAATTCTAGTCTCTTCACTCCCAGCCCTCTACTCCCTAAGTCCTATTTAATATCTGCCAATGTTACCTTGTTGATATTCCACAGTTTACTAATACATCCTCACTGTTGAACACTTGGTTTGCTTCAAGTATTTTGCTATTTTTGTGCACACAGGTTTTTGTTTTCCTTACGTGATTTTCTGAATTTTTTTTTAATGTTTATTTATTTTTGAGAGAGAGCACAAGCAGGGAAGGGGCAGAGAGAGAGGGAGACAGAGAATCCAAAGCAGTCTCCAGGCTCCGAGCTGTTAGCACAGAGTGTGACACAGGACTCAAACCCATGAGCCATGAGATCATGACCAGAGTCAAAGTCATACACTAAACTGACTGAGCCACCCAGGCGCCCCTCCTTATGTGATTTTCTGATTGTTATGTTTTTTAAATGTGACTGAATTTGTTCAACTCATATGTATAAATCAGTCACGAGTTACACTGTTTAAAGCATTTGAGTTACATTGTTTCAAAGCATTCCTAATAAGGAAATTAATTTTTAAGAATTTTTTTAGCCTTATATCAAATTTTGTAACGTAGAAAAAAAACCCTGCAAATCATCTGTTAAAATACCTTAAGGTCAACTATAAAAATACTTTTAAAAAATTATTTGTGGAAATTTGATCACAGGTACCTATTACATGATACCAAGAATTTTTATCAATTTTTAAAATATGAGGACATGGCATTATAATTGTGTAAGGAACTGTTCATATTTTTTAAAGGTGCATACTGAAGTATGCAGGGATAAATGGCAAGTTGACTAGAATTTGATTTAAAATAATTCAGCAAAATAAAAATTAAAAAAAATCTTTTAAGAAGTTGCTCTATTTTAGTGGAAACAATAATGGGCCTCAAGTCAAAAGTCAAAATTTAAACTCTGCCTTGTAGTGACAATGTGATTCTGGACAAATCACTGTAGCTTTCTCATTCTTGTGGCCCCATCTGAAAAGTAGCCAGGATTACTGACTTTTAGATTAAAAGAATTAAGTAATACATCCTATGAAAGCAATTTATAAACTATGTTAATCGTATGCAAAATTTTGGCATTTTAGAGCCACCTGTGTAGAAATGGTGACATCACTGGCGTATACTCAACATGGACGACAGTACCTTTCTCAAGAAGGAGTAATTGATCAGATTTCTAATATAATTGTTGGGGCAGATTCAGACCCTTTCTCTAGCTTCTATCTGCCAGGTAAGAAATACTGATTTCTGTGAAAATAATGGTGCATATTTTGTATCTGAGTTATCTCTGACAAGAGAGGCCAGAGATTATTTTCTGTAGAGCAGATCCCTGTACATTTTTTTTTAAATTCTTTTTAATGTTTATTTATTTTTGACAGAGCACATGCATGCGCATGAGCGGGGGAGGGGCAGAGAGAGAAGGAGACACAGAATCCGAAGCAGGCTCCAGGCTCTGAGCTGTCAGCACAGAGTACAGTGCGGGGCTTGAACCCACGAGCTGTGAGATCATGACCTGAACTGAAGTTGGATCCCTAACTGACTGAGCGACCCAGGCGCCCCTAGAGCAGGTCCCTTTAGATGATACCCATAGCCCCTTGATGAGGTGGAATATATTGCCCTGGGAGCCATGTATTGTTGAATCTGATTTTCTGGAAATACCATTGCTGTTTTGAGTATTAGGATAGTTTCCTTTGAACCTCAGTCAAAAGCAACATAAATTAAAATGCTATTAATGGGACGACTGGGTGGCTCAGTTGGTTAAGTGACTGACTTCGCTCAGGTCATGATCTCACAGTCCGTGGGTTCGAGCCCCACATCATGCTCTGTGCTGATGGCTCAGAGCCTGGAGCCTGCTTCAGATTCTGTGTCTCCCTCTCTCTCTCTGCCCCTCCCCTGCTTGCACTCTGTTTCTCTCTCAAAAATAAATAAACATTTAAAAAAAAACTTTTTTAATACTACTAATGACACAGTATATTTCACAAATTCATCAAATCTCTGTCGGAATCTTTAATATAGGATCTACTCTAGCCATTCTGTTGTAGGACATGGTTAATTAGTTTTCCTTGAGCACTTGCAGAAATTGGAAATTTATTCCTTCCTTAAGTAGCCTAGCTTACTTCATTGATGAGCATCTCTGTTTAAAAATTTCCTGGGGTGGGACACATGGTTGGCTCAGTAGTCTGACTGGCTCAGGTCATGATCTCATGGTTCATGGGTTCAAGCCCTGTGTCAGGCTCTGTGCTGACAGCCTGGAGCCTGCTTCAGATTCTGTGTCTCCCTCTCTCTGCCCCTCCTGTGCTCATGCTCTGCCTCTCTCTCTCAAAAATAAACATTAAAAAAAAATTTTTTTTTTTTTAATTTGTTCCTAATACTCCGAACTCACCTTCCTCTAATTTATATCCAGTCGTCCTTGTTCTTTGCTCTTCCTCTTGTGTATGGCAGTGCTTCAGTATTTGAGCCCAGCTCCATTGACACCCTGGGGTTTCTGTTCTCAGGACCACATATCACAGGTCCTTCGGTATCTCCTAATGGTCTGATTTCTAGGTAATAGAGTACAGTGCATAACCATTCTCCCCTTCCTGGCCTGTAGTTTATTACTGTCCGTATGAAAACATAAGGCCCACATTTTATGTGTCCTTCCTTCTCTATTAATGTATATTCTTGTAGGGCACATGGGTGGCTCAGTCGGTTAAATGTCCTACTCTTGATCTTGGCTTAGGTCATGATCTCATGGTTAGTGAGACTGAGCCCTGTGTTGGGCTCTGAGCAGACAACACAGAGCCTGTTTGGGATTCTCTCTTTCCTCGCTCTCTTCCCTCCCCCACTCCAGTGCTCATGCACTCTCTCAAAAATAATTAACATTTTTAAAAAAACGTATATTTTGGGGTGCCTGGGTGGCTCAGTCGGTTAAGTGTCCGACTTCGGCTCAGGTCATGATCTCACGGTCCGTGAGTTCGAGCCCCGCGTTGGGCTCTGTGCTGACCGCTCAGAGCCTGGAGCCTGTTTCAGATTCTGTGTCTCCCTCTCTCTCTGATCCTCCCCTGTTCATGCTCTGTCTCTCTCTGTCTCAAAAATAAATAAACGTTAAAAAAATTTTTTTTTAAAAATAAAAATAAAAAACGTATATTTTTGGACATTTCTTCAGGGTTTGTGAAGTTTTTTGGAAACCTGGCTATCATGGATAGTCCTCAACAGATCTGTGAGCGTTATCCTGTCTTTGTGGAAAAAGTCTTTGAAATGACAGAAAGTCAGGACCCCACCATGATTGGCGTAGCAGTGGACACAATCGGAATCCTGGGATCCAATGTTGAAGGAAAACAAGTTTTACAAAAAACAGGTTGGTATGACTTATTTGGGTTTTCTTTAGGGATATCTTTGTTTTTGTCAACAATTCAATATATAAGCTCACTTGCTGGTGCAATAACTACATTGTAGAAACTATTCTTACAGATGGCAGTCTTTTTATTGTGACCTTGAACGCATCCCTAGAAATTCTTACAATTATTACTGAATTTTTATTTGTTTATTTTTTACCAGGCTAGACCAAGTACTGTGCCCCTTCTACACCTTCTTTGATAGTGTTCAAGGTCCAGAGACCATGGGCTATACTCCAAAAGACCTGGATTCATGTTCCAGTTCCAACACTGACTTAGCTTTTTTTTTTTTTTTTTAATATAATTTATTGACAAATTGGTTTCTTGAACTTCATGCCCTCACTTCATTACTTGATGTCTTATTTTCTTCATTCATAAAAAGGATAAACAATCTCGGGATTGTGAATATTTAATAAAAACACACATTTGTTTTATATTTGTAATGTTCAGGAAGAAAAAGAAACAAAAATTTGTTATCAATTTTATGTTAAGAATGATACTTTTAAGGCATATCTGTGAGGAATTATTTATTTATTTATTTAATCTTTATGGAATCTATATTTTTACATATAATTTATTGTCAAGTTAGATAACATACAGTGTATACAGTGTGCTCTTGGCTTTGGGAGTAGATTCCCATCATTCATTGCTTACAAACATCTGTGAGTAATTTAAAGGACTGTGAATTCTATATGAAAACTAATATGGGCACAGTTAAAACCCTTACAGAGTATATGTTGAAAATTAATGTGCTACTGTCTATCACAATTGGTATCCTTATTAATATACTTTTCTAAGTGCTTTTGTGTATGATATGTAATCCTTATACAGTCCTGCAAAGAACATATTATGCATTCTCATTTTACAGATAAGGTAGCTGAAACTCAGAGAAGTTAACATTTTTTTAGATGATATAGACTGTGGATTTGCTACTCAAATCCAGGTCCTTTAATTCCAAATTCTCTACACTTTGTCTTTTGTATACGCTGCATTGCATCTGAATGTATGTTTTTGGCCTGTTACTTGGTCTCTGACTACGTGGGGGTTTTTTTGTTGGGTTTTTTTTTTTCTATTGTTTTTTTTTCTCTTTAATTTATTTTGAGAGAGAGCATGGGAGGGGCAGAGAAGGAGAATCCCAAGCAGGCTCCACACTGTCAGCACAGAGCCTGATGCAGTTCTTGAGCTCACAAACCATGAGATCATGACCTGAGCCAAAGTCAGATGCTTGCCTGACTGAGCCACCCAGGCACCCCATCTGACTACATGTTTAATTTTGTGTTGGTTTAGGTTGGTAGAGGTCATAGTATATGAAAGCATACTTTAAAAAAATCTCATTGTTGGGGTGCCTGGGTGGCTCAGTCGGTTGGGCGGCCGGCTACAGCTCAGGTCATGATCTCATGGTCTGTGGGTTCGAGCCCCACATCGGGCTTTGTCCTGAGTGCTCAGAGCCTGGAGCCTACTTCGGATTCTGTGTCTCCCTCTCTCTCTGCCCCTTCCCTGCTTGCTCTCTCTCTCTCTCTCAAAAATGATAAACAATAAAAAAATTTCTTTTAAAGTTTTAAAAAAATCTCATTGTTCACTTCACACTCATTAGGATGGCTATAATGACAGAAAAATGACAAAAATAAATAAAAAGTGTTGACAAGGATGTAGAGAAATTCCCATATTTGGTGGCTATGTAAAATGGTACAGCTGCTGTGGAAAACATTATGGTGGTTCCTCAAAAAATTATACATAGAATTACCATATGACCCAGCAAACATGCTTCTAGATATACATGCAAAAAGATTGAAAGAAGGGACTCAAAAGATATTTGTGCACCTGTATTCATTACATTATTTACAATAGCCAAAAAAAGTAGAAACAATTCAAATGTTCATTGATGGATGAATAGATAGACAAAATGTGATATATACATACAATGAAATATCCAGCCTTAAAAGGGAAATGAAATTCTTGGAGTGCCTGGGTGGCTCATTTGGTTAAGCGTCTGACTTCAGCTCAGGTCATGATCTTGCAGTTCGTGAGTTCGAGCCTGGCATCAGGCTCTGTGCTGACAGCTCAGAGCCTGGAGCCTCCTTCAGAGTCTGTGTCTCCCTCTCCCTCTCTGCCCTTCCCCCCGCCCTCTCTCTCACAAATAAATAAATATGAAAAAAAATTCTATAAAAAAAAGGAAATGAAATTCTCATCCATGCTGTAACATGCAGAGACCTTGAAGACATTATGGCAAGTGCAATAAGCCAGACTCAAAAAGACAAATATTACATGACTCTATTTATATGAGGTTCTTGCAGTAGTCACATATACAGAGACAAAGTAAAATACTGGTTATCAGGGGATGGACATAGACGACATGGAGAGTTACTGCTTAATGAGTACAGAGTTTCCGTTTGAGATGAAGAAAACGTTCTGGAGACAGATAGTGATGATGGTTGCACAACAATATGAATATACTTAATGTCACAGAGCTATATACTTAAAAATGGTTAAAATGATAAATTTTATATTATGTGTATTTTACCACCATAAAAAATATTTTATTATCTTTCAAAGGAACTCGCTTTGAACGCTTGCTCATGAAAATAGGATATCAAGCAAAGAATGCCTCAACAGAGCTCAAAATTAGGTGTTTGGATGCAATTTCGTCTATTTTTTATATACCAGTAAGTACATTGGGAAATTAATGAAGGATAGTGGGATATGTTTGGGACAATAAATCTATAGAAGTCAACATAATCCTGGTTAACTTAATATAGATGGTATTCAACTTTTAGTAAAAGAAGATAATCCTCACTATGTTACTAGTGACATTTTTTTAGTTAAAGTGGAATCATCCAGTATTAGAACTGGAGAGAGGGGGCGCCCGGGTGGCTCAGTCAGTTAAGTGTCCAACTTTGATTCAGGTCATGATTCACGGTTGGAGGGTTTGAGCCCCGCATTGGGCCCTGTGCTGACAGCTCAGAGCCTGGAGCCTCCTTCGGATTCTGTGTCTCCCTCTCTCTCTCTGCCCCTCCCCTGCTCATGGTCTGTCTTTCTCTCTCTCAAAACTAAATAAACATTAAAAAAAATTTTTTTTTTTTTAAAGAACTGGAGAGAGGACGCTAGAGATTGCCTAATCAACCCTATCAGAAAAACAAAACAAAACAAAACTGAGGAAGTCTGGAGCTGGATTTGGGAAAGAGTGCTCTGGACTTAGCAGAGATCACATAGCAAACTAATGACAAAGTGCCATCAGAATCCAGGTTTCCTGACTTCCAAAGGCTTGAGAGTTTTCATTTCTGTCATGTAGCCTGAGCAGCAGACTGATGACCTCCTGAGGATGACAGAATCCTGGTTTTCTTCTTTATCTCGGGACCCGCTGGAGCTCTTCCGTGGCATCAGTAATCAGCCCTTCCCTGAACTGCACTGTGCTGCCTTAAAAGTGTTCACGGTAGGCACCCTTGTCTTTTTCACCGGTCCTTCTGGGAAGAGGCTAGTTCAACACATGAGTACTTATGATGAGCTAGTGCCTCTGCCCTACCTTGGGGATACGCAAATGTGTAGTTTCTGCCCTCTATTAGTGTAGACTAATGGGGGAGACATGTGTAAACAGATTGTTTCAGCTCAAGATCTTAGGTGTTGTGGCAAAGGTTTGAACAGGATTCCACAGGATCATAGAATCAATTCCAGATTCCTTATCTGCCATCAAACAAGCCTTCTGTTGACCCAGCCCTAGTCTTCTTCCTGAGCCTTATTTCCCGCCATTCCCCTTCTGGCACCCAATGCTCTGGTGATACCAAACTGCTTACTTTATCTCTCTGGACTTTTACGTGCTATCTCTCTGGACTTTTACGTGCCCTCTACATTCAGCGCTGTTTCCCAACTTTGCTTGTTAACCTCTTACTCATTCTTGAAGGACTAGCTCAGGTATCTCTTCAGCAAGCTTTGCCCAAACCCACAACGTTGAGTTAAGCAGTGTCAGCTCTCGTAAAAGTTGCTTATTCATTATTTTAAAATTTGGAAAAGATTGCAAAGTAGAAACTTTTAAAATCACTTAAAATCAGACCTATTTTGTATATCTGCTTTTAATATTAGTGTTAGTGTTAGTTTTTATTTATTTACCTTTTTTTGGTAAAATATTTCAGACATCGGTAATACTTTCCTATCTCTGTCATTCCCCCCTTTCTTCCTCGCTGACTGTAATCACTGTCATGAATTCGGGGTTTACAAGCCTATACATGATTTTATACTTTTACTACATATGTGTGTATCTTTAAACAAATTACAGTATTTTGCATATTAAATTTTGTAAACAGTATCATGCTGTTTATATCATTCTGCACTTTGCTGTTTTCTTCAACATTTCTGTTTGTAGGGGTTGTCTGTGTTAAAAGTGGCAATTAGAAAGTCATTATTTCATTGTATAGCCACAGTGAATCATTCTCCTGTCAATGAAGATTTCAGAGGTTCTCTGTAACAAATGGTTCTATAATGAACGTTCTGAAAATGTCATCCTGTGCACAAGCGTGAGAGTTTTTTCAGGATAGTCTTTTCTTCTCTGGTATTTGTTTTTATTTTCCACTGTTGTGATTATGCCATGAGTATAATTTGGATCTACTTTTTTCATATCATAGATTTACCTATTCTTTATAAAAACTATTCTTAATGTTTATTTAATTTTCTCTTGCTATATACTAAAATTTACTCACCGATCCCCCACTATTAAGCATTTATATTATAATTTTCACACTATGATAACCATCTTTATGTACAAAGCTTTTTAATATGTAGATTTAGATTTAATTAATATTTAGATTTATTTATTTAATTAAATATTTAATTAAAATTTAGATTAATATTTAATATTTAGATTATTTTCTTAAGATTTCTAGGAGAGAATTTTCTTAGGCAAAAAGTAACATTTTTAAGGTTCATGTGGCCAAAATTTTTTGTAAGGATTGTGCTATCCAAGTAACACATTTCACTTCTTAAGGCTCAGAGGAGTTGTGTTCTTTCTACCTTCTATTTCAGGCCATCGCAAATCAACCCTGGGCTCAGAAACTTATGTTTAATAGTCCAGGGTTTGTGGAATATGTGATGGACCGGTCTGTGGAGCATGACAAAGCTTCAAAGGATGCCAAATATGAACTGGTTAAAGCACTTGCCAATTCCAAGACAGTTGCGGAAATCTTTGGGAACCCAAATTATTTGAGGCTCAGAACTTACCTGAGTGAAGGTCCATACTATGTGAAACCTATTTCCACAACAGCTGTGGAAGGAGCTGAATGATTTCTTCTAGAAGGTAGACCATTTTTTGACCAAAACTTCTCCTAAGGCATTTGACTTCACCAGTGTTTTACAAAACAGAGACTTCCCTTCTCCCAGAATTAATCATGGAGTATCTAATGTAACTTTATCACATGCATTTGTGGTGTTTCTACATTGAAATACAGTGTGGAACCAGGAAAGCAGGCAAACTTGATCATAATTGCATCAGGTGTTTTTCAGATTTCTTTGACTGCCTTAATCTTTCCAAGAAGATGGAAGTTTTGTTCTCAGAAAATTTTCATGGACTTAGCCCATTTTATTTAAAATTGTGCTTCAAATAGAATAATGGAACCAACTTGGTTCTGAATTCTCTTCACCACCTTTTTTGTTGTTCTATTCCCCCTTCTGATTCCACTTGCAAAGTCTTGGATATAAAGATTCTTTGAAAAATAATATGGAATTTTGAAATTATGTTCTCCATACTAAGAATAAATGCTTTTAATAAGGTGTCTTTGGATTTTTTTGTTACTATTATGGAAAATGGACAATAAATAAGTCTTTTAAAAACATTTCTAGTGTTCTTCGCGTTTTTGTTGCAGATCATTGAATTTTGCTGGAGGAGTAAATGTTAAGGAGGAGTGGTAACATTCCTAAAGCAGGAAGACTCCCCAAACTCTTTTCTTATTGGTGGGCCATCAATTGTTGAGGGTTTTGCTTTTAATTTCTCAGATCCATCAAGTCAGTATTGAATTGATCAGAGAGAGATACTGACTCCTAATAACCACGGTCAGATGGCAGCTAGTATATATAAACCAGGATGCCATCTCATTGATTAACAAAGGATGTGCTTTCTTTTCATTGACAAAATGTTCCCACCTCTTTCCAGTGCCCTGCTTTCTAACCGGAAGAGCACTCTGCATACCAATCCTCAGTCACAGGTTTCTGGGTGAGTGTGTTATCTGAGTGTGACCGTTCAGAATCCAGAGCTTTGTTTCTTTTAGGCCATGGTGATGTTGATAAACCATCCCTGCTCTGTAACAAAATGGTCCTCAAGTTCCTGGAGTTCTCTTGTCCCTGGATTGATCATTTCACATTGATCAAATAGTGTGAGATTCTCGGTTCCACCATCTCCTATATCCCTCTGTGGGTCTATTTCTTCGTGTGTTTCCATACTAATCATTTCTCTACAGCTAATACCACTAATTAGGCTACAGCAAAGTCTTTCCTGGCCTGAGAAACATTCTATCTCTTTAAGGTGACTTTGTTTAATCTCATTCATGAAGTTGATCTTATTCATTTGACATCAGAGTTCAGAGAGTGGCCCTCTCCTATGTGTGGCCTACGCACTCATTCTGTCTTTGCACCTGTGACTTTTTTCTACGATTAAAATTTTAAAATTATTATTTATTTCATACTTTATTTCACATTTAACAAATAAACACTATTGACTGCTTATTATGTGCATGGCATTGGGAAAAAGTGTTAGACATTGTCCTAAATGCTAAGCTCATCTCATTTATATATATAATTTTTAATGTTTTATTTATGTTTTTATTAGAGCATGAGGGGGAGGGGCAGAGAGAGGGGGAGACACAGAATCCTAAGCAGGCTCCAGGTTCTGAGCTGTCAGCACAGAGCCCAATGTGGGGCTCGAACTCACAAAATGCAAGATCATGACCCGAGCCGAAGTTGGATGCTTAACTGACTGAGCCACCCAGACGTCCCAATCTCGTTTATATTTTTACATCTGTATTTCACAGATGAAGAAACCCGAGCTCGGAGAAGTTAAGTAGCTTATCTCAAAATCACACAGGTAGCAAGTGACTAATAGTGGAGGAAAATAGAAACAAATTTCTATCAGAAATAGAAATAGAACATTAGTGTATAGTAAGTACAAGAATAGAGAAAAACAGGAAACACCTACCCTAGACTTGAAGGAAGGTTTCTCAGAGAAGGAAACACCTGAAACTCGAAGAACCGGTAGGAGATAGTCAAGTGAGAAATAAAGGAGAGTAGCAGGGCAAGCAGGGGACAGACATGAAAACAGGAAACATTTGGGGGAACTACAAGGCGATACGGCCAAGCCTGGAACTTAAAAGGGGAAAATTATAAAATTCTTAATCATTATTACTAATGGTAGCTACTATTTCTTACAGATTGCACATTCCAGAGCCAGAATGTTAACCTGGCTTCCTGGTGGCTAGTCAAATGTTTTACTTGATTATATTTTGAGGATAATAGCAGACAAATGTTTGTCAAGCATTGTTCTAAAAGCTTTTCATCTATTAACTCATGTTGCTCTTTTTCCTCTCCCAGGAATAAAATACTATTATTACCCTGTTTACACATGAGGCTGAGGCACAGCAGAGATAAGGAACTTGTACAAGATCACACAGCAGATAAGCGGAGCCAAGATTTGAACCTAAGCTGTTACACTCAGAACATACGTTTTTAAATGCTACCTCTTCTTATCGGTCATTTTCTATGGGCCAAATCCAATGCTAGATGCTTGACATGTCTCATTTAGTCCACGGGTCCTACAAGGCTGAATCTGTGGCTCAGTATATTTTAGTAATATATCCAGAAATATGATGTAGTGCCATGGCAGAGATTTTCAAAGTGTATTATTTCGGGGACACCTAAAATTCCGAGGGCCCCAGAATGGGAACATTGATCTAGTGCCTAGTTATTCCACAAGAGAAATCACCAAGTGTGTTGTGAATTAAATTGTGTCCCCAAAAAAGGTAATGTTGAAATCCTAACCCCTGATTTTTGTCAATGTGACCTTATTTTGAAATAGAGTTTTTGCTGATGTCATCAAGTTAGGATGGGGTCATTTGGGTCCTAATCCAATGACATGTCCTTAGAAGAACGAGAAAATTTGGACACAGCACAGAGCAGAGATTATACAAAGTCCCAGACCCATGAGAGAAGGCCATGTGTGAAGATGGAGGCAGAGATTGAAGTGGTCTGTCCGCAAGCCAAAGAATGCTAAGCATGGTTGCCAACCACCAGAAGGTCGAAGAGACAAGGAAGGATTCTCCCTCACAGGCTTCAGAGAGAGCAGGGTCCTGCCAACACCTTGATTTCATCTTTAAAACTAGTCTTTTTGGGGTGCCTGGGTGGCTCGGTCGGTTAAGCGTCCGACTTCGGCTCAGGTCATGATCTCGCGGCCCGTGAGTTCGAGCCCCGCGTCGGGCTCTGTGCTGACCGCTCAGAGCCCGGAGCCTGTTTCAGATTCTGTGTCTCCCTCTCTCTCCCTGCCCCTCCCCTGTTCATGCTCTGTCTCTCTCTGTCTCAAAAATAAATAAACATTTAAAAAAATTTAAAAAAATAAATAAATAAATAAAACTAGTCTTTTTTTTTTTTTTTTTAATGTTTTATTTATTTTTGAGACAGAGAGAGACAGAACATGAACGGGGGAGGGTCAGAGAGAGGGAGACACAGAATCTGAAACAGGCTCCGGGCTCTGAGCTGTCAGCACAGAGCCTGACGCGGGGCTTGAACTCACGGACCGCGAGATCATGACCTGAGCCGAAGTCGGCCGCTCAACCGACTGAGCCACCCAGGCGCCCCTAAAACTAGTCTTTAAAACTACAACAAATAGGGATGCCTGGGGTGGCTCAGGTCATGATCTTCACCGCTCGTGAGTTCGAGCTCCGCGTCGGGCTCTGGACTGACAGCTCAGAGCCTGGAGCCTGCTTCCGATTCTGTGTCTCCCTCTCTCTGCCCCTCCCCTAGGCTCACTCTGTCTCTCAAAAATAAAGAAACATTAAAAAATTTGTCATACAAAATAAAACTAGAACAAACACATTTCTGTTGTTTTAAGTCACCGAGTTTGTGGTACTTTTTTTTACAGCATTTCTAGGAAACTAACTCAGAGTGTACACATTAGCAGGGAATGTGAATGTGTCGCATCCCGTCTGTAAAGCACTGGCTAATTAGAACTTGATGAAAATTGCTTTACAAAGAGTTAGCTATCCAAGTCCATATACTATGTGGTTCATACTTTTAAATTAAATGTAATTCCACTACCCAATTAGTAAAATGCTTCCTGCTTACATACAAGATGACAATTTTGTTCAACAAATTCCTTAGTGTTTGCCTTTAATTCTGAGCATTCGCAAAAATTAGTTGCCATTGCTATTGCTGAATCATGACAGTTCCACAGAATATGATTTTTATAAATTCAATGACTGTAAAGAGAAACAAGACTTTGGGTTATAATTAAATGTCATGTTCTCCCTTTTTTGGATAGAATGTTTTATTTTGAAAAGAGTGCTATCTCAACTTAGATTTCGTAACATGAAATCTCAATATGATGTAGTACATCCGAGCACTAATAACATTTTGCAACTCGCTAAAAGAAAGTACATAAAACACAAGGAAGGAGGGATGCTTTCTATAACGAGGTATGAGTTAATTTAAAAAGACCAAATTTATAATAAACAGCAAAAAAAAAACTAATCACCCAAATACATGCCATCATTTTTTATGGTACCCACGTGGAAACGTTTAAGGGTGTCAAAGTATGTCAGAAGTTTGCAGGAAATGAGCCCGTAGTAAGTCTCAAACAGGGTACATTCTTTCCCACTGCTAATTTCCTTCCACGCCAGGGGCATTTCAATATCTGTAGTTTCTGAGGATGTAAAAATGAACTTATAGCAACATCTGTTGTATCTGATGTGACTTTTTCCAGAAAACCTTGAACTGTGGATGGGTATAAGGCCAATAGACTTTGCACAAATTCCTACAAACACATCAGCAGGAACCATTATGGGTACTTCTTTGAAAACCACATACATCATCCGAGCCACATCTTGGGACATAATAAAGGCCTCGCCACTGCAGTAATCTGGGTAGTACTTTTCTGGGTACTCGCTAAAAGGGATAAATTCTTGACTATTAGGATCCCTGTTGGGTGTATCTTGATGGATAACTCTTCCTACATAGACATCCTCCAGGTGATCTTTCAGATTAAGAAGATAGTCTACCAAGCTCGGGACATTGACAAACATCTCTTCATCAACCTTAAGAATGAACAGGGCATTAGGGCAGAAAGTCACAGCCCACTGCGTCATCGTGATGATTTTCAGGGTTTGGTTCTCAGCACTGTCCAAGAAGATTCCTTGAATTATATCATTATTCTTATGGGACTCTTTGTCTATTTCTTGCTGGGTAGTTACCAAAACGGGCATTCCCAAAGCAAACAGTGTGAGAATGTGGTGCCCTTGAACACTGGTCACGTTACCCCAGGTTTTCCTGATGAGGTCCCGCCTTGTTCCATTTCCCGGGCTACTGAAGATAAGAGAGAGTAAAAATATATTCTTCCCTTTACACAGCTCCGACTGGCTCAGGATGTAATACTTGGAAAGATTACTTCTTAGGGGCTCCGTGTTCAATTTTCTTGCCTTCTCCTTAATTTCAAGAGCTTTCATATCCACATAAGGCAAAGCATGCAGAAAGTATTCTTCCACAAAATCAGCCCCAAAAAGCAAAGCATGAAACAGGATAACATTAAATAGAATGAAACACCACTGGTGAGTCCGAAGTCTGCAGAATGTCACCTAAATAAGACGAAAACACATGTTCATTCAAGCTTTGTCTCCATTCTTATTTTTGCCCCCACTGAATGCTATACATACTTCTTACAGCACTTAGAAATACACTACTTTAAGTGTTTCTCATTTATTTTTGTTATCTGTCTCTCCCACTAGATCATGGTCTCCTGGACAGCTGGCAGAGAAGAGACAGCTCTCTCTTCCCCACTGTTGCAGAGTTCAGTATTTGGCATGAAGTAGAAACTGAATAAAATGCTAGTTGGTTGTTTTCTCGCTTGTTTGGATGAAAGCCTACTTACTATATGCAAGGCACGGTGCTAGACATTGGAAAAGCAAAGAGGAATCAGGCATAGACATATGGATATAAAGTAACAAGCAGAATTATTGCGCTAAAAGCCTACAGGAAAATATATGATTTTTTTTTTTTTTCTGAAAGTGAAGCACTTGGATCAGTTTCTTCTCTAATTACAAGGTCAAGGGCTATTTTTCCATGAAGTGGTTGCTTTTGTTGGCCAGTGGACAATGGCTACTATCAAACATTTACATCCTTCTACTATGACTTTCCAATTTAATCCGATACTGATTTCTGACATTGTCTGTTTTAGCGATGTCCCCTAATCCATTCGACACATCTGCCAATATGGGCAAATTCCCGCTATCTGCATAGCACCCCTTCAGAGATCTAGGATGGCTCTGTGCCAAGCTTACTCCACATCATCAAAGAAGATGGAAACTTTCCATCTGGAAGGGCATATACAGTATCGTAATATAACAGAGCAAGGGAACATTAAAGAAATTAAATTTCTTTTTTTTTTTTTGTTTATTTATTTTTGAGACAGAGAGAGAGAGACAGAGCATGAACGGGGGAGGGGCAGAGAGAGGGGGAGACACAGAATTGGAAGCAGGCTCCAGGCTCTGAGCCATCAGCCCAGAGCCTGACGCAGGGCTCGAACTCACAGACCGCGAGATCGTGACCTGAGTGCAGTAGGACGCTTAACCGACTGAGCCACCCAGGCGCCCCAAAGAAATTAAATTTCTATTGGAGTTTGATTGACAAAGCCTTCCATAATAATAGTTACCTCTTACTGAGCATTTGCAGTGTGTCAGGCACTGTGCTAAGCACTTTAAATGACTTAATTCACTTAGCCTTGGTAACATCCCTTTCATATAGGTTATTTCCAAAATTAAGGTGAGCATCCAAGTTTAGTAACTTGCCAAAGATCATCTCAGTGGGTAAGGGCGTGGGGAAGGGTCATAATTGGAACTCAAGTCTGGGAGAGTCCAAAGCTTAACCACTGAGAATCCTGACCCCCATCTTTTCCTTTCCTATACCTAATGAATAGGCAACAAAACAAAACAAATCCCTGCAATTATAATCTGAATTCCATTCCATTTTCTCAAAGCTGATGATGTGCACATAGAAGAAACTTCAGCTTTCTCAAACCTATTTTATTTTATTTTATTATTTTTTTTCAATATATGAAATTTATTGTCAAATTGGTTTCCATACAACACCCAGTGCTCATCCCAAAAGGTGCCCTCCTCAATACCCATCACCCACCCTCCCCTCCCTCCTACCCCCCATCAACCCTCAGTTTGTTCTCAGTTTTTAAGAGTCTCTTATGCTTTGGCTCTCTCCCACTCTAACCTCTTTTTTTTTTTTTTCCTTCCCCTCCCCCATGGGTTTCTGTTAAGTTTCTCAGGATCCACATAAGAGTGAAACCATATGGTATCTGTCTTTCTCTGTATGGCTTATTTCACTTAGCATCACACTCTCCAGTTCCATCCACGTTGCTACAAAGGGCCATATTTCGTTCTTTCTCATTGCCATGTAGTACTCCATTGTGTATATAAACCACAATTTCTTTATCCATTCATCAGTTGATGGACATTTAGGCTCTTTCCACAATTTGGCTATTGTTAATAGATATCAAATGCTTCCAAGATTTAAGAAACTTACCTGCATGTTGTCTGTGAACTGTTTCAGGACTTTGGAAATTACTGAATCCAGATGCCAAAATTATGTCCAAATGTAGCTCTCAGCATCATTCCAGTCTAACAGCAATTGAGGTAAGGTGCTTTGTGCCTGAGACTTTAAGGATAAAGTTTCTTTCCAATCAACTTGAGCTTTTGTCCCAGAATACCTGCTGACTCCATAGGGAAGCAAGTGCAGATTATGTTACAGCTAGAGTGAATCCAGAACAAAGAATGGAGAACACAAACCTTTTCAAACGCTTCCAACCTTGTATATGTTTTGAAACTGACCTGTTGCCGGTATGCTGAATTCCTGGTGAAACGTGTGGGGGAGTTGAAAGAGCAGTTCACCTACATCACCTCTCAAACATCATAATACAAGGAGAAATGTCATACAGTATGTTTTGGAGTGCTCTCAAGAAGCTAAACAATTGGACTAGTTCCTGCTCCCTGGTATATGCATGTGCAAGACATGTACTAAACATCAAGGAATACTTATCCCTAATGGGTGCGTTTTTTTTTTTTCCTCCCCAAAGAAACATCGTATGAAAGTTTGGGTTTATGTCTCATTGGGAAGGATTTTGAATTCCTAGTATAGGCTATGCAAGAAGTTTACTTAATCAATTATATGTCACCCCAACTACCTACCCAGGCATTTTTTATCTCAAACTGGAAAACAACACATAGTCCATTTTAGCCAGAACTGAAGGAACTCAGCATTTGCTGTTTGCCGTTTTCCTGGGGGCATGAATATGTAGGGATTATTCCAAACACTGTTTCTACCAGCAAGTTTAAGAAAGGAAACAACATTCAGCATATTTTCATGTTCCTGTCACATAAGCAGTTGTATTGAGCAGTTGTATTGAGCATTCTGTTTTCAGGCAGGGCTGAACCATTTTCGTCTTTTCACATGTTGATGTTCCTGCCTGCCACTCAGGGCATTTTTTTGTAATTGTTTGGCTAGGAAAAATGTCAATGTTTGCTCAGCCATTTGTCATGCAATCTTGGAAATTTTTACAAAGTGGGAAAATCTAACCTAAAAAAAATCATCTGAAAGGAAATTTTTTATACATTCTAAGTTTAACAACTAAATACAAATCCTATTTTGCAATTTTCATCTCTTAGAGCTATAAATTTTGCTCCCAGATCTCCTCTTGCTTCAATTTAGACAATTTGGTTTCTTTGTTCATGAGAAGGTCTAACAACATTGCCTCTAGAGCACCTCTGTCTGGGATTTTCAGTTTGATTCATCAAACTCCTACCACAATTTGTTTGCTACAAATTGATAGGGGTGCTTGTTTTTCTTAATTACCTTGGTATTGCTTTGCCTTTCATAGAGGTTATCTGATCTGCATACACATGTCTTCCTAAAATTTCTTATAATGTCATCAGTCACTGTTTGGCTTAGATGTCTACAGAGGCTTTCTGTTGCCTACCAAATCAAATTTGCTCTCGTGGAGCCTGACTTTCAAGACACCATACTTGGCTTCTACTTCACATAGTCAAATTTTTATTTCCCATGTTTCAAGCGTACTAGATGGACGCAGGATGCTGGGCGCCTTGGTCATTCCCTAACACTAACTGGATATGTGACTGTCTTACTGTCTATATTACATGTTCTATCTCTTGGACCAGTCTGTTCAATAGGGTAGCCATTAGCCACATGTGGCTATTTATATTTAAATTAATTAAAATTGTATTTCCTCAGTCACATTAGGCATTTTCAAGTGTTCAGTAGTCACAAGAGGCTAGTGGCTGCCTTATTAGACAATGTAAATAGGGGACACAATTGTTGAAAGTCCTATTGGAAGGTGCTGGTATAAGATACGCGTGTTTGCAGTTTATGAGCCCTTAGGGAGAGACAAGGAGAATTTAAGTTCTTGAAGGGGGGGGGGGGCTGGGTTGCAATCCTAAGATAGCCGGTTATGATGACCTTAGGCAGGATGCTTAACCCTCTTTTGACCCGGGTTTCCTCATCTCTAAAAACAAGAGTTAATAATAGTAACTACTATGCAGGGCTACTGTGGGAATTGAATGCGGTAACACAAAGTGATCAGGAGAGTGCCTGGCACATAGGAAGCACACAATTTTTGTTCTTTGATGCTTAAAGATTTATGCTTCAGCTTTCAGTCCTCAGAAGGATCACACGAGGAAGTACTATAACTGCTATGCAGAAGACGAATATAAATCCAGAGATGTTACCTAAGGCCAACGGCACAGCCGGAGTGTCAGAGCTGGGATTTGAACCTAGATCACCTGCCTCCTTTGTTTCGTTCACCAATCCCCTTAACTTGCTTTATTTTTTTCCTGAGCACTTGCTAAGACTTGCACCATGCCTTGCTTAGTTATTTATCTGTCAGCCTCCCCCGCTGGGATATAAACCCCAGGCGGCCGGGTTTTTTGTACTTTTTGCTCACTAACCCTATCTCCTAGAATAGCGTTTGGGACATGCATGATAGGCGGCTCAATGGGTTGTTTCACTTTGGACACGTGTCTGAAATTTTCCTCCCTCTCCTCCGAAGAGTGAGGATAAGGAAAAGCGCCACAGAGTTTGTGCAAGGTCGGATCGGTCCGACGAAGGACGTCAAGGCTCCGGACAAATTCCGATACACGGCACGGAAGTTAAGTCGTGGATGAAGCGCCACAGGTCCCAGCTATACTGCGCATGCTCCTCCTCCCTGGGCGCTCTCCTCAGCCCGCCCGCTTCCCCCTCGAGGCCGGGGCCGGAAGTGCACCCGCGTCCGCTGGGCGCCGCGGGCGGAGGGACGCGCGGAGATGACGCAGGCAGCACCGGAAGCCGCTCCCCTGTGAGGTTGCAGACCCCGAGCGGCGGCCGCTGGTCCAGGTCTGTATGTGAGGCGGGGCCCGGTCGGGGAGGGGGTTCTTAGGCGCCCGCGCCCCTGCTGACCAGGCGCGCCTCGGGCCGTTTGTCTTTCTCTCCCTGCAGGCGCCATGGCTGCGGAGCGGACCCGGCCGCTGCGAGGCTCTGGCGGCCCGAGCGCGCCTAGTCGGTGTGAGCCCGGCGCGAGGTCCCGGGCCCCGGGGCGCTCGCTCAGGTCAGTGCTGCGCGGAACACGACTCTGGGAGCAGGGAACCTGGGAGCGACGAACGGGCTGAAGGGATCTGGAGTTGATTTTAGAGATGGGAACATTGAGTCTCGGAGTTACTGCCTCTTAGTTCTCAGCTTCCTTAGCTGCGAAATGAGTTAACAATGATGTCCCAGGGCTGCCATGACTTTGAAAGATGATGAAGTGTGGAGAGGTGGTTTTGAAGTACAAAGCGCTGTATTAATGTGAGGGACTGCGCCGTAGTTGTGGGTATGCCATGGAAACAGGTGTGTATGTGCCGGGGGGGGGCTGGGGACGACGCTTGAACTACAGATAGCCATATTAATGCTCAATAATAATGGTAACTGACGTTTCTCGGAGGCTTACAGCGTGTAGGGTACTGTGCTAAACGCTTTACGTGCATTATCCGATTTAAGCCTCACAAACACCCTTGCAGGGAATGCTGTTCCGAGGTTGCATTTTACAAGTCAAAGACTGGACTTGAGATTGGTGAAGTGATTTCCCCAGTGTCACTCAGCAACAAGTGGAGTTGCAGAGCCTGGATTTTATAAACACTGTATTCTTTCCGAGCTGTTTGTATTCATCTCAAAACCAAAGGCGAGATGAATAAATAAGTTGTAATATTAAGTTGTCATAATAAGTTGTAAGATTTTAAATAAGTTGTATATTCACATGGTTTTAAATTCAAGAAAGGGCTCCTCACGCCTGTTCCTCAGCTCTCCAGGTTTCTCTGGAGGCAACCAGTGTTACCAGCTTCTTGAATATTCCAAAGATACCTTGGGTGTGTGTACGTTTATAAATCCAGATACACGTTTTCAAAACCTCTGTACTGTAACAGCTGATTATGCTTGATGAGAAGCCAGGGAAGATGAAGCCTCGGGCTTCCGAACAACAAATGTCTTGTTTTCACTCTTAACTAGGCCAGGTCCTGGTGGAGGAGAGGAAAACGTACATGTGATGTTTTATCCAGAACATCTATCTCTAGTAAGACCTAGCAGTATATAGGTTTTGTTTTGTTTGCGACGGTGGGGAGCTAGGTAAGATGTTAAATTGCTTAACTTCCTATGGGACCCTGGGAAAGTCACTCCACCTCTTGGGTCATAAATCTCATTTATTAGTTAAGGGCAATAGTACTGATACTTTCCTTGACGTTCTGATAATCAAATGAAGTAACGTCTATGAGTAGTACTTGAATCTTTTAAACCAATACAAATATGAGAGTTGCCAGAGGGAACATAGGGAATTAATGGTAGAACCAGAGACCAAACCCAGGCCTCCTGGCTTCCAATTTAGCAGTCTTCATCATACCCATTTCGGAGCTTTGTGATTGTTAATACTGAGGGCAGAAGGACAAGTTTAATGTTTCATCTCAAGTCGGGGGGAGGGGAAGGCAAGACAGCATGGAGTGTGGGTACAGACAAAAATGCACCTAGCAGGAAATTCTAGCCTCAACTCAATAACTGCCCTTAATTATAAAATTAAACCCCAGTAAGTTTGAGTCCGTGAATTTTTCTTCCATGTATTTTAAGCCAATTTAAGGGAAAGTTTATGGTAAGGATCATAGGGTTGAAAGGGTTGTTAGTAGTCCTGTCTATTCCAGCCTTAGGGCTGCTGAAAGCTTTCCTGGCCAGTATTCATAATAATAAAACTAACAAAAGTACCACCCCTGCTCAATTTCTGAGTTTCCCAGCCCTCAAAGTGAGGGATAGCTTCCATTTTACAGATAGAACTGAAGTTTGGAAGTTGGTCAGAGATGCCCATGATCACATAGGAAGTGGGTAAATCACTGAAAGACTTGACTGACTCCAAAGCATTTTCATATATACCTCATTCTGCCTCTGTTTCTAACTGTCCTTGACTTTCCCAGTAATGGGAATCTCACCATTCTGGAGGCAGCCCCTACACTGTTGGAAATCTCCTGATGATTTAGAAGTTCCTCCTAATGGGGAGCCTGAGTGGCTCAGTCAGTTAAGTGTCCAACTCCTGATCTCAAGCACAGGTCTTTTTTCTTTTAATTTTTATTTATTATTGAAAGATAGAGTCAGAGCGTGAGCAGGGGAGGGGCAGAGGCAGAGGGAGACACAGAATCTGAAGCAGGCTCCAGGCTCTGAGCTGTCAGCACAGAGCCTGACGCGGGCTCGAACTCACAAACCGCGAGATCATGACCTAAGTCGAAGTCGGACGCTTAAACGACTGAGCCACCCAGGCGCCCCACTCAAGCACAGGTCTTAATCTCAGGGTTGTGTGTTCAAGCCTCTCATTAGGCTGTGCGCTGGGCGTGAAGCCTACTTAAAAAAAATAAAAGCTCCTCCATGTGTTGAATTGAAATCCTGCTTCCTGAAGTTTTCCCCTGGGGGCCTTGTGCGGCCAGTACATGATATTCCTACAGGCTCTCTAAAAGAGTTCATTTTAGACCTGTGACCTTAAGAAAGTTAACCTCCAAAGTCTTTTTTTTTTTTTTTTTTTTTTTTTAGAAAAGTAAATACTGGTGTTTTCTAATAGTGCAGAGTTGAGGAAAAAATTCTTATTATGGGTTAAGAGAATATATGAATCTCAGAAATGGCTGGGTTTTTTAAAGGCTCTCACTGAAAAGTTTGTCCCATAATTTTCTATGGTGTCATGACTACATTAATTTGGCACGCTGTAAGATGTGTCTTAGTTTTTGTTAATGGTGCGAACCTACCTGATAATGTTTTCATGGGTATTATCAATTTGCCTTGTGGTCATTTAAATAATAATTCAGCTTAACTTATGTGTAAACATTTCTATGATGGATGTGTGGATATTCATGTGTGTGTAGGTGTAGGTGTAATAGAGGAAGAAGCCCCCCATGCTTTTTCACTGTAGAAAAGGATTCCTGGGCAGATGTTTTGGTGTATGTTTTTAATTCGCCAGTATTAATTAATTAGCTATGGTGACATTTTGTGGGTGTCCAAAGAAAAGAGTTGTTTTGCCTTGCTATGAGTGATTTTTTCCAAGTAAAAAATTTCTGGAAATGTTGAAGATAGAAGGTTGTTTGGATTCAGGAGGAGGTAGTGTGTTAACTTCTGTTGTTGATTAAACTTTTCGTGAACCGATTATTTTTTGGCTGCCAGGTAAATCCTTAAACTAATAAATCCTGCCTAGCCCAAACCCTGAGGATTCCAGAATATTATTTTGTTTTTAAAGTGCATTCACTGTTCCAAAAACCAAAATTATTGGATAGTAGATGATGTGATTGGAAAGTTTGGTTGCATTTACTGTTTTTTGTCTGATAACATTCTGGCCAAATTTGATATTGGGAAATTAATGAAAAGGACTTTTACTGACCTTACGTGAACAAAGTTGGAAGGTGAGATCTGGCTTTTGATGTAGACCTCATCTAGGTGACATTTATGGGAAAAATTTTATTTTCCTCTTTGACATTAATTTAGATACTAATGTTTTTAATCTATGTGTCAGGATTCCTTTTTTTTTCTAAATATAATTTTATTTTAAATTCCAGTATAGTTAACATACAGTGTTATATTAGTTTCACATGTACAATATCATGATTCCACAGTTCCGTCACCCAGTGCTTATCACAAGTGCACTCCTTAATCCCCATCACCTATTTCACCCACCTCCCCTCTGGTAAATAGGTTTGGTTTGTTCGGTTTGTTTGGTTTGTTTTCTTGTCTTGCCTCGCCTCGCCTCGCCTCGCCTCGCCTCGCCTCGCCTCGCCTCGCCTCGCCTCGCCTCGCCTCGCCTCGCCTCGCCTTTCTGTTTTAATTTTATTTTTTTTAATTTACATCCAAATTAGTTAGCATATAGTGCAACAATGATTTCAGGACTAGATTCCTTAATGCCCCTTACCCATTTAGCCCATCCCCCCTCCCACAACCCCTCCAGTAACCCTCTGATTATTCTCCATATTTAAGAGTCTCTTATATTTTGTCCCCCCTCTGTGTTTTTATATTAGTTTTGTTTCCCTTCCCTTATGTTCATCTGTTTTGTCTCTTAAAGTCCTCATATGAGTGAAGTCGTATGATATTTGTCTTTCTCTAATTTCGCTTAGCATAATATCCTCCAGTTCCATCCATGTAGTTGCAAATGGCAAGATTTCATTCTTTTTGATTGCCGAGTAATACTCCATTGTATATATGCCACATCTTTATCCATTCATCCATCGATGCACATTTGGGCGTTTTCCATACTTTGGCTATTGTTGATAGTGCTGCTATAAACATGGGGGTGCATGTGTCCCTTCGAAACTGCACACCTGTATCCCTTGGATAAATACCTAGTAGTGCAATTGCTGGGTTGTAGGGTAGTTCTATTTTTAGTTTTTTGAGGAACCTCCATATTGTTTTCCAGAGTGGCTGCACCAGCTTGCATTCCCACCAACAATGCAAAAGAGATCTCTTTCTCTGCATCCTCGGCAACATCTGTTGTTGCCTGAGTTGTTCATGTTAGCCATTCTGACAGGTGTAAGGTGGTATCTCATTTGATTTGTATTTCCCTGATGATGAGTGATGTGGAGCATTTTTTCATGTGTCGGTTGGCCATCTGGATGTCTTCTTTGGAGAAGTGTCTATTCATGTCTTTTGCCCATTTCTTCACTGGATTATTTGTTTTCTGGGTGTTGAGTTTGATAAGTTCTTTCTAGATTTTGGATACTAACCCTTTATCTGATGTGTCGTTTGCAAATATCTTCTCCCATTCTGTCGGTTGCTTTTAGTTTTGCTGACTGTTTCCTTTGCTGTGCAGAAGCTTTTTATTCTGATGAGGTCCCAGTAGTTCATTTTTGCTTTTGTTTCCCTTGCCTCTGGAGATGTGTTGAGATTTGGGTGTTAATTTTTAAAATTAGTATGGCAATCTGGTAGGAAACTAAGTGATATTAGAAGGAAAGCTTTGTTTTTTAATTATGGAATGTTTAAACATATGGTAGTAAAGAGAATAAAAACCTCCGTGTATCCATCATCCAGCACTAACATCTATCAACATATAGCTAAGCTTGGGAAAGATGATTTTTGCTGATTTGCTGTATTTTTTGTTTTTTCATTAGTTTACTCCCTGTTCTTAAAAGCGGGTTGATACCTTGATGCAATGTGTAATGCTGTATACTTGTAACGTTTCTTTTTGCTCCAGTTAGTCCTGGAGCAATGTGTCGTTCTTTTAAAGGAGAAGGTGGTATAATCAGATAGGTACCAGATTTTATAACCAGGTTGTGATTCTCCTGGTTGTAGCTGTAGTCAGAGAGAGAGACAGTTCGGTCTGTGTGGTTGGAAGAGTACTGATGGAGGGAGCACTGACTTCCAGTCTGTTCTGATGCTGTTTTAATAGCTCTATTGACTGTAGGTAGGCAAATCACTTACCTTCTCTGACTTGTAACTTCCTCCTCCTCAAAGTAGAGATGATGCTACCTGGGGTTTTTTTGTTTTGTTTTGTTTTTGTTTTGTTTTGTTTTGTTTTTTTCTTGGTGTTTTGGAAGCATCAGGATTACTTATTTGTGCAAGCTTCCTTGACCCTCTTTGCTCTCTGGGGGCACATGATTAAGAGTTGTCACCAGCTCATATGAGGCTTATAAAAACTATGTAAGGCTACATAAGGCCTTTGGTAATTTTTGTTCTAACAGGCAGTGCCATAAAGGAAGTAGAAAAACCAAAATACCTGAGCCACATGATTTATTACATCTGCCTGTTTTTCTTCCCCAGACCTTTTTTGCCTGAATATTTATTGAAAACCCAGTAGTCAGTTCTGTGATTTTGGTAACAGATCAAGCTGTGCCTACATGATAACTAATGTCTCCAGTTACTGCTCAGGAGACTTGCCTTCTGGTTGTCACATGCTGGTGCTTATATTTGTGACTTAAGTACCCAAATAGAGCGTATTAAGGGAATAGTGTTACGATGGTTTTGATCGTGTTGGGGGGAGGGGAGAGAAGTGTATAGAATAAACTATTTTATAATGAGTGATACTATAAATCTTTTACTGTGAAGATGCATGTAGCATGTGCTAGACTTCAAAAGGAGCAAGTCACATACACCAGCATAAGTCTCACTGATTTATGTTTCAGAGATCATGATTCATTAAAGTATGTTTTCTTAGATGTATTATCTTTTGTGTGCATGGAAGATTTTCGAATACAATATATTAACTGTAAAGTTGTAATGTAATAACTAAACATAAAGTTGTAATGCCAAGTTTTTTACACTAATTTTCATTTGTTAGCAGTCTTGCTTGAATGGTCTTTTTGAGCAGAACTAATACAATATTTTGATGTGCCACAGGTAAATTTTTCCATAACCTTATGGAGAGAAAGGACTTTGAGACATGGCTTGATAACATTTCTGTTACATTTCTTTCTCTGACGGACTTGCAGAAAAATGAAACTCTGGATCACCTGATTAGTCTGAGTGGGGCAGTCCAGCTCAGGCATCTCTCCAATAACCTGGAGACTCTCCTCAAGCGGGACTTCCTCAAACTCCTTCCCCTGGAGCTCAGTTTTTATTTGTTAAAATGGCTCGATCCTCAGACTTTACTCACATGCTGCCTCGTCTCTAAACAGTGGAATAAGGTGATAAGTGCCTGTACAGAGGTGTGGCAGACTGCGTGTAAAAATTTGGGCTGGCAGATAGATGATTCTGTTCAGGACGCTTTGCACTGGAAGAAGGTTTATTTGAAGGCTATTTTGAGAATGAAGCAACTGGAGGACCATGAAGCCTTTGAGACCTCATCGTTAATTGGACACAGTGCCAGAGTGTATGCACTTTACTACAAGGATGGACTTCTCTGTACAGGTAAGGGATTCTGGAACTGTTTTGTTGTTGTTGTGCATTTCATAGGGTATAATCTTAGAAACAGAACAAACTAGTCCTTAGGCTTGAGGATGGCAAGTATTAATTATATGAGATATCTATAGTGGAATTTCCCCCTCCCTCCATCCCTGAGTAGTTTTACACCCTTTTATCCTCTTTCCCTCTAGAAGACAAATCATTTTTATAGAATTTTGTGAGAAGAAGGCTCCAGACATTCTTTTTTTTTTCTTTTTTCTCTTTTCTCTTTCCTTTTTCCTTTTCCTTTCCTCCATGCCCAGCATGGAACTCAATGCGGTGCTTGAACTCACAACCCTGAGACCAAGACCTCAGCTGAGATCAAGAGTCGGACGCTTAACCGACTGAGCCACCCAGACACCCCCAGACATTCTTTTAAATGTGATGTGAGTCAGAAAGCTGTAACTATTTTTTTCAGTGCTTTTTCCTTCCATGTACAGTTTTCCATGTTAAACTTTTTTTCTGTCAACAGTGATTTTTGAGAAAAACCAGTGGAAAAGATGATGCCTAGACCTAGCAAGTAGTTAGATCATCTTGCAAGAATTACTTAACCTCTCTGTGTTTGTTTTCTTATCTATAAAGTATGGGAATGGAGGTATTTCTTTCTTGCTAAAATTCCTGTGGTTCTAAGAAGAATTAAAAGTTAAAAGAATTTGGGCATGGAAACAAAGACAGATGGATATTTTAATCCTAAGCAATTAAGTAACTATGTAGCAGATATAATCATTAAAATTTGGAATTGTGTGATTCTTCCAGTTATAATGGCTCTTTGTACATGTAATCAGTGCATATGTTTTAGGCAGTACATTTTGATGGGCATTGTAAATAATTCTTAGGCAATGGTGTAGAATGATTTCAGGCAGCCTTATCGAGGATCCCGATGCCTTTTCACTTCCATTGTATGTAATATTTAGGGATCCTTGGTGTTCTTTTTTCATCCAGGATAATTTCTTTTTAAAAAAATTTTTTTATAGGTCAGGCCCTTCTTGTTTTTTTGTTTTTTTATTTTTATTTTTATTTTTTTGATGTTTATTTATTTTTGAGAGAGAGCACAAGCAGGGGAGGGGCAGAGAGAGAGGGAGACAAAGGACCCAAAGCAGGCTGCAGGCTCTGAGCTGTCAGCACAACCCGACGTGGTGCCCCACAATGGTGAGATCATGACCTGAGCCGAAGTCAGACGCTTAACTGACTGAGCCACCCAGGCGCCCTAATCCAAGATAAACATTTGAGTATTACTGAAGTACATAGTTGCCTTTTTAAAAAAATTTTTTTTAGTTTATGTATTTATTGTTTGAGAGAGAGAGAGAGAGGGAAAGAAGGAGGGAGGGAGAAAGCAAGCAGGAGAGGGGCAGAGAGAGAGGCAGATGCAGAATCTGAAGCAGGCTCCACCCTGTCAGCACAGAACCCAATGCGGGGCTCGAACTCACGACCTGAGCCAAAATTAAGTCAGTCGCTTAAGCCACTGAGCCATCCAGGCACCCCATAATTGCCTTTTTTAATAGCATATTCTGTTCCTTTGTGTAAATATATCATCATTATTTAGCCAATTCAATATTAGTGCATATTCAGTTTGTTTCTATGAATTCAGAATATTTCTGTGAAATATTTATGAATATTTTTGTTTGCCTTTTTCCCCCCTTGAATTATTTATTTGGGGCAGAAACCTCAAAGTAGAATTACAGATCCAGAAATATAAATGATATTAAAGCTCCTCTTAACTGTCCTTTCCAGAGAGACTGAATTCATGGCATGGCCACAGAAGTTTTAAATAACAGACTCAGTTTTAATATTCATGAGGTGTATGATCTCTTGAGGATGTGCATTTTCTCATAGTGATATGTTTCTCTAAAATGCTAAATGCTTTGCCAGTTTTATAAAATGAACATTAAACTTAAGGCATTTCGTGGTTTTTGTCATCCTAAAGTTACTCCATGCTTACATTATTCTGTGTCCTATAAGCCGGATTATTGGAAAGGTATCATCCATTCTTTTATACTTGGATGTGCTTTCCCAGTTGGGGCAATGGCTTTTCTGTGTCCTTTCTGTCTTATGATCAATGGCAGGTAAGTTTTAAAGATTAAGATGCAGTATCGCCTTCGAGCCTTGTGCTCATTCACGCTTGGGCAAATACTGGCAGTTGACTCATTTTCAGAACCACATGTAGCTTTAAAAGAAAAATTCTCATCAAATTTTACTTTTGAAATGCAGTAAAACTTGAGTTTAACTTGGGGCAGAAGTGAATGGGACACATTCACTGAATTCTTTAACTACCTGGAAAGTTAATATCTGCAATAACGGTGGACCCGACCCTGCATTTTAAGGTTATTCTGTAGGTGGGTCTATATTTTGTAATTTTTGTTCTGATTAAATTCATCAAGTTTGTGTATTGAAAATTATGCTCTATTGAAAACAATCCAAAGCTTTAGTTTAATTTTTCTTTTCTTTTAAAAAAAAATTTTTTTTAATGTTTTTATTTTTGAGACAGAAAGAGACAGGGCATGAGCAGGGGAGGGGCAGAGAGAGAGGGAGACACAGAATCCGAAGCAGGCTCCAGGCTCTGAGCTGTCAGCACAGAGCCCGATGCGGGGCTCGAACCCACGGACCGTGAGATCATGACCTGAGCTGAAGTCAGACACTCAACCAACTGAGCTACCCAGGCACGCCAAGTTTAAAATTTCTAATAGCTGTATCCCTGAAACTATAACTAGTGAGAGAAGTGTTTGTTATGGAATTATACATACCTTTGTTTCATGCTATTACCAAAGAGGTAGTTATCCTTCTGCTGAGCTGTGAGCTCTGAAATGGTGAGAAAGGAACCTGTTGTGCTTTGTTTGTGCTACGCAGTAGATAATTAGAAAGTACTATGTGAAAGACAATGTAGGGACATATGTGGATGAATTAGGACAGTTCTTTGCTCAGAGAACATACATACTGGAATCAGGAAGGTAACCTGATTAAGTAAAAGTCTCCATGTAGACTGTGCTAGTGAGAGAACACTTGCCCTTCTAGAGAGGGTAGCTGCTGCTCTACTGCAGTGAATTATTTGCCATGTGGGATATAGGCTCACAGTGGTCAGATCTGATTTTTCAAAGAAGTCCTAAATCTAGATTTTTGTGCAATATTCTAATTGATTTTTTTTTAGTGTACTGATTTTTAAGTATTATTCACATTTTAAAAATACTGTGATTGTGTCATATTTAACCTGCATGCTGCCATATTGTGACCATGGCTTACAGTTGAATAAGAAAAACAACAGCTATAAAAGATATGCGGTCAAATGATATATTTGAATTGTATGAGTGAAAAATCAGTTGTTCAGAGGAAGGAGTGATGTCTTTCATTTGCAAAAATTGAGCGGTGTTTCTGTTGAATCTTGGAGAATGGGTAGATTTTAGAGAGATGAGAATAAGCACTTTCCAGCAAAGGTATGGAAAGGGCTAAGCATGGAGCATATAGGAGGAAAATAAAAATTCTTTTTATCTGAACTCAGTATATAATTAAGGACTCTATAAGAGATTCTTAGAATATAAGCTGAAGAATTGTCTTGAGCTGTATTGTAAAAACCTTAAATATTGGGAACATGAGTTTGGACAGTTTTCTTTAAGCAGTAAGAAAAACTATGAAAGATTTCTGAGCAGAGAAAGGGCCAGGACTAGAGCATTCTGCTCCAAGTAGACCAGTGTTTCTTATTTCTGCCAGGCCCCAGGTCCTCTTTTTGTAACGTATTTTACAATATTCTCTTACCTTGAAGTCAAATTCATAGAAATAACTTACCTGTACATACACATATTTCAAAAAATCAATATAATACCTAAACTCTGATCCAGAGGAGAAATAAGACAGTAATTTAAAATAATGCACATTAAATGTGTTGTGCTCAAGCACAGCTGTGTTAGAAGACGGTAGTGTAATCAGATGTTTGCACCTGTGTATGTACTGTCGTCATGAACATGACAGTTGTAAATAGCACAGTGTTGTATTTGTACCATCAGTGATGTGGTCACAAGTGGTGAAAAGTCTCCAACAAAAGCAAAGTACATTTTTCCTCAGTCTACCTGAGGTAGTTACACTCATAGTAAATTCAGAATAAACTCGGTGCTTTGTAAAACAGGTCCAAGGCTCAGACAACTAAGAATAAACTTGTCACAGGCAGAACCTTTAAGGCAATCAGGCAGAATCTTTAAGAAGTCATGCAGAATATGGGCGCCTGGGTGGCTTAGTCGGTTAAGTGTTCAACTTTAGCTCAGGTCATGATCTCGTGGTCTCAGGTCCCTGCATCGGGCTCTGTGCTGACAGCTCAGAGCCTGGAGCCTGCTTCAGATTCTATGTCTGCCTCTCTCTCTCTCTCTCTCTCTCTCTCTCTCTCTCTCTCTCTCTCTCTCAAAAATAAACAAACATTAAAAAAAAAAAAAGGTCATGCAGAATACATGACTATTCTTTTTGTGCATTGTCCCAAACATTGCAGAATGTCTAGCATTTCTGGTCTTTGCCCAGTAGAGGCTGGTAATTTAGGCCCCCCCCCCCCCCCCCCCCCCCCCCCCCCCCCCCCCACTGCTTCCAAAATCACTGTGACACTTGAAACCACCCCTGCAAATTTCTAAAATGTTCCCTTGGAGGATGACACTACTTCTATGAAGACCCTCTGACATAGACAGATCTAGAATTTCTAAACTAAAGTATTAGCCTATTGCATTTTAGGTAAGAGTAGATCTAGATTTAGGATAGTAGGTGTAGAGTTGTTTGTTTGTTTTTTTTTTTTTGAGGTTTGTTTACTTAATTTTTTTTATGTTTATTTTTGAGACAGAGACAGACAGACAGAGTAGGGGAGGGGCAGAGAGAGAGAGGCAGACACAGAATCCTAAGCGGGTTCCAGGCTCTGACCCAGCACAGAGCCCGATGTAGGGCTCAAACTCACAAACCGTAAGATTGTGACCTGAGCTGAAGTCAGTCAGACACTTAACTGACTAAGCCACCCAGGCGTCCCAAGGTTTATTTATTTTTGAGAGAGAGGGAGCGTGCCCCCAAGTGGGGCAGGGGCAGAGAGAGAGGGTGACAGAGGATCTGGAGCAGGCTTTGTGCTGACAGCAGAGAGCCCAATGCAGGGCTTGAACTCACAAACTACAAGATCATGACCTGAGCTGAAGTCAGATGCTCAACCCACTGAGCCACCCAGGTGCCCGAAGGGTAGAGATTTTTTTAAAGGAGCAGTTAAATGGAAGAGCAGCCATTGAAATGGAATTAACAAGACTTAGCAATGGACTGAGTATGTGGCGAGGAAAATACCTGGGAAGGTGGTAGTACTGGTACCAAGAATAGGAAATGAAGGAATAAATTTGAGCGGGTAGAGGGAGTTCAATTTGCAATGAAATTAAAAAAAAAATTTTTTTAAAGTTCATTTATTTTTAAGAGAGAGTGCAAGCAAGGGAAGGGCAGAGAGAGAGAGACAGAGAATTCTAAGCAGGCTCCCCAGTCAGTGCAGAGCCTGATGTGGGCTTGATCTCACAAACTGTGAGATCGTGACCTGAGCTGAAATCAAGTCAGATGCTTAACTGACTGAGCCACCCAGGTGCCCCTGGGATGAACTTCAATGCAGTCGGATGTGATGGAGATTCCGACAAGGTTCTGGAAATGTAACATCAGAGCTTTGGGGAATAGCTCAGGGCTAGAGCAAAAGGTTGAGGAGTTAGTGACATTTCAGCTATGGCGATAACAGTGAAATTTCAAAAGGACATGGAGAGGAAAAAAGAATGGGGCCTAGGATGGATCCTTGAAGAGCGTACTTAGGGAAGAGGTAAAGAAGAATGGTGATGAAGAGAGTTTCAAGGGCAGTGAAAATTGCCTGTATGAAAGAGGCACTGGCCAGTGTTTGTTCAGTTGGTCATCAGAGTCACATGCCTCCAAGAGGCAGTTGAGAGCTGAGATCTGATTCTACCAGTTAAATATTTAAACCTTGCTGGATACGATAGTTTATTCCATTTGAGTTACAGCTCAGTTTTCTGCTTACGTTTGTTATATACCCATCCCTGGAATTTTTTTATATCAAAGTATTGTTTCAACCTCTTCTGAATTGAGAGGGCTTTTTTTTTCTTTTATATAATGAAAAACAGTCTACGTTTATTTACTCCCCTTTCATCTTTAGGCTGCGTCATTGATGACCTCCTTGAAAACACGTTGGAGTATACTCAGTGCAGCAAACAGGAGTCTATAGGAAAGGTTGAAATAAAACCAAAAAGGAGCAGAGAACAATGACTCCTAAAGGCTTAGCGGTTTAGACTTGTACCACTAGAAAATGGAACTGAAATCAACCAAGTTCTTCTCTGATGCTTCTCTAGGGCGTAAAACTGAGTGGCCCAATATTTTCCTCTATAAATTAATTTAAAAATTAGGATAATCTCTCCCTTTTTTTTTGGTTTGTTCATATCACATTGTGGTAAAATATATACTAGATTGAGGAGCTAATCATGCCGTTTCCTAAGGCATATTTGTGGAACACCTAGATTTATCATTTTAACCATTTTTCAAATGTACAGTTCAGATTATCTAGACACACTGTCCAGTATACTAGCCACTGACCCCGTAAGGCTTTTGAGCTCTTGAGATGTGGCTGGTCCAGAGATGTGAAATGGGAAATACTCAGTAGATATCAAAGACTTAGGGTATAAAATATTTCATTAACAATATTTTTGATATATTGAGCTAATGAAATTTGTACTAAATTTGTTTTTACAGTAAATAATAGAAAAATTTTAATTACGTATGTAAATTGCATTCGTGGTTTGTATTGTTTCTCTTGGAGTGCTGTTCTAGATCATTGGTTCTCAAAATATTGCTGATACATTAGAATCACCTGGCAAGCTTTTAAGATGATCAGGCCCCACCTCAGAGGTTCTAAATTAAAATCTCTGAAGCTAGGGCCCTACATAGGTGTTTGATGAAGCTTCTCAGATGATTCTTCCCCCCCACCCAAAGATTTTGTTCTTAAGTCATCTCTAACACCCATTGTAGGCTTGAACCTACACCACTGAGTTCACGAGTCACCTGCTCTACCAACTGAGCAGCCCAGTGCCCTTCTCCAGATGATTTTCATGTCTCATATGACCATTGAGAACCACCAACCAATTCCCATCCCTTATTTTATAGGGAAGAACCTGAGTCTCTAAATAGTAAAGTGACAACAAATATAGTCTAAAATGAAGACTGTATTTCTCCTAGGGTTTGTCCAAGTTGAAATTCATGCTCTACCTCTTTCATAAGTCGTAGCTATTTTTCCATTGTCTGGAACAGTGGCTCTTTACCAACCCTTAAAGGCAGAATTGTGGCTGATTTTAGCCATTTCATCCTTTCCAAAACCAGTCATTTGGTGATTTCCTGCATAGTGTGTCCTTGTCATAGTGACTATATTTGTTATATCCTCAAAATGCCTTTGTCAATTCTTATTATTACTTTTTTGTTATAAAGGTAAATTGTGAGCGTGATTTAATCATTATACCTTTAAACATAATTAAAGCTAATCCTGAATTATCATGATTGGTATATTTTCATCAGAATAGAAATAAAACCTACTTTTTCTGCAGAATCTTTTTTTTTTTTTAACATTTATTTATTTTTGAGAGACAGAGAGAGACAGAGCGTGAGCGGGGGAGAGGCAGAGAGAGGGAGACACAGAATCCGAAGCAGGCTCCAGGCTCCGAGCTGTCAGCACAGAGCCGGACGCGGGACTCGAACTCACAAACTGTGAGATCATGACCTAAGCCGAAGTTGGACGCTTAACCGACTGAGCCACCCAGGTGCCCCTCTGCAGAATCTTAAGGGGCTTTACAAGCTCAGTGTGTTGAGTTGTGAAAGTCTGGGGATAATTTATCCGTGGTTTTCTTAGAAGTTGCTTTGCACATTTCAGGATGGCTCAAAGAATTAGCAGTTAGCCTTTGCAGAAGTTAACCTGTGATCTGAGAGATCTGAGGCTTTTCCCTGACTGCCCTTAGAGTAGAACCTGTTCCAGTGGACAGCTTTACTCTTCAGCATTCTTTATTTGTTCGGGATGTGGGTCATGGATAGGCATGCAAATGTATACATGCAGTCATAGGTAATACCCTTCATCTCAAGCTCAAATCAGAAAGCTCGTGATGGTCAAAGATTGTGAAATTTTACAAGAAGCAGCAAGGGATGCTTTAGTCTAGCACTCCTCTTGTAGCCTGGCAGGTTAAGGGAAACGGACAAAACCAAAAAGCTTGCATTCAGTCCCCGTGCTGTTAACACCATTTTGGTGACCCTGAATGAGTTGTATTAGCCTCTCCATGCTTTGCTTTTCTCAGCTATGAAGTGGGAATGCTAGAGGAGGGGACCTTGAGGTTCTACTTGAAGAATACCACGGTTTGGGGATTGATTGGCCTTCTTTAGTGTTTGTTTTCTTACTAACCTCCCTGTTTTTCTCTTGAAGGGTCAGATGACTTGTCTGCAAAACTGTGGGATGTGAGCACAGGACAGTGCGTTTATGGCATCCAGACCCACACTTGTGCAGCAGTGAAATTTGATGAGCAGAAGCTTGTGACAGGCTCCTTTGACAACACTGTGGCCTGCTGGGAATGGAGTTCTGGAGCCAGGACCCAGCACTTCCGGGGGCACACAGGGGCGGGTGGGTTGCCCTTTTTCAGGGGTTTCTACAGTTACTTTAACTTCATTCCTTAAAACCGGAAGCCAAGAATATGACCCCCTTTTTGTTTTTTAACTTAACCTGCCTCTCCCTCCTCTGTTTTCTCAATAACAGCAGTTAATCCCTTTATTTAAGGTACCCTTATTTGGAATTTTTTCCTGAATTTTGCTTTTCCTTGGCCCATTCAAAACTCTTCTTTGTACCCTTATGCAGGGAGGGGGCAGTTCTCCTTACCTATTTCATTTACACTCCATTGAACAGTCCGTCGTTTTTGCTTTTTATCAGCTTCCATACTTCCAAATTGAGTAAGTCCTACACTTGTAAATTCAATTTACTTTATTTGTAGAATCAGGGCTAACCATCCTTTGGAGTGACAGTGGTTCTCAGATTGTGTGAGCTACACACTTTACATTGCATTGGAGCTTGGTTGACAACTGATTAAAACAAACAGTGCCTAGAGAGAAGACAAAGGAAACAGATACCTGATTTTTCCTAATAATTTTATAGTGGCCTGGTGTGCAGAAATCGGTCATTTGGATATAGTCTCAAGACCAGAGCTTCCACCTCTGTTGCATTGTATTTTGGAGCTTTGTGCAGAAATCATGTTGAGCTGCTTCCCAGCCTCTTGTGCAGCAGCTCCCTTCCTTTCCCCCATTTACCCACTGCACTCGTCTTGGAGAGTCACAGTCTGTGCTCTTAAGCGTCTTCTCGGACTCCCTGAACAGGTTTCCCAGTAACCTGTATTTTGTCCTAACACTCATCATACAAATAAGTCTGATGTACCAGGCTATACTGCCAGCAAGGCAGGGTCCTACCTGTCTTGTTCATCCTTAGGTCCTGAGTTCTTTGTGTTGTGTCTGGTGCTTAGTAATACTTTGCAGTGAACCTGGCTGTTTTACTCCTGAAGACCATTTTTTCACCACTTTGTTTTTCATCTTACACATTTTTCCTCAGTCTGCTTATTTGTTACCACTTGTTTGTTATGGAAATGAATATTGGAAAATCTGTGGTTTAGCATGGAACTCACTAAATTGAGTATACTGTTCCATAGTGTCAAGATGTACATTGACTTCCAGGTGATCAACTTCAAGAGCCCTGCTCTAAAAAATTTCCTCGTTACTGTTCCCTGGACATTGCTGTGGCTTTTCCATAATTCCATGCCTTTGCTGTTCCCTCTACCTGCAATATTCTCTTTCTTTTCTTGATAAACTCTACTCATCCTTCAGGGCCCATCTCCAATATCGCCTCTTCCCTGAAGTCTTCCCTGATACCCCTGGGCAGAGTTAGTCATTCTCCTTGGTGTTTCCCTAGCAAGAGGTAAACATTTAATTTTTTTGGACTTCCTCCTTCACCCCTCACTTAGACTGAGTTCCTTAAGGAAAAGCCCTTCATCTCTGGGTCCCCAGTGTTCCTTTAGAGTTTGGCAGGCATTTAAAAACAAATGTTTTGAGTACTTGCTGTACTCAGGCTAGAACTTGCTGTTTTAGGTGCTGGGGGTACACCTGTGAAGAAATTCAAACCGTTTGAGAGAATGGTTTAGTCTGACCGTTGAGATACTTGTGTGTCTTTTGTTTTTCTCGTTACACTGGCTTTTCTTGATTATGGGTATTGTTTTCTTGATTATGGGTATGATTCTTGAAGTTGAGTCTCACTGCAACAAATAGTGCGCATCTAAGCAGGGCCACCTATGTTCCTATTTTCCCTGCATAAGCTGGATTAGCTTTGTGTCGGATCAGGCAGGCAGTCCTGAGTGGAAATGCCATTATCTCCAGTACTGCTTTTACCTCTCGCTTTAAAGCTAGCACAAGTGTAAAAGATTGCATTACTCCAGGGACGTTCCATCCTTAGAATAATCAGCTATAATAATAACAAGAATTTTGAACGGGATATATTTTTTATCATAAAATTCTTAACTGAGTAGCACCATTCTTAACAGTAACTGTGGTTGAGGAATTATATCATTGAGCAGCTAGGGAGAATGAATGTTATTGAACTCTATTATAAAAGACTCTCGGGCATGTTTTAACTCTGTGTATGTTGTATATACTAGTGTTTAGCGTTGACTACAATGATGAACTGGATATCTTGGTGAGTGGCTCTGCAGACTTCACTGTGAAAGTATGGGCTTTATCTGCTGGGACGTGCCTGAACACACTCACCGGGCACACGGAATGGGTCACCAAGGTAGGAAGACTTACAGGAGAAATCTCGACATCAGGCTTTGAAGGGGTGAGGGAGCTGGGGGTGGGGTGGAGGATGCTGGGTGCTGCTTTGTAAGTGGTAGGGGAGCCATAAGACGGAGCAGGTGCGCCCACAAAGCGTGATGGCCAACAACAGTGACCAGCAGGTAAGAGGCACTCAGTAAATAGTTTAACAGATGAATGGACTTACGGACATGGAAAAATACTCACAATATATTTGGTGGGTAGAGGGAACAAACACAATAAAACTCTAGAGTAGGATACCAGTTTCTGAATAAATATGTTCATGCACCGAAATGTTGAAGGTGGTTATTAGGAACTGTGGGTGCTTTTTTCCCTTTAGGATAAGCATATTTTTTAATCAGAAAAGCAATTTTCATGTAAAAAAAAAAATAATTGCAAGAAGTGGGACAAAGAAAAAATGTATAAAGTCCTTAAAGGAGTATTGTGGTGTTTACTCATTTTCAAAAAAAGATGGCCGTGAGGATCAAATGCAATATTAATCATGAAAATGTCATGCAGAAACACTTTTCCTGAGCTTACCAGGTATTTCTGTGAGGGCTGGAGGATACAGGAGTGAACAAAGCAGACCTAGGCTTGATATGGATGTTAGCCCAGTAGGAGAAAGAGTTGTTAAATAGTAATTTCACAAATAAATATATGATAACAAATTGTGTCAAGTGCCATGAAGGAAAGAGTGCAGTGTTCTGTGAGGAAGGCTAGGAGGTATCTAAACTCTTTCAGGGGAGAGCTTTTTGAGAAAGGACAAAATATGAAGAAATCGGAGGTAGCTGTGTACAGAGTAGTGGAGTGTTTCCGTGTGCACAGAGTATACCCAGGCCCTGGGCGGGAGAGAACCTGGACCATTTGATGACCTGAAGGCCAGTGGAGCTGTGCTGGGGTGGTGTGGGAGAGGTGGCCATCGTGTGTGCCTTCCTTGGCCGTGTTAAGGATTGTGCATGTCCTACATGTAGCAAGAAGCAGTTGGGTGTTCTGAGCAGGGAGAAAACAGCCGCTGAGTGAACAGTGGGTTGGGGTTGGGCACAGCGGACACATCGAGGCCAGTTAGGGGTTTGCGATAATCCAAGCAAAAGATACCTGTGGCCCGGACCGAGGTGGCAGCTCAGAAAGAGAACACACACGAAGGATATGTCTTTAAGGTAAAGCCAAATGAACGTACCGACTCTTGGGGAACAAAGAAGAAAGAATCTGATGTCCAGTGGGTTTCAGGTCGGGTGGGTGAATGTGTTTACCTGAAATAGGTGGAGCTGGAAGGAGAGCAGTGAGAAGGTCAGTAACAGCACTGAACTGTACTCTTAAAATGGTTGAGATAGGACATTTTCTGTATCTTTTACCACAGTTCTGTATTGGACACATTGAATATTTCAGTGGAAAAGTTACATAAGACAGTTTGGTGTGGTGTTAAAAACACTGGAGTTGGGGCCAGGATGCTGACCGTGATGTTTTAGGCAAGCTGCCCCTCCCTTCGGGGCCTGACTTGTATCTGTTAAATGTTCCTATGAATTCTGAGTGAGGTCATGGCACGGAACCCAGCAGGGTGCGTGCGGTTAGTAGGTCTGTGTTTCAGTTGAGTGTGCAACCCGGGCTTCAGAACAAGTGAGCCTGGCCACCTCCTCACTTTGTGCTGACTTATTACAAAATAACTGGCACCTAAATGTCTACAGACTATCCCCAGTGCTAATGGATGGCTAGCTCTTATTTCATCATCATCGTCATCATTTAATTGTTTTATTTCATTTTCATTGCAATTGTGAGATCTAATACATGCCTCGTCCCCTATTTTAAAGATGAGGAAACTGAGAAACAAAGGTGCTAGACGGTCTTGTCCAAGGTTGCAGAGTCAGTATATGGCAGATTCTGGTCCCAGGTCCAGTGCGTTTTCCCTTACAATGCACATGCCCGTGCTCCTGAATACAGATTATTTGTAACTATTTCTAGGTTTACGGACTATTTTCTTTCCTGTTCCTCACACTTTCTATGAGGTCACATTTTACAGTTTTTAAAACCATTCCAAATGTTTGCTTCCAGATTAAAGTTGAAATTAAATGCTGCCATCATTAGACAATTTTAGATCCTGCTGAAAATATAGAGACTGTGGTTGTACTAACTAGAGGCTAACTTGGTCCTAGAGTTACAGCTTAGCTGTTCTAGCGTACCAGCTCATTTTGGGCTCTTTTTCCTATTTTAATTTTTAAAAAAAGGAATCTAGAAACAGTTTTAAAAGGATCTTTCTGTAACATGGATGTTTATATTTCTAGGTGGTTTTGCAGAAGTGTAAAGTCAAGTCTCTTTTGCACAGCCCTGGAGACTACATACTCTTAAGTGCGGACAAATATGAGATCAAGGTGAGGTTTTTTTTTTCCTCCATTAATTTGCCTCATCAAAGAAAAACTGGCAAATACAAGGAAATTAAAATGGTGTAGCACAGGGGGAATATTTTAAGGGAAGCAGGAATGTCTTAGTATAAGCCATCTTAAACCCATTGGAAAGAGAATTGCTTGTTATTTCTATGTACAACGCAGTTTCTAACCCTGATTTGCAAGCAAAGAAAAAAGAAAACACAAATTTATCTTCACATTCTGTTTTCTTAAGACACATCTCAGGGTGCCTGGGTGGCTTAGTCGGTTGAGCATCTGACTCTTGATCTCGGCTCAGGTCATGATCTCGCGGTTCGTGGGTCCCGGCCTCACACTGGGCTCTGCACTGGTGGCGCGGCGGAGCCTGCTTGGGATTCTGTCTCTTCTTCTCTCTGCCTCTCCCCAGCTTGTGTGCTTGCTTGCTCGCTCGCTCTCTGTCTCTCTCTCTGAAAATAAACTTAAAAAAATAAAAACCACACATCTTGTACCCACTTCAATTCTTAGATCTACACTATGAAAACGAAGATTTACTTGTATAATAAAAACAATTTGCAAAAAGTTTACAGAGCGATCTTATATACATTCTTTTTGCAGTTTTTAAATTGTTTTGTGTGGTAGGCATCTTCATTTTGGGAACTGAGGTTCGGAGAGGGTACGGATTTTACCCAAGATCACACAGTACATGCATGCAGCATCAGAACTAGGACCCATGCCTCTCAACTATAAAACTTGTGGCCTTTCTCATGTACTTCACTTTATACTGCCTTCAGCAACCATAGGCCGCATTGTGTAAGGGTAAGCTTGTCTATGGTGATGTGATTTGTCATCTTGTCTAATATTCTTTTATCTGTAGATTTGGCCGATTGGGAGAGAAATTAACTGCAAGTGCTTGAAGACATTGTCTGTCTCTGAGGATAGGAGTATCTGCCTGCAGCCAAGACTTCATTTTGATGGCAAATACATTGTCTGTAGTTCCGCGCTGGGTCTCTACCAGTGGGACTTTGCCAGTTATGATATTCTCAGGTAATGTTTCCTATCTTTGACGGTCTGTTCTCTTTTTTCTTTTTCTTTTTGTTTGTTTGTTTGTTTGTTGTGGTTTAATAGTAAAGTCAAGACTGAATATTTGGATAAACCAGTCAGTAGTTTGTGTTTGGGAAATGTTTACTACATCAGTTATAAACAGGGTTATATGCCGAAAATCACACACATAAAAATATTAAAGGCAATAATTAGAGTTTCATGCTAGAACCTCAAAGATCTAGGTTCTAATCCCTCCCCTTACTTCCCCCTTTCAGAGTTTAACATGCTTTTCTGGAAAACGAGAGGCTTGGATAAAAAGAACTTTCAGATCTCTAGTTCTAATATTTTTTTTAAATATATTTGTTTAAAGTTTTAGACAGATAAGGTATATTTAGTAAAATAATGATTTTTTAATTAAATTTCTTATTTTAATTCCAATACAGTTGCCATGCAGTGTTACTACATTGTACACCTGAAACTACTGTATTTCAATTCCGTGCAACACCTAGGGCTCATCAAAACATGTGCACTCCTTAATCCCCGTCACCTATTCCATCCATCCCTTCACTCACCTCCCTTCTGGTAACCATCAGTTTGTTCTCAATACTGAAGAGTCTGCTTCTTGGTTTGTCTCTCTCTCTTGCTCTCTTTTCTTTTTCCTTTGCTCATTTGTTTTGTTTCTTAAATTCCGCATGTGAGTGAGATCATATATTTGTTTTTCTCTGACTTAGCATTCTACTCGATAGCTCCATCTATATAGCTGCAAATGGCAAGATTTGATTTTTTCTTTTATTTATTTATTTATTTTTAAGTTTATTTATTTTGAGAGAGAGTGTGTGATCAGGGGTGGGGCAGAGAGAGAGAAGAGAGAGGGAATCCCAAGTAGTCTCCATACTCAGCACAGGGGCCCAACATGGGGCTTAGATTTCACGACTGTAAGATCATGCATGACCCGAGCCCATCATGAGTAGGACGATTGACTGAGCCACCCAGGTGTACCAAGATTTGATTCTTTTTTATGGCTGAATAACATTCATGTATACACACACACACACACCACATCTTTTTTTTTTTTTATTAAAAATTTTTTTTTAAACGTTTATTTATTTTTGAGACAGAGAGAGACAGAGCATGAACGGGGGAGGGGCAGAGAGAGAGGGAGACACAGAATGGGAAGCAGGCTCCAGGCTCTGAGCCATCAGCCCAGAGCCCGACGCGGGGCTTGAACTCACGGACCGCGAGATCGTGACCTGAGCTGAAGTCGGCCACTTAACTGACTGAGCCACCCAGGCGCCCCACATCTTCTTTATCCATTCATCTTATCGATGGATACTTACGCTGCTTCCATAATCTGGCTATTGTAAATAATACTGCAGTAAACATAAGAGTGCATGTTTCCCTTTGAATTAGTATTGTTGTATTCTTTGGGTAAATACTTAGTAGTGCAATTGTTGGATCATAGGGTAGTTCTATTTTTAACCTTTTGAGGGGTCTCCATACTGTTTTCCACAACAGCTGCACCAGTTTGCATTCCCACCAACGGTGCACAAGGATTCCGTTTTTCTCCGCATCCTTGCCCACACTTGTTTTTTCTTATGTATTTGATTTTAGCCCTTCTGACAGGTGTGAGGTGATATCTTATTGTGGTTTTGATTTGTATTTTCCTGAAGATGAATGATGTCAAGCATCTTTTCATGTGTCCATTGGCCGTCTGCATGTCTAGTTCTGATATTTAAAAAATTTTTTTTTTCAACTTTTTTATTTATTTTTGGGACAGAGAGAGACAGAGCATGAACGGGGGAGGGGCAGAGAGAGAGGGAGACACAGAATCGGAAACAGGCTCCAGGCTCCGAGCCATCAGCCCAGAGCCTGACGCGGGGCTCGAACTCAGCCCAGAGCCTGACGCGGGGCTCGAACTCACGGACCGCGAGATCGTGACCTGGCTGAAGTCGGACGCTCAACCGACTGCGCCACCCAGGCGCCCCTAGTTCTGATATTTTAAATTCCACTTCCTGGTCAGTGAAATTCTGCATTAAGGGATCAAGTGACCTTCTGTTGACTAGTAGAAAGATGGAGGTATTTAGAGAAAAACAGAATTTGTAGGAATTCTCTTCAAAGAAATAAGAAGAGGTCCGTGGACAAAATAATTCTGTGATACTTTAAAGTACTGCATACTTTAGACCCTTCTTGGAGATTGATGGTAGTTGTAAGCATGCTGGAGGCTGATGGAAGCCAGTGCCGTATGGTGATGAAAAGAACTTACTTTGGTGATAAGGCTTGGCTTAAAATCTGGTGCCATCTCCTATGAGCTGGATGATTTTATGTAAGGTTCTACCTTTCTGTGCCTCAACTTCCTAACCTATAAAGTGAAGACTAAACGGAATACCTGTAACGAGGACCAAGTACGAGACCTGGCAGATCTTTATTACCAATAGCTCTGAGAGGCTCTACACAAAGAAGCCTGTTTGCATTTGTTTAACCTCCTGTACCTCAGTCTCATTGTATACAAAGCCGTTTTTTTGAGGAACACCTACTAATGGTTCAGAGAATTAGTGCTCCACAGAATGGTTCAGGAAATGCTGGCTTGGAGTTGTACCGAAAATTGAATGTTCTCGTCATTGTTTTTCTCCATGACTGTTTGAGGGCAACTGGTATGGGATCTGTCATGCTAGCCAATAGGACTTTGTCAGGCCCGGTCTCTCTGGTCAGACAGTTATAAGTAACCCCTTTTATATCTTCCTGGAATCAGACTTAATATTTCTAACCAATTAGCTTTCCAAGCTGTCAGAATCATTTCTAGAAATGATTGATAATTATGCTTTGAGGAAAAAAAAGACTGGAATAGATCCTAGAAAACTTTAGTCTATGCTTTTCATTTCATAGATGGGGAAACTGAAACCAAGAGAAGGTAGGGGCCTTGTGCAACATCCCCCTAATTTACCCTAGTCCTGCGTATGTTCATCCTTCTTTCTGTCCATCTGTCTATCCATCCATCTGGCATCATCCGGTAGGCATATGCTTCAGGTACCAGCAAGCCAGAGAGAAGGAACTTTTGAAAGAATGTGATACTTTGCAAAAATCCAAGTAGTCACCATGGGAAAAATCTGATCTTTATTACAGTTTAGTATTGTTTTTGTTTTGAATCAAAATTTGGATAGGAGGGATGCAAAGGTAAGGTGGAATGCTTAGAATTTCTAAAGGTTTTATTTTGATCCCACATTTACCTTTCTCATGTATGTATTTCTCTTACTCAGAATGGCTTAAAGAGTCCAGAGTTCCAGAAGAAAGTTGTGTTAATTTTTGGTATTCAGATACACTAGCTTTGAGCAATAAACCTACACATTTGTTTGCTGCTAGGAAGTGTTAAGTTTAGACTTTTCTTTTTAAAATGTTTTTATTTTTGTTTATTTTGAGAGAGCGCGTGCGCGCACCCACAGCATGGTATGGGCAGAGAGAGAGGGACAGAGGGAGAATCCCAAGCAGGCTCTGCGCTGTCAGCACAGAGACGACGTGGGGCTTGATCCCACGAACCATGACATCATGACCTGAGTTGAAATCAAGAGTTAGACACTTAACCAACTGAGCCACCCAGGCACCCTTAGATTTTTCTTTGAAAGGGGGCCATTTTATTTATCCACGGGATACAGGTGTGCTGTTTCGAAGGGACACATGCACCCCCATGTTTATAGCAGCACTATCCACAATAGCCAAAGTATGGAAAGAGCCCAGATGTCCATCGGCGGATGAACGGATAAAGAAGATGTGGTGTGTGTGTGTATGTATATATAACGGAGTATCACTCGGCATCAAAAAGAATGAAATCTTGCCATTTGCAACTACGTGGATGGAACTGGAGGGTATTATGTGAAGTGAAATTCGTCAGTCAGAGAAAGACAAAAATCATTTGATTTCACTCATATGAGGACTTTAAGAGACAAAACAGATGAACGTAAGGGAAGAGAAACAAAAATAGCATAAAAACATGGAGGGGGACAAAGCATTAAGTGACTCAAATATGGAGAACAAAGCGAGGGTTGCTGGAGGGGTTGTGGGAGGGGGGATGGGCTAAATGGGTAAGAGGCACTAAGGAATCTACTCCTGAAATCATTGTTGCACTATATGCTAACTAATTGGGATGTAAATTTAAAAAAATAAATAAAATGAGAACAAATTAAAAAAGAAAGGGGGACATTTTATGTCTTGCCTCCTCCTCACCCCCTGCAACACAAATAAACCAGCCTCTTTTGAAATCTTAGTGCAAGTCCTGTGGCCTCCGTTGCTGAGACCAGGCAGGGCCACTTAGCTGAAAAGAAGCAAAGCACACGTGGTAGCATGGTGCTCAGGAAATCGGAGACAGGCCATCTCTTGGGCTAAGTTAACTCACTACAGCAAGCAGGGTGATTTGGGTTCCAGGGCCCAGAGGGCACGGCAGGGATATCTGTTTACAGTTCTAAAGTAATCAAAGTTAAAGGGGCTGTGAGCCTGTCGAGACCTGCATTCCCCTCTGCAACATATTTGTGCTCCAGTGGCTGGAGTCTGTTCATCTTCACCAGGCTTGGGTCCTATCTGCTAGCCACCCGGTTACCTAAGTTTCTGGTTGTTTCCTGCTTTGCATTGGTGACGTGGGACTTACTGGACTTTTCTGCTGTTTTCCCAGTTTCCTTTGGATCTCTTTCGTAGGAGTTGTTATTTACCCATGTTCATTGCACCACTGCTCTATTTGTTAGCAGATATTTATTGAGCACCTACGTATGTTTTTGGCATTGGGATATGTACTGGGAACCTGCAGAACTACTTACCAAACTTGTAGAAATTACTAACCAGCAAGAGGGAAGACTGACATTAAATCACTAGGTGTTTTAGTGGTTGGGCTAAGGGCAACACAGTATGGGGTACTTTGAGACCCCCACCTAGTTGAGCAGTAAAGGAAAGCTTCTTTGAAGAAGAGGTTTGAGCTGAGCCCTGAAGGATGAGTGTCTGCATTAACTAAGTGCCAGCGGATGGTGTGCAATAAGGAGCATTGTAGACCGAGTGACCTGGCTGTTCAAAGGTCCTGAGACTGAAGGAGCCTGGTGCCGGAGACATGAGTGCAGTAGAGAACCACCAGAGGGTTTAAAGTTAAAAGAGGTGTTAATAGGATTAGATTTTAGAGTGAGATTAGCTGACTAAAAGGGGCAAAGAATAGCTGTGGGAAGACCAGTTGAGACTGTTGGCAGCTCAGGCAAAGGATGACATCTTGGATCAGTCGTGGCAATTTCGCTAATAGCGAACAAAGTAGAAACTTTAAGAGGTAAAATCAGTTGATCTTGGTATTGAATTTGTTGCTTGAGTGAGGTGGAGAGTTCGGCGGTTGTCATGGTTTGTTACCTGAGCAACTGGGTGAAAGAGCAAGGAAGGAAAATAAGGAAGAGAAACAGGGTTGGCCCACACTTCAGTTTTGGACAGGTTGAGTGTGGGGAATAGGTCGTCTTCACTACTCAGTCCCCTCCCTTTCCAATGTCCGCTGAAATCTGCTCGGACCCTAGTTCTCTCTTCTAGAGGTCATGACGTCTGGCCTCACATGTCCTTCACTTCGTACGTGTGGGCGGTGATCGTGTATAGTTTCCCTGTCCCTGCCAGCTCTTTTTCTCCCCCTGTCAGCTGATCTCCCTTGTGTTCTTTCTTTGTCCCAGTTACCAGGCCCTGCCTGTTCTGGGTGAGCTCTCGGGCACACACTAGTTGGCAGTGTCCTTGTTAAAATGCGGGTCAACCCGGCCTTTCACAGCCCCCCCCCCCCCCCCCCCCCACTGTTCCAGAGCAGGGTTTGTGCATCCTTCTCTCACAGCTCTCTTCCTGGTGCCTCCAAAGAGGACGTCAGCTTTCCTTGTCAGTCTTGGTGCCTCACTAAGTGTGCAGACGACAGAGACTGTGTTTTTTTGTGCGTTTCTTTTGCTGTTTGGCTGGGCCTCTCCCGTTCTGTGCCTTTGTCGTCAGTGTTTGGGGAAGGTGAGGGGTGCCCTCTCCACAACCCCAGTCTTCCCTAACAATTTCTGATGCATCTGTTGTTAGTGTTTCTGGATTATTTAGGAACACCTTGGTTCTTCTGGCCTCTGCTGGATTTAGAGTTGGCTACCTGCCGAGTAGAGTAGCACTGGAGCCACCTGGTTTCCAGTCTTTGTTCCAGGCACAGGAGGCTCCCACAGGCCAGTGTTCTAGGGTTTGATGAATCCATCTTTTTACCTAGTGGTACGAGTTGAGTCTTGCATTCTAATTCTCCCTGGTAATCCTTAGCCACAGTATGGACCCCAGCGGGACTTCAGTTTTCACCTAAGTGAGATAATCTGTAACATCCTTTCCAGCCTGGGTGGGCATCTTGCGCCTTCAGAGATACGCATCAGACACTGCCTTTTCCCTTACGTGCCGCTGTTATCATGTCAGGGTTCTTCCTCTTCCCCCTTTTTAAGTAAGCTCAGCTTTTTGTCTTTTCCATTTTATTGAAAACTTTCATTTAACTCTCTACATTTTCTTGAATTTTGTATTGGTTTTTAATGTCTCCAGAAAAGATTACAGTGGCAGAAACAGAAGTAAAGTTGCCTTCTGGTTCATGTTTCCTAACTCTCGTCTTTGTAGGGTCATCAAGACTCCTGAGATAGCAAACTTGGCCTTGCTTGGCTTTGGAGATATCTTTGCCCTGCTGTTTGACAACCGCTACCTGTATATCATGGACTTGCGGACAGAGAGCCTGATTAGCCGCTGGCCTCTGCCAGAGTACAGGAAATCAAAGAGAGGCTCAAGCTTCCTGGCGGGCGAAGCATCCTGGCTCAATGGACTGGATGGGCACAATGACACGGGCTTGGTCTTTGCCACCAGCATGCCTGACCACAGTATTCACCTGGTGTTGTGGAAGGAGCACGGCTGACGCCACGAGCTTACCACCGCTGACTTGACTTTGGGTGCCGGGGCTGCGGGTTTTCAGTGCAACCTCTGTGGCAGCCGACTGCATGAACCAAAGTTCTCACCTAATGGTATCATCGCGCAGTGCACAATCATTTATCCATGTTTGCCAGGGGGCCAGGGCTCGGGGCGGGGGAGGGCTTGTTTTATTGACATACAGCACAGCATGCTAGTGGGGGTACGCCATTGACTTCATTTGTACTTAGTTATGTTGGTCAATAGAAGAGGATGCATTTTGGGTTCATCTTTCTTGAATATTGGTTTTAAGTAAAGAAAGTTAAATGGCTCATTAATCTGCTAATTGGTTGCCTATAAAAACACATTCAGTCTGTTATTAAAGCTTTTTACCATCTCCTTTTTTTCTTTTGAAGTTGAAGCAAAGGTGCTATGATGTTGTTCCAGCAACTTCTCTCATGTGGGGCTTAGCTTTTATAATAGCCAGTGTTACAAAGACCACTGAGTCCTGTGACATTCATAAACTCTCCACCACATACCAGTTCTAAAGAAGGTCTGTCTTCCAGGGCGTATCAAGTTCTATAAATTGTTCACAACACATTCTAAACCCTAGTACTTGGCAGAGTCAGGGTTGGCCAGGTCTGAGATGTAAGGGAGTTCTATGGTTTTCGTTTCCGTGTGGAGCAAGCTGGCCATCGGTCCCCTGCCGCCTGGGTGAGTGCACACAGGTGACTGGTACAGTAGAAAGGGCGCTGAGCTGGAAGGTCGAAGACTGGCCCTGTTACCTAGGAACCCTGTGACCTCACTATATCACTTCCCTGGGCCCCATTTTCCCTGTCTGTATAGCCAGGTGTTAAGCTAAGTGATTTCTGAGGTTTTGGTCCTGCATCTACTGAAGTGTGGGCAAAAGTTGGTATTTCAGTTTTGTCTGATTCATGGTTTCTTTTGGGTTGAAGATAATAGTTAAATGAAATCATTGGTACAGAGTTATTATCTATAAGGGAGTCAGATGGACCCAGGGGAAATGTAGAAAATATAACAGATTCCCTAGAATGTTAGCATTTGGATGTTAGCAGATTGGATGTTAGCAAGATGTTAGCAACTGGATGAAATGCTGAGGAGAATCTTGGTTCTTTAAAAAGACAGTGGGCTGTCTTCGAAGGAAAGGTACCTGAACCTACCTTGTTCTTCCTCCTTTGCCTCTAACTTGACACGTGGCTTCAGGCTGGTTAACTTTTTATCTCTGGGCCTAGATTAGGGTTTACAAACTCAGATGCCCAGGGCAGCCATGCAGATAACATAAATGGCTGAAAGGCGTTAGGGTTGTGCTGAATCACGGAAAGCGTATTTAATGGGGCAGTTACTCAGCTCTCAGTGGTGGTGGGTCTTCACGATTTCTTTAAGAGGGAGTAGAAATCCAGATCTTTATTTGAAACCTCCTGATTTTTGAAATGTTGACAACTAATTGTAGATAGTGTAAAATACAATGAGCTAAACCAAGCATGTCTGTGGGCTACCAGTTTGCATCCTCTACCCTGTCATTCCTGTAAAGTTCGGTAATTCTGTGATCCGCAACGGGAGTGTTTTGACATCATCGTCACAACATTAGGGACAAAGTAGAGGGAGCGAGCTGTAGGACAATTCAGCTGTTTCCCATTGTGTTACAGGAAAGTGAGGGGGCGCGTTTCATCCGCGGGCCAACAGGAAAGTAGTTTGAAGGTGAACATACGAACTGGAACCCCATTTGCAGCCTCCACCTGGGAATATGTTATTTGTTCTTGCTGACGCGAATATGAAAGCCTGTCCGTTTTACAGGTGGGAGAAAGGCTCCCAGCAGAGCTGAGAATGATGCCAGCCCTGGTGGGGACCCAGCCCTCCCACATTCCGCAGTAGCACAGAGCCCGACGGTGACCTCTGAAGGCCTTCGTAAAGTTAATATTCTAGAGAATTCGTGTTTGGCTTCAAGGACAGGTTTAGTTAATATTCTTGTTGAGACTGTAAGGGGATGAGGTAAAAGGGTAATGTGTTCTCCATCCCCAAAGGCCATGGGTTCTGTGCGTGGGCTCCTCTCCGTCTTCCAAGAACCGGAACCAGAATTGCGGCCAGAACCGATTTCACAGGGGCCTCAGGAGACTTTGGGCGGTGATGACGGCAAATGACTTTTTCCTCTTCCTCCAACCTGAACAAATAACTGAGATTGCAGATCTGATGGCCATCCCTATGCCCACCTCACTCCCAGATATATCCAGCAGGAATTATAGTCATTTGTGGGAATTTTTTTTTTTTTTTTTAATGACCAACCTGGCACTTTTACGGCACGTCCCATTTCAGTTTTCAGTAGACACCGAAGTTCCCATCAGGTAGCGTGGCGCAGCTGGTTGGGACAGCAGTACTTGAGGCAGTGGTTGGAGTCCTCACTTAGATTCCTCCTCACCAAAGGCCTTCGTTCCACCTGAGCGGGTTATTTCAGTGCTTTATAGATGCCGGATTTAGCCATACAATGGCCGGCTTTTGTGAAAATGAAGAGCTAACGTGTCCTTTGAAAGAATAAAGCAAACTGGAGCATCAGAGGGTGGGGAGGAGGTAGCTAAAGCTGTAGTTTCTTAGTCCCCTTTCATTGCCTTACAAGGTTGTCTTCCCCGCGCCCTGACTTGCGCTCCCTTAGCTCGGAGGGGAGGCAGCTGCCTTTTCCTCTTTTGTGAACATGCTCGTTTCTGAAAAATTCGCAAGTCCTGAGCACATAGACTCCATCCTTTCTTGATGAGCGTTGGATTTCTTGAGTGAAGATGTGTGGTGGGAGGGAGGGGCTCCTCACCTCTCAGCTCCATAAGGGTGGGGCTGGGGGTCCAGGAGAGCTGAGGGAGTGGGAAGTTCTAACATTCCAAAGCAAAGTCATTTCCTCCAGCCCCGTTGTTTGCAGTAAGAAGTCAAATTCGGCAAAACTGATACCAGGCTGACCTTCAGACCTGTCAGAGGAATAGGAAGGAAGCCTTCTTTTCAGGGGTGGGTCTAGACTTTGAAAAGTTCCATGGGAAGGTGCACACGTTTGGATAGCTTTTTGTAAGTGGAAGGTAGGGAATAAATACTGTTACTAAATTTTAGATCGCACCTCATTTTTCACAGTTAAAAAAGACCCTTGTGGCCATTGCAGACATCGGCGAAGTGTGGATGAGGGTGATGTAATCATTCCAGTGTTTGCGCTCGAGAGAGTGGTCACTGCTCTGCATTTGTAAAACCCCTTCAGGAGAAAAGAAATATTTTTGTAAACGGTATCATTTTAAACAAGAAGTGGCTTGTTCGGTTCGGCATTTCGACCTAACAAATGGCGAAGGATGGAGGTGCAGCCGGGTTTTCCGCCGCTGCTCTGGCCAAACGCGGCCAGCTCCTTGAAGCGGGGACAGTGCACCCTAGCTTCTTGGGGGCCTGGAGGTGAAGCTTCCACCGCCACTCACTCTACCAGTCTCGGGGCCTCCGCTTGGCCTCTGGCAGGCCTGGGCGACCTGCGGGTGCCCTCCTCAGTCGGGAAGCGCGCAGAATCAGATCACTGCTCTAGGACGCCGTCTGGGGCGGGCCACACGGTCCCCTTTGCCTTTAGGGACACAGGATTTGTCAGGGCAGGAGGGAAGCTCTTGAGGTCTGTCCCCGTGACACAGCCTTCCTACCTGGTTATGCCGGTGCTGGCCACGATATTTGCAGGACACCCGAGACACCCCAGAGGATTACGCGGCCCACTAGAGTGTGATGGCAAGAGCAGGTTAGCGTCTTGGGCAGAAATGCCCACTAGGCGTCTTCGGCAGCGTGGGAGCAGAGGGTCGGTCCCTTGTGCCTACTCTAGGAAAGTGTTCCCCAGAATGAATCCTCCGGTGGAGTCCTGGGTAGTCTTTGTACCACTCCCTTATCAGGCTGAATGATCGTGCTCCGTTCAAACGGGTGTTGGCTGTCGAGTTGTTTCAGGGTGTCTCCGGTCTTCCTACGACAGGGGACTTCGGTCGCTTCCAGTTAGTATTACGGTCCTGACGAGTCGTAACCCCGTGCTGTCGTCGCCGCCTAGAGAACCCAGCCACGTCTGCGCTTCATGAATGTGCTCAGAGAAAAATGTTTTTGCATATTTCAACCTGGAAAACTATTAACGCAGATGACAAAAGCTCACAATTACCCTGTGTCCCTCTACTCACATTGTGAACAGACGCATTTCGACTAATTTAGACTTCGTACTCTCGACGAGAGCGCTCAGGTTGAAAAAGGCTGGTCTCACCAATCCGACGTCTGTAGCAACGTGGTCAAAATGTATCTTCTCATGTTTCACTAATTTGATGTCTATTGTGATCTAGGGGGAAGGAGGTGAAGTTTGTATCTGAAGTGTCTGTGGGGTGGGAGGAGAAAGGGACTGCGTGAGCAGATAGTGGAGAGAATGTGGGACAAGATGTCTTTAGAAGATGAGAAGTTACTTTCACGCATCGTATGGAAGCATTCTACTGTGAGTGATTGTGCTAACTGTAAATCATTGATGTCTATACATTAAGGCAGGTTCTCTCAATTAGGCAACATTTGGTTAGTCAAGTCCAAGTTATTGTTTGTACTTGAAAGTAATAAAGCTGCGTTTCCTTAAAAATACATTCTGTAGTTTTAAGACTATTTACTTGCCTTCTTTCCCCAGTGAATTCAGGTGGGACTTTGCGAGAGTTGATCGCGTTTTAGAATGTGTTTTTTAGAAATGGAACTGGCTGTCGTGTGATCTAAAGCGACTCTGTTCCTTTGCTGTTTCTGCACGTTCTAGAACGTAAGCCCAATAATATAACAATTTCTGAATGAGATCCAAGAGGGAAACAATACGTTGAAAAGTCAAATGCAAGGAAAGAATTTTGGCGACCTCCATGAGTAGATACAGACAGGGGGAAGTACCATGAATGCAGGTTGCAGAGCTTGGGATTCTCCCTTCCTCCACTATTCAGCCCATCTCCTAGTTGGGTCATTCTTCTTCATTTCAGTTTGTAAGGCCCCTTGTTGTTCACCAAACATCATCCTGTACCTTTGATCCCCAACGACACCATCATAGGGCAGGCTGTCCTGTTATACAGAGAAAATTGAGGCCTGAAAAGTGGCTAATTGCTTGGAGGAGTAGTGAGCGGTGATGAGGGGGTTGGGGCCCAGAGTTTTAGCCTCCACAGACCTAGACCCTAGATTTTCCCCACCTTTCCTTGTTTCCCTTCCCATTCTCTCCCTACTTCAAGTCTCTTGGATCCAAACCTGGACTGTTCCCTTCCCCCTTCATCACTTGCGTGTGCCTTTCCGCCCGTTCACACTCTGGAATGCTTCCGGGGAGTCTCGCCAACCGCTCCTTCAAGCACATGGCTCCTCTGTTCAAACCACCTCAGTGAGTCACTATTACCAACAGGGGTGGGGGGTGGGGGGAAGAGGGTCTAGTCTAGATGTATTAACCTACCCATAATTGAGTCTCAACTCATCTCTTCAGTTTTTGATTTCTTTTCCTGGCTTTGCACTTTGGGTCTTTTCCCAGCCTCATGGAAAAACCCCCATTGTTCCTTTCTACCAGCCCTAGGGGCAGCCTTTAGGATCCCACTGACCTTCCAAGATCTTTAAAGCCTCGGCTAACCAGCATCCCTCAACTCAGCCTGACTCAACATTTTTGCCTAGGGTAGTTAGTTGTGCAATCCGTTGGCAGTTCATCACATTGTACCTTTTGCAACTGGCAAACCATTGACTTTCACCCTTGATCCATAACTTTTTCCAAAGCCAGGTGAATGCCTTATCTCCCCAACAACAGTGTAAGGTTGTTATTATCTGATGCTCAGTAAGTTCTTGGGAAGATATTTTAATAAGTTCCACGGATCATCTTAGGGGATATGTTAACTGGTAGAAAAATAACTTTTGAGAGGATAAGAACACCGAAGCAAAATGAAAGACCAATGACACAGCTCTTCCTCTTAGACTTTCCTGTTCTGCTGTGTCCTATGAACATCTACACTGTTCTGAGAACATTTGGGCAGAATGTTTGATGATCATTGCGTGATTAGACACAGGCAGTCCTTTCCAGTGAGATGTTCCTGTCCTTTGCACTTGAACCACATGTTCTCAATTTGTGGTAAAGATAATCCAACAATAATACAAATTTATAGAGAAAATTACCCAGAACTCCTGTATCATAACAATTTGTAAAATTCTCTTCTAATCCTTATGCACATAAGTATGGACTTACATGATTGCAAATCATTTTTTATTGTGCTGTCAGAAATGTGCTTGAAGTCTTTCCAATTAGCAGAATCCTTTGTAATATTCTTTTATTACCATAGTTTGCAAAACCATTCTTGTTTTGATGAATAATTAGGTAGCTTCCAGTTTTGCTTTTCAGATAATGCTACAGAGAAATTCTTTGTGCATATTTTTTTTAGGACAAGTTCCCAGTATAAGACTCGTCGGTAAAAGCAAAGGAGAATTCTTTCTTAACATTTTTTTGGTCACAAACATGGAAGGGCACATACACCTTCCATATAGTATATAGTTATAAAGTGAACACCTGTTTAAGGACTGTCAAAGTCAAGAAAGGTCGTTCCTGGCTCCCCAGAAACCCTCTGTGTCCAGGAAGGAACACTTCATGGCTTTTGCATCATATTTATCACATGGCTTTCCAAGTGGGTTAAAAAGATTTATGGTGTCACCTTGCTGGATTAAATACATGTTTCGCCACAACATCATCAGTTTTGAGTGGTTATTATTTTTTTTTATTAATAACATACGTTTGTTATTACATATCCATCAGTGTGGTGCTCAATACCACTTGAAACATGCATATTATCCTAGAGATGAATCCATTTTCCAGTGCTTTTTATTTGAAACACATTACCACAAAGCCATTATAAATTACTGAGGAGGTATTCATTTAAAAAAATAAACAATAAAATCATACTGCCCATATGAATCAACTCTTGTTATTGTACAAGAGTTTAACAGTATTTAAACTGGTAATTCCTGTGTTAACTGGAAAACATCACAGATGTATTGCCATAATTTTCTTTTATATTGATGTAGCCTACATAGCTTGCAGAATTTTATAAAGTCGTTCATTATTGTGGCAGGTAGTTTAAGGCACAGATGCTTTGAGTGACTATTTTAAATATGTTTGCCAATTTGGTAAATATAAAGAGGGCATCTCAAGCTTGCTTTAATTGACATTTCTTGTCTTTATGTGAAGACAGAAAACAGATTTTTTTTTATTTTTTTAATTTTTTATTTTATTTTTTTTCAATATATGAAGTTTATTGTCAAATTGGTTTCTATGGCAGATTTTTTAATGTATGATTATTTGTATTTCATTTGAATTCTGTCTGCATCTTTTATCTGTTTGCTTTTATTAACATTTTCAAGTACTTGAGAAACATTGTTTGAGATGAATTAAGGCCACAAATAAAATTTCAGCAATCTAGGCATCACTGATTTAGAAATAATAATTAAGCCCAAGGCATGTGTTGAAAGCAAACCTATCAACAGTCACTATTTACATCCCAGTAATTAATGTGATACGTCACGAATATGCCTGGTCTCTCTCTCTTTTTTTTTTTAAATACACTTTTTGATTTTTTTATGTTTATTTTCGAGAAAGAGAGTGTGTGAATGGGAGAGGGGCAGAGAGAGAGGGAGACACAGAATCCGAAGCAGGCTCCAGGCTCTGAGCTGTCAGCACAGAGCCAGATGTGGGACTCGAACCCATGAACTGGGAGATCATGACCTGAGCTGAAGTCAGACACTTAATCGACTGAGCCGTCCAGGCGCCCCTCTTTTTTTTTTTTTTTTAATTTTAACTTGTTTTATTTTTTATTTTTTTAAATTTACATCCAAATTAGCATATAGTGCAACAATGATTTCAGGAGTAGATTCCTTAGTGCCCCTTACCCATTTAGCCCATGCCCCTCCCACAACCCCTCCAGCAACCCTCACTTTGTTCTCCACATTTGTGAGTCTCTTCTGTTTTGTCCCCCTCCCTGTTTTTATATTATTTTTGTTTCCCTTCCCTTATGCTCATCTGTTTTGTTTCTTTTTTTTTTTTTTTTTAATTTTTTTTTTAACGTTTATTTATTTTTGAGACAGAGAATGGGGGATGGTCAGAGAGAGAGGGAGACACAGAATCCGAAACAGGCTCCAGGCTCTGAGCAGTCAGCACAGAGCCTGACGCGGGGCTCGAACTCACGGACCGCGAGATCATGACCTGAGCCGAAGTCGGACGCTTAACCGACTGAGCCACCCAGGTGCCCCTCATCTGTTTTGTTTCTTAAAGTCCTCATATGAGTGAAGTCATATGATATTTGTCTTTCTCTGAGTGACTAATTTCACTTCGCATAATACCCTCCAGTTCCATCCACGTAGTTGCAAATGTGCCTGGTCTCTTAAGTAGGTCTAGTAAGACCCGGAAATGCAGAAGAGAGCTCACCAACAATACTGGATATGTAATGGAACCCTATTTTCAATTTGATATTTTCCTAATGCAGATATACCACAGGTGATCAGTAGTATTTAAAGGAAAATATGGGCAATCATGAATCAAGTTTTTCTCCCAAAATGAACTATGCTCGAAATTTAAAATGAATAATTAATCCAGAAGGCAACCAAGTGCAGATGCCAAGAACATAGTCATCCTAGTGTTTTATTTTTACTCCTGCAGAGTCAGAGAGGGGTGACAGGTGTACTTTTGTATCTCAAGCCTCGGTGGGTTCAGAGATTTTTAATCTGAGAGTTTTAGGAGAGCAGACATTCCTGAGTTTGGTGGCTCAGCAGATTTAGCCAAGTAATGCAACTCTTGAGCTAGTTGATCATTCAAGCTTTAAGGGCACAAAGCTTGAAATTTATTTGAGACAGGATCAGAAAAACAAAACCACTCGAAGGCTGCATGTCAGGAAGAAAAAATGGAGAGGTAGGAGTAATAAACCGAGTGTTACTCATTCCCCCCCCCCCCCACCCCGCCACTACTCCCCTATAAGATTATGTCTGGATCACAGGAAATCTCTTTTTTTTTTAAGTTTATTTATTAGAGAGAGAGGTGGGGGAGAGAGAATCCCAAGCAGGCTCCACACTGCCAGGGCAGAGCCCTATGCATGGCTCGAACCCACAAACCATGAGATCAAGACCTGAGCTGAAATCAAGAGTCAGACGCTTAACCAGCTGAGCCGCCCAGGCACTGCATGGAGAACGGGGAATCTCTTATTCTTCTCTGTGCCCATAAAACTGGTACAAAATACACTAAACATGGGGATGTGTGGGTGAATGTGCTTTGGGTTTATCTACATCGACTTCTTGTAATTTAAAGTTCTCAAAGTGTGTTTTCTCCCAGCATTTCAGAATTACCTGGGACTGGTTAGAGATGCAAATTATTGGGCCCCACCCCAAGGCTAACGCCTCAGAAACTCAGGCTGGAGCCTGGGCAGATGATGGTGATGCCCATGAAGGTTGAGAACCACTATTATCTAACCTATTCTGCCACCTAGTGGAATGTGTGGGAATAGCATTTGGCAACGAGTGGAGTACATTAATTATATTAAGAACTATTTTGCACTTACACGGCCACCCTGAACGTGTTCTAAAACTGGAATTGCCTTCTCCTCATTTCCAGTCATTATAGGGCATGTCATTTCAAGATATCAGCAGGCAGTGTGTTTAAACTTGTCTTTGTTGTTTTAGAAGTGCCCTTAAATTTGTACTGAAATTGCTTTTATCACACACTAGAATAATGCACAGCTATTAAATAATGCTAGGAAGAATAATACATGGGGAAATGCAAAAATGTGCATGGAAAAACAGGGTTAAAATGGCATACAACATTATTCAAACTAAATGGTTTAAATACGCATAAAAACAAAATGAAATATACCAAAAGGGCAATCGTGGTTCTCTCTTGGGGATGCAATTATAGGTAAATATTTTCTATATGCTTTTTTTTGGGGGGGGGTATTTTCTAAGTTTCTGTGATGAGTATGAATTATTTTTAAGAATAATTAAAATATTTTTTCAGTTATGTAATACAGCTGCAAGCATCATTTAGCCCAAATTCCTTCTCGCAGGAAATATGTATGAAGTCCTCATACCAGGCATTGTGCGAGGGCCTGGGGAAACAGAGGACATGTGCGTAGCCCCTCGTCCTGGAGCTCAGGGGTCATATGCACATAAAACCCAAGGGGTGTAATGAAGGAAGCACACAGAAGGGAGAAAGGCTCTACTTAGGGGTGATAACCAAGATTTCCCAGAGGAAGTAGCTCTCCATAAAGTTCCCAAGCTAAGGGACGCCTGGGTGGCTCAGTTGGTTGAGCGTCTGACTGTGGCTCAGGTCGTGATCTCACGGTTCATGAGTTCGAGCCTCACATCGGGCTCTCTGCTGTCAGCGCAGAGCCTGCTTCAGATCCTCTGTCCCCCTCTCTCTCTGCACCTCCCCTGCTCACCCTCTCTTCCTCTCAGAAATAAATAAACAGCAACAACAAAAATTCCCAAGCTAAGGATTCTAGATCCAGATGCCCTGTAAGTTACCAGCCTTTGTTAGCGGGCTCTAGGATATGTGTGGTGGGCTGGATTGTATTACTCCTGAGGGTCTCTGTAGTCAACACAGGAGCACATCAGACAGTGCTAGAATTTGGAGACAAGATCGTTAAGCAATTGAAATTCAACACAAAAAGAGCAGGCTGTTGGTGGTACAGCCATAGTTTTTCAGTCTCCAAATCTCCACATAAAAACAACACCCAAATAGCAAAACCGAAAACCCAGACAATACTTAAAACAAAAGTAGGTCACAAGGTAACCCCAGCAGCCCCCAAACACAAGCAGGTGAGGCAAACCAAAAACTGCCATGAGAGCAGCATTTGTATAGGAGGAAAAGGAAGGCGCAGGGGTTGTACGCGGTGGATGTGAGAACAGGAGAACCCAAGACAGGCACAGGTGGTCACAGAAGAGGGGCAGCCAATCTAAAAATGTTGGCTGAAGGTGGGAGAAGTTTTGGCCTCTCCCAACAGTGGGTTCATGTGAGGACCAACTGGAAGAGCACCTGAAAGGGCTGGAGCAGGGCAGCCCTTATAAGCTCATGAGACTGCCTGCCTTCTTCTAGGACAAGATCCCACCCTGGGGAAAACACTCAGGACTAAAATCAGAATTGAGCAAGACAGAGATGAGAGAGATTGTATTACTCTTGAGAGGCTTTGTAGGCAATGTAGGAACATGTGAGACACTACCAGAATTTGAAGACAAGGAAAGAAAGAGATGGCCCAGACCCAAGAAAGGATAAGGACAGAGGCAGGAAATCCCAGAAAGCAAGCTACTTTATTTTTAAACACATACAAGCAGCAGAAGAGGGAGCTCTATGGTGAAAATCTTTCCTGAACGTAGCCTTAATCCAAAAAGTCAGGGAGGATCATTTCACAATGACACCAACAATAGAAAAGTACCAGGGCCAAATTCCACACACAATTATGAACAGCAAAGGGACCAAAGGGAAGCAGAATAACACCCCTATAGACAATGGAAACACACCAGGGAGACGTGGTTAAAAAGAGACCCAAACCATAACATATTCAAAAATGACAATATACTAAGCACCTGAAACAAGACCAGAGAGAACTGCATAAATTGGAATTAGAAGAACTCAAAACTGGAATGAAGAATTCAGAAAGGAATTCGAAATTTGTTTAAGAAATGAAGGCTGAACCCCAAGTGGCGTAAGGGACTAAACCCAGCAGATAATACCTTAACAGATGGTGAAGAAGAAAAAGACGTGCAAATAAAAAGAAAATGAAGAATGGGAGAAACAAGACAAGAGAAAGTGACACGTATCCAAGGCACGCAAAGGAGAACAGACACACAGGTAACAGGAGTCCCTGATGAAGAAAACCAAAGCAAGGCCAACACTCACAACTGTAATTCAAGAAAACATCCCATTTAAACAGGTTGAAACCACATATTGAAAGTATACTCAGTACCTGAGAATATAGATGTATATTCCATATATTATTTGGCTGGTGAGGGGAAGCATCTCTTTCAAACTATTCTTTTTAACGTTCATTTATTTTTGAGAGAGAGAGAGAGAGAGAGAGAGAAAAAAAGAGCGCGAGTGGGGGAGGGGCAGAGCGAGAGGGAGACCCAGAATCCGAAGCAGGCTCCAGGCTCTGAGCCATCAGCACAGAGCCCGACGCGGGGCTCGAACTCACAAACCATGAGATCATGACCTGAGCCGAAGTCGGACGCTCAACCGACTGAGCCACCCAGGCGCTCCAGGCATTCAATTCTTTTATACATTTTTTTTTTAAAATAAATGGTTGCATAATCAGTGCTTTTGAAAGCATAGACGAAAGATATTATGTGACAAATCACGGACACTGACAATGTTGACTTGAAAAGCGATTGAGGAGAACTGGGCTCTGAGTGTGCAGAAGTTTTAGGAGTATCTGAATGCTACTCAGCAATAAAAAGGAAACACTCTCAGCACATACAATGACGTAGATGCACTTCACAACAATCACGCCTAGCTGAAGTCAGCTGTATACAAGAGAATGAAAACTATGTAATTCTATTTACACAAAATTTTCTGTATAAAACTGACCTCTGGTGGCAGAAAGCAGATCCCTGGTTGTCGGGGGATGGAGACAAGAGTTAAGGGTGGGTTGCCAGGGGCAGGAGGAACCTTCGAGGTGGGGAGGAGATCTTCATGATCTTGATTATGGCGGTGGTTTCACAGACGGATACTTAGGTCAAAATTCATCCAGGGGAGCCTGGGTGGCTCTGTCCGTTGAGCGTCCGACTCTTGGTTTTGACTCAGGCCATGAGCTCATGGTCCGTGGGTTCAAGCCCTGCACTGGGATCTGCACGGACAGTGCAGAGCCTGCCTGGGATTTTCTCTCTCTCTCTGCCCCTCCCCTGCTGTCTCTCTCTCTCTCTCTCTCAAAAAAAAAGAAAAAAAAAAGAATAATAATAAATAATAATAATAAAAATAAATAAACTAAAAAAAATTTAAAAAACCTCATCCAGTTGATTATTTCAAATATGTGCGGTGAATTGTATGTTCATCATACATCATGAAAGTTGTAAGATCGGATTTCCTGTTCTTGCTTTATATTTTTAAACGCCTTATTCTCCTAAATGTGTTTACCGTGCATATTCTTGGCCAGTCTATTCCAGTCATTTGGCTTCAGACGGTGGGTGTTTGTCCTGGGAGACATTTGTTCCCCTTTTACTGTGGTTGTGCTTCACAGGCGGCTAATTAGTTTGGTCTGCGAGGGCACGTTCCCTTGACATATCCCTGCTCTGGGATGTTTTGGGGGAAGGGCAGAGGACCAGGTTCTAGTGTCTGCCCCTCCCACTGGGGTTAAGGTATGAGGAGGCGTCAAGCCCCAGGTCGCAGAACCTCAGGACCCTCCAGCATCACGCTTGATCTCTCTGGTTTAACCCCACCGCTCTAGGTGGGATGAATCCCCTGGTCGGGGATTTGTCTTTCACTTCACGGGAAGCAGCAGCAACAGTGGGAGGAGGCGGTCTCTCTGGGGTGTAATCTCTAGCTCCATTTTATTTTTCTTCTCATTGGAGCATTTTGCTTTCCTCACAGGCTGACCCATGTGGCCTGCCTGTGCTGCTGGTCGCTCATGGGAAAAGGCGGGCAGTGGGTGTCCCAGGACAAGGCAGTAGCCAGCCTTAAAGGCCTTTCTTCCGGCCTGTCCTCTTTCTGTGCCCTCCATCTTTCCCCCAGGGCTGCTGGCTGCCCCCCCAGCCCCCCCGGGTCCCAGGTGCAAACACCAGTTCCAGGCAGACTTCTGACTCCCCAGGGGCCTCTTCTTCTATATTGTTTTGCAAGCTCCTCAACCCTGTCCTCCGCCCTTGCTCAAGGGAGAGAACCCAGTGTTAGTTTGCTATCTTAATACGCACCCCGTAACTGATTTTGTCTGCTTTAAAACCTTTAATATTCTTTGAAGACGTGGTCTAGGTCTGAAAATCCGATTCTGAACATGGTAAGAGAACACTGAAAAAAATAGTAAGAACTACAGAAAAGTGGGAAATAGTTTGCTGATTCCATGGCCAGAAGAGTAAAGAGCGTGTAGACAGTGTTTTGTCAAACAGTGTCTACCCGTTTATTTATTTATTGCCTATCTTTTCCCAGATGAGGCTGGGGCTTCTCCTGTCTTGTTCAACAAGGGCCAGATCCCCGACACCTAGGATAAGATAAAAGTTGGTGCAGAGGAGGCCCTCGTAAATAATTGCTAAAGAAATTGCTATTTCTATCTGTAGCTATGTGATATTCTGCTTTGAAACTTAGTAGCCTAAAACAATGGCGATTTGTTATTTCTTACCATCCAGTGGGTGGACTGGGCCTTTTGGGCTCCCCTGGTGGCCCGTGTGGGGATGCCTCACCCACACATCTAGGCCTTAGCTGGGCCAGCTGGGCCTCTCTACATGGTTTCTCACCCAGGGCTTCTGTTCCCGATGCAGAAGCTTTCCAAAGGGCAAAGGTAGAAGCATCGAGGCCTTGAAATCTGGGATCTGGAACCCCACAAGTCACTTCCACCATGTTCTTCTGGTTAAAGCAAGTCATGAGGCCCGCCTGGAATTCAAGGTGTGAAGAAAGAGACTCCACCCCTTGATGGGAAAGGCTGCAAAACAGTATGATCCTGCCTTTTCTTCTGCCACATTGTTCCAAAGTTTGTAAACAGAGGAAGAATAATCGGAATTGTCCACCGTTGGCCAGCTTAGTGCCTGGCACCTGGGAAGCCCTCACTGTTGGTCCAGTGAATGAAAGAATGTCATGGCTGGTTCCATTCCCTTCAAAAATGGACTGCTTCTTGGGACACATTGGCCGATATTGCCCCCGAGTGGAATTTGAGGATTGAGGCCAGGGTAATTCCTTTCTTGAAAGATTGAACTGTAAGATTCCAGTTTACAGGTTAGGACAGGGGTTTCTAAACTTTAGCATAGGTATGAAACGTATAGAGATCTTATTAAGAACAGAAGATTCTGGGACCCCAGCGTGGCCCAGTTGGTTAAGTGTCGGACTCTCGATTTTGGCTCAGCTCCTGATCCCAGGATCGTTGGGGTCAAGTCCCACGTTGGGCTCCGTGCTGAGCATGAAACCTGCTTAGGATTCTCTGTCTCTTTTCCTCTGCCCCTCCCCAGCTCATGCCCCCCACCATCAAAACAACAACAACAACAACAACAACCAGAAGATTCTGACATCCATTTTCTTTAAAAAAAAAAAATTTTTTTTTTAATGTTTATTTATTTTTGAGACAGAGAGAGACAGAGCATGAACAGGGGAGGGTCAGAGAGAGAGGGAGACACAGAATCTGAAATGGGCTCCAAGCTCTGAGCTGTCAGCACAGAGCCCGACGGGGGCTCGAACTCACAGACCGTGAGATCATGACCTGAGCCAAAGTCGGATGGATGCTTAACCGACTGAGCCACCCAGGCACCCCTGACATCCATTTTCAAAATAAATCTGACAGTCTGACAACTGATTCAAAACAAAAACAAAAAAGCAGAAGCTTCTTGGATAGGCCCAAATTCACTGAGTCCTAGGCTTTTATGAGGGCTTTGTGATGAGTGGGTGTTGGGGGTGATGCTGCCCTGGAGGGAACAGGGCCCTAGGTTTAAGAGCAAGGAGACGTGAAAACAGCGCTGCTCCTCTCTCGGTCATCCCAGGAGATCCACTCACTCTCAGATTCTCGGTTTTCTCATCTGTAAAATGGGGTTGACAGCCATCTTAGAGGCTTGTTATGAGATTAGAAACAGTGCCTCATTGGGGCACCTGGGTGGCTCAGTCGGTTAAGCATCCGACTTCGGCTCAGGTCATGATCTCACGGTTTGTGGGTTCGAGCCCCGCGTCGGGCTCTGTGCTGACAGCTCGGAGCCTGGAGCCTGCTTCGGGTTCTGTGTCTCCCTCTCTCTCTGCCCCTCCCCTGCTCACGCTGTCTCTCTCTGTCTCTCAAAAATAAATACATAAATATTTAAAAAAATATTTAAAAAAAATTTAGAAATAGTGCCTCGTTATGGTGCATAACATGCTCTGACTCAATGAGCAGGCTTAATACTACAGACATACAGTGTATAATAGATGTTCAGCAACCATTAGCCAAATTTAAATACCATAAGACTAGAAGAGCAAGAATCATATCTTTTTTAATCACTGTTGATTGCCAGATTCCAGGGCATCAAAAATATCTTACAGCAGGTGTTTAACAAGTAGTTTTTCCTTTTTATAATTTTTTTTCTTTTTCAAAATTTTTATTCAAATTCTACTTAGTCAACATGTAGTGTCATAGTGGTTTCAGGAGTAGAATTTAGTGATTCTACTTATATATAATACCCACTGCTCATCCCAACAAGTGTCCTCCCTAAGGCCCATCACCCATTTAGCCCATCCCCCTACTCAGCTCCCATCCAGCAACCCTCAGTTTGTTCTCTGTATTTAAGAGTCTCTTATGGTTTGTTTCCCTCCCTCTCTCTGTTTTTTCCCCTTCCCATATGTTCATCTGTTTTGTTTCTTAAATTCCACATCTGAGTGAAATCAACAAATAGCTTTTCAATGAATGAATGAAGTTCTCATATCCTATCTCTACCAGTGCGAATGTGTTCACTGGTTGTCCCAGGGGTGTGTGTGTGTGTGTGTGTGTGTGTGTGTGCGTGCGCATGCATGTGTATGCGTGTGTGTAGTTATTTTATGTCATTTAAGGACTTCCAGACACGGTTTGCTTTGTGTACACGTCAATACTGACTAAGCTGCCAGGGGTCAAGTTGTTTTCAGAAGCGTTTTTTTGATTGTGGCGCCATGAAAAGAATACAAGCCTTGAAGGAGGGCTTGGTTCAAATCCCAGATCTGACCAGTCCTACTTTGGTCAAATCACACACCCTCTCTGAGTTTCAGTTTCCCCATTTGGGACATGAGGAAGTTGTTGCCAAGGACGGTTCTGTTGTGATGCGTTAGGATTCTGTACATCTAATTTTTTTTGAGTTTATTTATTTCGAGAGAGGGAGAGAGAGTGGGGGGGGGGGCGGGGTAGAGAAAGAGGGAGAAAGAGAACCCAAGTAGGCTCCGTGCTGTCAGCACAGAGCCCGATGCAGGGCTTGAACCCACTAACTGAGATCATGACCTGGGCTGAAACCAAGAGTCGGTTGGACGCTTAACCGACTGAGCCACCCAGGCGCCCCTGGGATTCTGTACATCTAATTGTGGGAACCAGCCTATGCAGGTGATGTCATTTTGTATTTTGTTGTTGGTTTTCATTGCAGATCATCATTAGCAACTCACTCGTTGCTACATTGCCTTCATAATTATCATTTTTACTGACTATACATTATTTTGTTGAATAACAGAATTTATCTAAACATCTCCTCTATGTGGACTCTTTCAGTAGTTCCAATTTTATGCTACTGTGAAAATTGCCGCAATTAACATCTTTGTCAACATAACTTTTTGCTTCGGTTGGATCATTTCCTCAGGAAGCGAGGTAATTTTGACCGCCTCTTATGGAAGACTAGAATGAGGTTGTGGCAACATTTTCTGCACTAACATTTTGCATCGGCCAAAAATGGGAAAGATCAGAACTCACCTTCAGTAGGAAGTGCTTAAACTGTGAGCCAACTGTTCAATAAGATGCTGTGCAACCATTACAAAGAACAAGGGTTATTCACTATCGCCAAAAAGTAGAAACCATCTAAAATGTCCTTCAACTAGCGAATAAGCAAAATGTGGTAGGTTATGCTACAATGGGATATGATTCGGCCATAAAAGCAATGAAGTTCTGAGACACGCTATCACATGGATGAACCTTGGAAACATTATGCCGAGTGAAAGAAGTCAGACACGGGGGGCCTCGTAGAATATGATTCCGTTTATAGGAAATGTCTAGAATAGGTAAATCCATGGAGACAGAAAAAAAGATAAGTAGTTACCAGGGGTTGGGGAGGGAATGGGAAATGATTGCTAACAGGTATGAGGTTTCTTTGGGGGATGATGAAATTATTCTGGAATAGATAGCAGTGATGGGTACACACCCTTGTGAATATACAGAACCCACTGAATTGTGCACTTTAAAAGAATGAACTTGGGGTGCCTGGGTGGCTCAATCAGTTAAGCATCTGACTTTGGCTCAGGTCATGATTTCACGGCTCAGGAGTCTGAGCCCCGCGTCGGGCTCTGTGCTGACAGCCCAGAGCCTGGAGCCTGCTTCGGATTCTTTGTCTCCCTCTCTTTCTGCCCTTCCCCCGCTCATGCTCTGCCACCCCGTCTCTCTCAAAAATAAATAAACATTAAACAAAATAAAAGAGTGAACTTTATGGTATGTGAGTTTTATCTCAATAGAAAAAAGAATGAGGAAGATGTGTATTGATGTGATCTATTATTCATTGAAAACAGCAAAGTGCAGAGCAACATCTAAAGCATAGCATTTGTTTTCTTTGTGTGTGTGTGTGTTTATTCATTTTTGAGAGAGACAGAGAGACAGAGACAGAGTGTGAGCAGGAGAGGGACAGAGAGAGAGAGGGAGACACAGAATCTGAAGCAGGCTCCAGGCTCTGCACTGTCAGCACAGATCCTGATGCGGGGCTTGAACCCACAACCGTGAGATCGTGACCTGAGCCGAAGTGGGACGCTTAACCAACTAAGCCACCCAGGTGCCCCAGTGGAAGTCTTGTTTTCTATCTTTGGTGTCTGAGAATGTGAGGCTTCCCCAGGAAGTGTCAGTCCTGCCCTCTCTGCCATGAGCTCAGGCATGAGAACAGCCTCTTTCTCTGGGCCATAGAGCACACCCATTGTGTGCTAGGAGCTGAGACAGTGTACAATAACCTCCATGTGATACATAATTATTCCCATTATTCCAGATAACAGACCTGAGCAGCAAGAGAGACAAAAGGCTTTACAAGGTTATGCAGCAAGGGATGTGGCTCCAGCAGGAACCAAACCCAAGTCTATATAACTCCAGAGGAGGTGAATCAGAGGCTTGGGTGCTGGGAGCTGGTTTATTTGTTCCCTGTGGACTGGCCAGCCAGGGGTGTGGAGGCTGCTTCGCTTCAGAGAACATAGCTTACAAGAATGTTGGTTTCTGTATTTACCCAGAGAGGTCATTTATTCTCCTTTATTTGAGGGCTGTGGGAAGGGGATTGCAGAGGCTTATCTTGCCCCAGGCTGGTCCATTATTGCTTGATGGGAATGTTTCAGGAGTTCCCAACTGGTCCGCTCATGCTGCCGAAACATTCCATGCTCCTTCACAAAGCTGCCCGTGCTGTTGTTTCTAACCAGAAAACCCGTCCTGTCCATTAGCCACTCAACAAACTCCTACTTACCTGTCAAAACCCAGCTCGTATGTCCCTTCTGTTTTCTTCTTATCAACAACATTTATAGATGCCCTTACTAGCATCTTTATAATAATACCAGTAATATTCATAGTAGTTCTCATTTAGAGAGCCCCACTATGTGCTGGGCAGTTTTAACTATCGACATGTGTGTTCCCTTTAATTCTTATGGGAATTATGCAATAGGACTATAATTATTTACCTCTCTTTCAGATGAAGAAACAACCCAGCAAGGTTAGGAAATTTGCCCAGAATCACACAACCAGGATGTGAAGAAACAGATCTTTCCAGCTCCAAAGTTCATACCTTCGCCTAACCCCACATCCTCTTCCCTACCCTGGTCACCTTGAATTGCAAATGCTGTTTGTTCCTGTTTTCACCATTGCCCTGGGAGGCCTAGAAGGCAAGTGGTGACTCTGATTTCAGGACTGTGACCCATTATGGGGTCTGTTCCCTAGTGGCTGATCCTGACAGTGGCAGGGACCCAGCCTGGAAAGTAAACGTAGTCTGTCTGTCCTATCCCTGCGGTGGGACGGCCTTGCTATCTCTCCTGGAAAGGCGATAAAGGGGCAGGTCTTGCCTCCTTGAGGACTTGCAGATGTTTCCTGAAGCTGTGAGAGCCATTTCTGTTTCTTGCCAGTCCACATGAGCTTCTAGAAAAGCCAGCTTCATGGCTCTGTTAGTGTGAATGTTAACAATTCTAGCAGCCCTCGGGACATCGAGCTGAAATATTAAGGCCAGCAGGGGCCCATCGAGGACAGAGGCCCCATCCCCAGCTTGCTGGAGTTTTGCTAAAGCCCCAAAGAGGCTTCATTGTGGAGACAGCAGGACCTGGGGGTTGGGACCTCCAGCTTCGCAGTTAGTCTGGCTCTGAAAACCATCTCCACTGCTTACCAAATCGGTGGCCTTGGAGCACGTTTCTTAACCTTTCTAAACCTCAATTACTTGTATTTACCAGGAAGTAATTGCCTCCTTTTTAAAGTTACGGATAAAAAGAGATAATGCATACAAAACGCTTCCCGCCAAGCCCGATACAGTGCCTTCGCACCAAGGCCGGGATGCTAATGATGGTAATAACAATAAAAAGAATTGTTATTACGGAAAAATCCATAATAGACTTTTGTTGTTTGCAGCTAAGAATCCTGTCTGATCTAGTTAATGTTATTAGTAGGGGAGCAGAGCAGTTTTCTAGAAGGACAGGCCACTGGACCCAGATGGGTGGTTTCCCCTGGTCCAGGACAAGAGGTGACAGAGAAAGTGATGTTCCCGTCCATTGGGCTGAGCATGTGTGGTTCTTCCTGGATCCCACCTCCTGGAGTAACCTGAGAAGGGAGAGGCCCAGTGGAGACCTGATCACCCTTCTTGTGATTCCCAGGCAGCCATCTTTTTTCTGTCCCAACCACTTACCTCGGGATTGAGCAATTAGCAGCTATTAGAATCATGGGCTATGTTTTGAAGAATATGAATAATAATATTTCAAAGTTAGCAATCCATTTTCACAAGGATGATTTTATTTGCATATCCAAGCACACAAATGCCCACAGAAAAGATGTGCTTTATTTACATTGTGTTTAAGGTTTCCTCGAGCGCTTCCTGTTTTCAGGTACAGGCCTCCAGAGAAGGAATGGATAGGCCTGTGCAGTGTTGATTTCTAACATTTTCAGTGGACAGCTTTTCCATGTCTTGGTGAGATTTATATTTGTCGCTGGTAAACTTGTCATAATATTCCTTCAGCTGGATGGACCAGAGTTTGCCCTTCTGGCTGCCATTTGGAGCTGGGGTAGTTCCAACCTTCCGCTCTTATATATAATACTATCAACCTTTATTAAGACAAGCTTTTAAAAACAATCTTTGGGAAGTATTTCCTTAGGACAAATTCCTAGAAGCAGACTGAGGGACCAAAGGGCAGGAAGAGGTTTCCTTGGCCTTGTTTACTGAAGGTTAGATCATTCCTGAGAGAAGATAACACCAAACCCTAGAGATTGCCCATGTGTTCTCTCCTGGCCTGAAACGGGAAAGAAATACAGAAGCAGTGCCAACAAGATGACAAGACAATTTGCTGAGCCATGCAGAATTTTCTGGAAGGTGCTGGGCTTTTCCATGAGAATATCCTCAACTGCTATGCCACTCCTCTGACTGTCTGCTGATTCGGGGCCATCCCCATGCTTCCTCAACTACCTCTACAGGAAATGTACACTGGCCGGTAGTGAAGAGCCAGGGGCTCTGCAAATCTCCTGTGAATTCCCAAGGGTCAAATGCCCGTGGTGGATGGAATACATGTTTTACAAAAACAAGGCAACGGAGCCTGGTGATGTGAGCACTGGCGGGACCCTGGCGCTAGAAGAGCCGGCTGCAGACAGGGCCCTGCCGTACACGCTCCCTCCCACACCCACCTGGATGGCAGATTACTGAAATGACACAAGTTTTCATATATCCCTCTGACTCAGGACTTTGACTTTCTTTTTTTTTTTTTAATTTTTTTTTAATGTTTTTATTTATTTTTGCGACAGAGAGAGACAGAGCATGAGCAGGGGAGGGGCAGAGAGAGAGGGAGACTCAGAATCGGAAGCAGGCTCCAGGCTCTGAGCTGTCAACACAGAGCCCGATGCGGGGCTCGAACCCACAGACTGTGAGATCATGACCTGAGCCGAAGTTGAATGCTCAACCGACTGAGCCACCCAGGCGCCCCAGGACTTTGACTTTCGATGAAATACAGGACTCTTGGGAGAAGGTGCAGTGCCATTTACACCTGGCAGTGAACTCTTTTGTCATCGCTGACTCTGAGAACAGGTCAGGCTGGAGAAGAATCCCCGAGAAGACTCTGAAAGCCAGGGAAGGAGCGCTCAGTCTCGCCTTTCACAAAAACTTTTAAAATGGGGTTCTTGGGACGCCTGGGGTTAAATGTCTGACCTCGGCTCAGGTCATGATCTCTCGGTTTGTGGATTTGAGCCCGGCATAGGGCTCTGTACTGACAGCTCAGAGCCTGGAGCCTGCTTGGGATTCTCTGTCTCCCTCTCTTTCTCCCCCTCCCCTGCTTGCACCTGCTCTCTCTCTCTCTCCTCTCTCTCAAAAATAAATAAATAAAACATTGAAAAAAAAGTTAACACAGGGTTCTTTAGCTGCCTCTTACCTGTGCAGCTCCCCCGGGAGTGCAAGTTCCCTGGGGGAGCGGCGGACAAGCCTTCCTGAGGTTGTCTGGCGTAGGCAGGGACCCCGGATGAATGTCTCCTGTTGAATTTGAGAACTCAGTAGCAGGTTCCAGGGAGCTGCCCCAGTGACCCCATCCCAGCCACGTGCCTGTGAGCGCCTGGCCCTCGATCATCACAACGATGCTGTGATTTCTGCTTTGTTGTGGCTCTGCTCCTTGGGAAGTGGAATCATGCCGTGACCTATTCTTCAGCCAAACACAGTGCGGTAGCTTCAGGTGCAGACCACACAGCCTCCTCTCAGATCTTATCTCCTTCCCTCTTCCCCTCACTGACTGTGCTCTAACCCTGCTGGCTTTTCTCTTCCTCAAACGGCAAGCTTGTTCCTGTCCCAGAGACAGCTTTGCATGGGCCATTCTCCCTCCTTGGATCTTCCCACGCTTGCCTTCTCGTCCTCATTCGGGCCTCAGCTCGATGGGCACCTTTTCCAAGAGGTCAGGCTGCCCCTGGGTCACTTTCTATCCCACTACTAGTGTGTTTTCTCCTTAGCAATGCCGTTTCCTAAAATCACCTGATGCGCCGATCGCTGACCCCCTACCCAGAAAATAAGCTCTGAGAAGGCAGCAGCAAAGGCTGTTGTGCTCTCTGCTCGGGGCAGAGAACCGTGTGCCCACACGTGAGGGTATCCGTGCAAGAATCTCCAACAGAGCTTCCCTTGTTTTTCCTCACTCAGTCCCATTCAGTTTCTTTGTAAAAAAAATTTTTTGATGTTTTTCGTTATTTTTAAAAGAGAGAAAAAGAGCGCGAGTGGGGAAGGGGCAGAGAGAGAGAGGGAGGCACAGAATCCGAAGCAGGCTCCAAGCTGTCAGCACAGAGCCCAACTCGGGGCTTGAACTCAGCAACCGTGAAATTGTGACCTGAGCCAAAGCCGGATGCTCAACTGACTGAGCCACCCAGGCGCCCCTGAGAGCTGTTATTTCTAAGCCACGGGTCTTCAGGAGGGAGAAGGTGACAGGCTGAGTTAAGACGCTGATGGTGTGCCGGGGTTAAAGGTCGGCAACCCACAGCACCAGCACACTGCTCACTGCTCACGTCCATCCCACCTGCTGCTTGCTCTGCACCAAAGGCTGATCATCTGAATCAGGGATGCAGCATCTAGAAGAAACAGGAGTCTCAGACCCGGTTCTGCTGTCAGGTGAGCTCGACTGGGTCCTTTTCTTCTCTGAGCCTTGGTGTTTCTTTCTGGAAAAAGTGAGAATGTTTGGATTTGACCTAGATGCTTCTAAGGCCCTCTCTCCTAACCCTAACATTTGCTCTCCTAACCCTGGGACTTTGCCACTGAGCCTCGGATGTGAAAAACAGGCTCACCCAGGCTCCGACTCTTCAGCAGTTCACGTGTTTTAGTTGACGGCCTGGCAAGGAGCCAAGACCCCTGACCTCCAGCATCAGCTGCTCAAACCTTCGCAGAGTGTCTGTGTTTATTCACAGCTCTGGCTGGGCAGATGCCATCAGTATGTGCTCCGTCAGTGGGCAGGGCCTGAGGTGTCCATCATGAGACAGATGAGCTGAAGCTAGTCCAAAGTCACCCTGGAGGCTGCCAGCCCCCGCCCCCCCCTACACCCCGCCTGTCGCGCCACTGACTGGTCTGCTCATCCAGAGGGCAGGAGAGGGACTTTGTGCTCTGTCTTTGGTAGCGCCTTTGGTAGCTTTTATGCCATGACCGCCCTGGCTGTGGCAGCCCCGGGCAGCCCTCCCTTCGATCCTAAAACAGGATTGGGAGATGAGTATTCTGCAGAAGAGCATTCTCATGATGCCCTATGCTAAATGCATGATGTTCTATAGTTTCACTCTGCTTTCCTGAAACACATCTGAATTAATCGTCAGTACAACCCCCTAGGAAGAACAGGGAAGCCTAACTCTGAGTTCCTGCGACTATTCTCTGTCCTGAGCCAGCCCTTTCTTTTACCCCATGGGGGGTTCCTGAAGGAATGAGAGGCTCAGAAAGCCCAAAAGCTGAGTAAGCATTTCCCTAGCAATCTTCTCTGAGCTAACTGCAGGTTGGGATCTAGGGATTAAAAATGAATCATTAACTTCTTAATGCTCTATGCAACATACTTATCTATACAACCACAAACATACTTATCTACACGTAGATTCCCAGAGGAGTAGGGTTTTCACGAGGCATAAATCTTTTAGATCATCACCAAAGGGATTGATACACTGGCTTAGGGGAATATATTTTTCATGTTTAAAAAATAAACAAATACTAAAATTAAAAAAACGAATCAGACACAGTCCCTTCTCCCAAGGAGTTTAGATAGACCCTTTTACTCCTCCGAGCCCCAGTTCTGCAAAATGGGGCGAATGATCCCTGTCCAAGGTTGCTAGATTTAGTAAATGAACGGATACCTCGTTAAATGTAGATTTAGTAAATGAACGGATACCTCGTGAAATGTGAATTTCTGATAAATAGTGAATAACATTTTAGCCTGAGTACATCCCATGCAATATTTGGGACATACTTAACCTACAAAATTATTCATCGTTTATCTGAAATTCAAACGTAACTGGCATCTTGTACTTTATCTGGCAAGCCTACCCCATGCAAACCAGTTCAGGAATTGTTTGAGGTACAAAAGGAATAATATGTGAATTAATAATGCATGAAAGTGCGTTACAGTTTGCAAAGTTCTGTGTCAGCAAGAAGGGTTCGGATTGCATTACTTGGATGGAAAAGGGTCTCTTGCAGGCCTCTGAGTCTTTTCTCACTATGGAGAAAGATCACTACGAGGAGAAGGATTCAATTGCTGCATCCCAAGTGCACACTTTTTATTCCAGGGCAACGGATCCAAAACCAGTGGCACAAGATTGAGCCTGTAGCGGCACGTGTGAGAAAGCCCTGAGGGCTTTGATTCACAGAAAACCCCAAACAGGACCCCACTGGATGTAATCAGCATCTTCTGGTATCCTCAGAAGTGGTGTCTGAAATACTGTCTGTGCTGCTTAGACTCCCCTGAAGGATTTAAAGGGATGGGAATGGGCGGGACTTACGGGGCCTGGAAACCAGTGTCCTCCTTCCAGGAGGATCCAGGTGTGTTTGACTTGGACATCTGTGGACTCAGGGGACATAAGCCATAGGCTTCCCTTGCAGCGTGGGTCCTGGTTTCTGGAAGGTGCCCCTCCCGTCCTACATGGCATCTTGCTTTGGTAAAGGGCCTCTCGCGGACGCAGAAGTTCCTCTGTTGTCCGTATGAGTAGCAGAACACCAATAGCAGGAACGATTGTTCAAAATGCAAAGGCTGGAAAAGCCCTTAGAATCCCCCCACTCCTCCCTCCTTCCGTCCATCCTCCAGATGGGGAAGACGAGGCTGGAGAAGTGACTCATCCAAAGCCGCGTAGTAAGCTAGGGGCAGCATTAGGACTGGAGCCCGCACCTGCCGCTTCCCAACTCACGGTCAGGGCCACATCCCCCCATCCCCTGAGATTCCTTCTGTTTGGACAGGCCCTCCAAGCAGCCACTGTCTTCCGATACTCCAGAGGCACTGCTGAGAAATCTTTGTTTCTCTCGGAGGGGAGGCCCGTTATTTAATAACAGTCATGGTAATCTGCTTGGGGGCAGTGCTTTATAGTTTGCAAAATACTTCTGTGTCATTGATCTCACCTTCCCTTGACTTCTGCCTTCCTACGCCCTCTACTTTCTGCGCTTGTCAAACCTTAACGCACGGTTCCCTCCCAGAGAGGCGGTTTGTGGGGCGGTGAGTTCTACAGCAGCGGTTAACCGTGGCTCAGTTGCCTCCTCCATAAAGCAGAGATGATGACGAGGGTATCTACTCATAGAGTTCTTTTTTATTTGAGAGAGAGAGAGAGAGAGTGGGGGAGGAGAAGGGGAAGAGAGAGAATGGGGAACAGAGGATCCAACGTGGGCTCTGCACTGACAGCAGAGAGCCTGACGCTGGGCTTGAACGCACGAACTGCAAGATCATGACCTGAGCTGAAGGCGGACGCTCACCCGACGAGCCACCCAGGTGCCCCTCTACTCATAGAGTTCTTATGTGAGGAGTAAGGGAGGTAATTTGTGCTTGTAACAGTACCCAGCACGTTGTTAGGATTTCACAAATATTAGCACCTACCACGACTACTGTTATTGTGATCTGTGACCCCAAAACCCTTTTCCTCCTCATTCCAGTTCTCCTCCCAGACTCAGCTCAAATTTCCCTCCCTTTGGAGGACTTCTTTGATCCTTTTCCCTCAGCAGAGTTAGGGGTTGTCTAACATGTACTGCACTTATTTAAATGCGTACACTTCCCATTTTCTGGTCCATCTCCCTAAGCTGAGATCTTCATGGCCTTTTAGCTGCAACACCAAGCCTGGGGGGCAGGAGAATCTATCTGCTTGCTGGATGTTTGGTGAACGTATGAGTGACCCATTGATTCCGCGATCTAGAAGTCATTCTTGATTTCTTTCTTTCCCTCCCGCCACACCCAATCCAATAGCAAGTCTTGACAAGTCCGCATCCAAAATCGATCCTGCATGTGCCTCTAGGCCAGTCCCAGGCCACCGTCTTCTCACCCCTGGGCGACTCAGCCTTCTCACTGCTTCCAGGGCTCCTGCCCTTGCCGCCCTGCGATCTGCCTTCACCCCCGCTCCTTCACACTCTCCCTGGACTTCCCATTGCTCTTAGAGGAGAATCCCATGCACTGGCATGGCTATAGAGCTCTGCATAGTCACCTCCTACCCCATCCCTTCCCCTTCACTCTGTAGGCTTCACTGTTCTGGTCTCCTTCCAGATCCTTCCCCACCTCATAGACCTGCACTTGCTGTTACTTCTGCTTTCTGCAGAGTCACTTCTTTAGATTTCAGGTTGAATGTCACATCTCAGAGAGACTTCCCCTGACCAAGCTGAGGGGATGTCTCCCAGTCATTCTGTGTCCCAGCACCCTGTTGCTCTCCTTTGGACTGCCTATTATTTATCTGTGAATATCTTGCTATTATTCATTTATTTGTTAACTGACTCTCTGACTCGCGATACCGTATGCATCACGGTGCAGGGTACTGTGTGTGTGTGTGTGTGTGTGTGTGTGTGTGTGTGTGTTTGGCTTGTTCACTAAGGTATCTCTAGATCAGTGTTCAGTATATTTCTGCTGAATCTGCTGAATGAATGACGGAATCCTTCTAGCAACACAATGGGTAGACCGTGCCATGCATTACATGCTCACTTGACAATGGCAAAACCAAAGTGTAGACAGGTTGATGTGTGCCCTAGGTAACATAGGCTGGAAGTAGTGTGGCCAGGTCCTCTAGGTCATGGACTTTTCCCGCTAGATCATTTCTCAGTGTAGGGAGATAGACTCTGCCCTGGGAACCCAGCTGGGCTGATTCATAGACTAATTCTCTTAACATGGGACTGGATGGCAGAGATTCCAAGGTTCCTATTTCTAAACAAGTAGCACTGCCAGCATGTGGCTAAGGATTACATCCAATTCCAAATTCTGGGCTGCACTTCAGGCATCACGCACACCCAGTAAACACCGAACGATTGTAAGAAAAGTGCAGTGATTGTTTGAGAAAGGAAATCAGAGCCACAGGCCCGGCAGCAGGCTGGATGTCCCAGGACCCTCTTCAGTGCTGTTCTAATTTAGGCCTGATGGAATGGCAAAGATGTTGTTTCTAGCTCCCTTACAACAATGTGGCCTAATTTGGAAGATTTTGCCGTTCCTGACTGCTGCCTGAGAGCAGACCCCGATTATTGTCATCGCTTAACGTACTGTCTTGAGCATTGATATAAAGCTGGCAGCAGGGCACCAGCTGTGATTTCTGTGATTCCAGGAGGAAAGTGCCTGGAGAGAGACCCTGGTGACACAAAGAATCCTGGACCAGAAGCCAGAAGGGCAGTGCTGTGGGTGGGAAGGCCATGGACTTTGCAGCCAGCGAACTCTAGGTCCCTTGCTGGCCCTTAGCTGCCCCTCTGTAAGGAATGATGTGGTTCTGATGGTGGCCTGAGGGTCAGAGGGTGTGGATCTGACCCCAGCTTGGTTACTCATGTGCAGTGAAGGACCTCTCAAAGCCCTTTCTTTCTCTGGATCTTGGTTTATTTTCTGTACAGGGACAGGTTTAGAGGGCCTGATTCATAAGCCCCTCCCACTCTGATATTTGCTCTTTCTGTGGCTTTTTCAGGGAAACATTTGCTCCTCCAGGACTGGGTTTCCTTATCAAACAGCCTTCAGAAACCAGCATGAAATTGACACAGCTACTTCAGAACAGTTCAACAAGGATTTGTCAGGGTTGCCTGGATTTGTCAGGGGTGCCTGAGGAGTCAACTGCCCACTCCTGCCCCTCTGCCAGTCCTAGATGCTAGGTACACCTCCAGTATAGGTGCCCACTCTAACGAAGGAGGGGTCTTCAAGAAGGGTGAGGTCATAGAGGTAGATCAGGGAGTATGATTCCTCTGAGAGTTTAGAAGTTCTGAACACTGAACCCCAAGGACATTGTACTCTCCTGCACTTGACCCACTATGTGAGAAGACAAGGTTTAGGAAAATCAAATATGTTCCAGTGTTATTTGAGTGTTTACTCTGGGGCAGGCTTTGGCTCAACACTTTCCTATACATTGTTTGACCTTGAGCCCTATAAGATGGATATGATGATCTTCATTCTACAGAGGAGGAAGTTGAGACACAGAGCTAAAGTGACTTGTCCAAGGTTACACAGCTCGTAAGACTGGCATTGAACTCAGCACTCTACTGCTATACTAATTTCTCTCCTAATAATAACAATAAAAGCAATCAAAGTTGAGGAAGTTCAGTAAAGCATTGGGAATCACTCTGGACTTGAGGATTGACTAAATGGCTCTAAATCCCAGTTCTTCCGTTTATTGGTTTGGTGACCTTGGACAAGACATTTGACTTTTTTTTTTTTTTAATGTTGATTTATTTGAGGGGCGAGGGGCAGAAAGAGGGGGACAGTGGATCCAAAGCGGGCTCCATGCTGACAGCAGAGAGCCCGGTGTGGGGTCCAAACGTAACAAACCACGAGATCATGACCTGAGCCGAAGTCGAATGCTTAACCGACTGAGCCACCCAGGTGCCCTGCCACTTGACTTCTTTAAGTGACAATATACTGACCTATAAATTGGAGATGATCACTTCTTCTACGTTACAGTATAAGACTAAAAAAGGGGGTGATGTACACGAAGTGGTTAACACTGATGCCTGGCATATAAGAAGGTGCTCGGTAAATGTTAGTCATTATTATTGTCATCACACTGTTACTACCACCATCTTCCCTCCAGAGTGTTTGCAAAGCTCCAGTAAGACAATGATTGCAAAAGCTCTGGGCACCTGTCAATAATCCCCTTTATTACAATTATAGCAATCTAAGGGAAGAAGTTATTTATGAAGCTTTGGCCCCATTCCTCCCCGAAATGGTTCACATTCTTTGCTCTACAGCCAACACTGATGACGAGCGAGGGTTTGACTTGGTGCCCACTCTGAATGACGTCCTTCAATAGATCTCCAAGAACTGCAGCAAATGCTTTTCTGAGCTTATTTTTAGCATCTTCTGGAAGGGCTTTGAAGTAGGATTTCAAAATTTAAATTCATTGTTTGGAGAAGGTGCTTTGCAGTTACTGTGAGTTTATGACTTAGGACTTTCTCCCTCTTACTATCCTAAGGGATACCATGGAGGCAGATCAATGATGTGCTTGGTGGGTATATCCCCAGATCCAAATGAATTCTATTGCTGGCTATTCCTGATTGAAGTAACATGTGCTCGTTGTAAATAAAAAATGTGGACAATGCAAAAAAGCATGAGGTGAAAAGCTTTAGACACTAGCAAAGCAATCATTCAGAGACAAAGATTATTTCTATATTGGTGTATTTCCTTTTGGTCATTTATTTTATGCATATATTCTTTTATGTAATTGGGATCCTAGTATAGTCACCTTTTTTTTTTTAAATAAGACTGTATTTTTTTTTAATTTTTTTTTCAACGTTTTTTATTTATTTTTGGGACAGAGAGAGACAGAGCATGAACGGGGGAGGGGCAGAGAGAGAGGGAGACACAGAATCGGAAACAGGCTCCAGGCTCCGAGCCATCAGGCCATCAGCCCAGAGCCTGACGCGGGGCTCGAACTCACGGACCGCGAGATCGTGACCTGGCTGAAGTCGGACGCTTAACCGACTGCGCCACCCAGGCGCCCAATAAGACTGTATTTTTAGAGCAGTTTTAGGTTCGCAGCAAAATTGAGAGAAAGATACAGAAGTTTCCCATATACCCTCTGCCCCAACATATGCACAGCCTCCCCTACTGTCAACATCCCCCACCGGAGTGGTACGTTTGTTACAATTAACAAACCTACACTGACACATCATAGTCACCCTAAGTCCATAGTTTACATTGTGGTTCATTCTGGTATTAACATTTTATGGGTTGGGACAAATGTGTAATGAACACGTATCCTTCATTATAATATATAATTGTCTCCACAATTGTGCCTTTTCCAGAATGTCATATAGCTGGGATCATACAGTATGTCGTCCTCTCAGATTTGTTTCTTTCACTCAGTAATATGCATTTCAGTTTCCTTCATATCTGTTCATGGCTGGATAACTCATTGTTTTTCTAGCGCTGAATACTATTCTGTTGTCTGGATGTACATTCACCGACTGGAGGATATTGTGGCTGCTCCCAAGTTTTGGCGATTATGAACAAGGCTGCTATAAAGATCTGTGGGCAGGTTTTTGTCTGGACATATGCTCTCAGTTCCTTTGGGTAAATACCAAGGAGCACAATTGTTGGATCGTATGTAAGAATATTTTTAGTTTTGTAAGAAACCACCAAACTGTCTTCCAAAGTGGCCGGGCCATTTTGCATTCCCACCAACAGTGAGTGAGAGTTCCTGTTGCCCCACACCCTCACCAGCATTTGGTGTTGTCAGTGTCCAGATTTTGGCCATTCTATGAGATGTGTACTGGCAACCTATTTTTTCCACTGCTTTATATTGTAAGAATTGCCTTCATGAACATCATTTTTATAGATGTATAGTGGCCCAACACAGGGAGGTCATATAGCACAAAGTACTTAACCTATCGCTAACTGTAACCTGTTTAGATTTTTCTAATTTTCACTATTATCGATAACATTTTGATGAACATTCAGGTACGTAAATCTTTAGTTACATCTGGATGTTTATATCCCTTGAATATATTCTTAAACGTGGAAATAATTAGCCAAAGAGGGCAGACGTTTTTAGGATTTCCTGGAAAAGTTCTATCACTTTACATTCCTATCAACAGATCGAGGCACTGCCTCATCAGCAAGTATCACCAGTTTTTAAACATTCTTGCCAAATCAGGTATAAAAAAAAAAAAAAAAGGTAACTCATTGTTTCAATGGGCAAATCTTTGATCCTTAAGTTGAATATATAGCGTTTCATGTTTTTTAGCCATTTGTACTTCCCTCTCTGTGAGCTCTCTGTTAACTGTCCTTTGCTGGGCAGGCTTGTTGATAGTGGCCCCAATAATCCTAAAGTTGCCTGCAGATGATGCCAAATCTTGCATTTAAGCCACATCTGATAGGAGGCCAGGCTCCAGCAGGATTAGAAATCGTCCATGTCAGCATTACTGTTTCAATGAAACCAGAAAGGGGAAAGTTTTCCTGTTTTATTGGAATCTGGGAGATGAGGTTATTTTGCTGAGCCACATCTATTATATTATTATGCTTTCTCTTCTATTCGTACTCCCAAAGCTTCTCTTTTCTTAAATTCTCTCTCGCAGGAGAATAAGATTTGGTGTGTGTGTCTCCTTTTTCTTTTTTTTTTTTTTTTTTTTCAGTATGTGTTCATTGACTCCCTACTGTGTGCAACACATAGTGGCCACATTAATGGATTTTGGAGTCTCAAGTAGAGCCAGGGCTTTGGAGCTGAGCAGACCTTGGGCAAATCCCTTAACGACTCAGAGGCTCAATTTCCTGTTCTTTCAAGTACCGGGACAGCCCTACCTTTGGGGAATAAATATGTTATGAATGCCAAACTCCTAGAACAGTGTCTGTCACTTGTAAGACTCCATTTGGCTCAACAAACAATTCTTGAGCTACTTCTGTGTATATGACGTCATGCTAGGTACTGAGCATACAAAGAGGAATCTCCTGCCTACAGGAGAAAGTTCGGGCTGCTCATCTGCTCTGACAAGGTCCTCTCTGACCCCTGCTGTTCTGTGGCCCCCCTCATTAAGTCTAGTGGCCCTACGTGTCAGGGGTGGGTTGACAGCCCTGGGTCTTAGCCACAGTCCTGGAGCAACAGGAAAAGTGCCAGTCAACATTGTTGCACACAGAGTCACAGCTAGAATTTTTCCCAGTTTCTTTTTAACACTGTATCATAAGCATTTTCCCTTTACAGCATAGTTGTTAAGGGAACTACTAGAGCCAGCCAACCTCAGTTTGATTTCTAGCTCTATCACTTACTTAGTGACCTTGGGCAAGTTACTTAACCTCTCTGTGCCCTAGTTTCCTTATCTATAAAATAAGAATAATAATAGTGCCTACTTCCTTTTTTTTTTTTAAGATTAAACAAAATATTTCATGCATAGCCTTTAGTGTAATATCTAGCACACGGTAAGAGCTCAATGATCTATTATTAATATTTACTATGCTTTCTTCATAGCAACCCTGACAATGACTTTATATGATTAAACGGAACGTTCATAATAACGCTTCTGTCTCACATTGGATTCTTAAGGTGTTTCTGGTTTTTAAACATAAAATATTATTCCTAAGAAATAAAAAAAAAAGTTATCTTGTTGTTTAGAGATAAAGGCAGAGCAAAAAATTTAAAGGATTAAATACTGAACGAACCAAAATGAATACACTTAAATTACCTTTCAAAATAGTTCAACATTTTCTATACACGTTACAGGGTAATTAGCCCATCTTAGAAGCCTGGGCATATCCTTGTATGAGGCCAAGTGCTGGCCTAGAGCACATTGGTAAGGATTTCTTGTCGTTGTGATTCTCCAGGCAAAGAAGCTGTATCAGCTTTTCTCCCCTACTGCCAGAGAATCTCTGATCTAGCACATCTTAGGGCCAAACCAGCATTTTCCAGCTATATCTTGCAGATAGGTGGTAAGGCAACTGTCAGGCCATGTCACCTAATGGGGAAGTTATGACACAGAGGGTTTTTTTTTTTTTTTTTTTTTTTTTTTTTTTTTTTTTGTGGTCCTTAAGCCAACAAGGCTCAAAGTTAGCTCAGGTGTAAATGAAAAATGAACTACACAGATCGAGTGCCTTCTGTATACCAGGCTCAGGGGAAACGTTCTCTTCAATCCTTAGCTCCTCTAAGTGAGACAGAATTTATTGATCCCACACTATAGATGAGAACACTGAGGCCCAGAGAGGTAAAAGGTTTCTTCCAAGGTCACAGAGCTGGCAGTCATGAGCCAGATCTGTCTGACTCTCAAGATACAAGCTCTTTCCATGGCACCACAGGATCTCTTTTCAATTTAATACAATTCTATCAGCATGGATTAGTGCTTACACATATTACCCCTGCTAGGCACTAAGAACACAGAGAACAGCCTAATGGGAGAGACAGACACATAAATTCTAAGTTCTAGTATTATGGCTGATGCATGCCTGTGAGAAGTAAAAAAACCAGGTGGGCAGTTCAATTTACCCTGTTGTATATATTTCTGAAAGCCATCCTTAATCCCTTTAGGAGGAGGCAGGGGGGAGTTTAGATTGATAGATTAGGACTATAACCAATGAATAAACAAAGGGCAGTTGGCAAATGGGAAGGGGGAGTTTAATTCCTCCTCAGAGATCCAAGGAAATCTCTCAGAGGATATGGTGTTTTGATTGGGGTTTGAAAAGCAGAAAGAATCAGCAAGAGAATATGGGGAAGGGGCTGACCTGTCTACCTCCTTCCGCAAGAGAAGTAAAAACAGAATCCTGATTTGCACTTGCTAAATACTGGTCTGAAACCAGAACACCTACGCACCCCCCTCTCATTTTGCCCCCACTCTTACTTACATAGGCAGACCTACCAACACACACCCATATACACATAAAAAGAAACAAACCCTATAGAAAACATACATAACACATACATCAGCACATGTGCAGATACTTAAAATACATAATACACAGAAATAGACACTAGCCCCCATACGCTCACACAAATCCATGAAATCTTTGTACACAAAGACTCACAAAGATGTTTACGCTCTCATCCACAAGCACATACATATCCTCTCCCCACCTACTACTCATGCAGGTGAATAAATGCATTTTTAAATTAACATATACCCAAGTTCACATACAAATCTCATCCCGCCTTTCTGGTTGGAGGCCAGTGACTAATGGAAAAGCATGCACAAAGGCAAGCATCACGTAGGAGAGGCCAGGAATGGGTTGGCGTCGGGGTTGGGATTAAGTCCTGTCAGATGACAAACCCGCCCCGCCTGGCTCTCCCCAGAAGCTGCATCGCCTGAGCAAGCTCTGGATCCTGGGCAGATGGTGCGAGGCTGCGCGTCGGAGTTCCAGCTTTATAGGGGGTTCGGTGTCACCCAGGGCCAAGCTCGGCTAGCAGCCGCACCCCAATCCCTGCAGTAGGCAGGCGGCTAGGGGACACATCAGGGCTGTGGCGTGGGGCTTGTCCGAACACAGCACGCGGAGATTAGTTAGCATTAATGAGGGTTTACTGCGGGCCGGGGACTAGGTTAAGCCCTTTTCAGTACGTTACTTAATTCTCGTCTCCGTGACAGGTGGTGTGGGGGTGTTACGTGTCTATCATGCCCATTTTAGAGGTGAGAAAAACTGCGCTCAGGCCGCAAAACCACTCAGCAGGAAACAGGACGCTGAGGTTCAGTCGGGTCGGAGCCCATTCTCTCCCGGGGTGGGGGGGTGGGGTTAGGTTAAAGTGTGCACGTGAGTCTGTCTCCCCTACGCAGGAAGCTTGTACCTTCGGCTCCGGATGAGTCTCTAGTACCCCACCCCACCCCGTCCTGCCTGGCACAGCGTCCGGCCCGCAGCAGGTGTCTGATCGGGGCGTGGGTCTTGGGTCAGTGGAACTCTCAGCATGGGCCTCAGTTTCCCCATCCCTGAAATGGGAATGGCACCGCAGACCTCGCGGGGTCGAGACCAGGCTTATCTCGGGCAGCACAAGCAATGCTGAGCTCTACGTCGTCGCTGCTGTCGCCCTCGCCCACGGCGGGGGTTCCAGCCCTGTCTCCACCCGAGCCCGGGTGCGTCGCCGGCGCCCCATTGTTCAAGAGGGCGGGGAAGCTCCCGAGAGCGGATTCCCCGCCCCGGGTCGCTCTCGCCGCCCAGTGGAGCAGACGACTTGGCCCGGCGTCTGCCGCGCGGGGCGCGTCCTTTGTCTGCTCCGCGGCGCCCGATGCCCGCGGCCCGCGCCCCGCTCCTTGGGCAGACAAAGCCGGGGCTGCCGCGAGCCCGAAGGGCTGGAGCGGGGCTCGTACCACCCTCCTCCCGCCTTAACTCCGCCCCCTCCCCTCGACGCCATCTGATTGGCCCGCGGGGCTACAAAGAGGCCGGGAAGCGGGTGTGTCACGTGGGCCAG